>NC_085875.1:50865425-50902925 GCF_034702125.1 Engraulis encrasicolus | reverse complement strand
AATAAACAAATATTGTCTAGTATGGTCCAAGTACAGTCGTTTTTACAGCTAAAAATGGCTATTTTGGAAATTCAAAATGGTGGACCATGGAGAAGATCCCCCTTTTCATGTATGAAAAGTGCAATTTTTCCAGTCAATGAATACTTAGACTTTGATCGTGGTGGTAAGTATTCATGAAAAAGGTAACATTAGTGAATGAGCAGCATGTATTCTGGAAATAAACAACTAAAAATCTCACACAGTGTCCCTTTAAAAGCAGCCGACCAACAGGCAAAATACTGGCAGTATCATCCAGGGGGCAGAGCAAGAGAAAGAGAGAGAGAGAGAGAGAGAGAGAGAGAGAGAGAGAGAGAGAGAGAGAGAGAGAGAGAGAGAGAGAGAGAGAGAGAGAGAGAGAGAGAGAGAGAGAGAGAGCAGCATTGTGATACTGAAATTGGGAACACAGACTGTAAACAAAACATAACAAAAAGAAGGACTCTCCGGGAGACGATACTGCTACTGCTCCTACATTTGCACACTCCTTTTTCAAAGTGCAACGGGGAAGTATGATCACAAATGTTTGCAATTTCGACAACTTGAAAGTTGCCGCCATTGTCGTTTTCACCAAGAGCACTCGCCTGGAACTGTGCAGTCTTTCTTACGATCACCCCCAGCGAGTTTGAACATATCGCACCTAACGCGCGCGAAATTGACATGAAATACAGATGTTAACGTGTTCCTGCACGAATCGTGCCCGCGCACGCGTATCCTGCAGCAAGCATACCGAAGGCCTTATCCAATTTCATCCATCTTAACATATACACTGTATTCAGTTCCCCAAGAGTTTACCATTCACGAAAATCCCTTCAGCTCCACAAGAGTTTACCATTCACGAAAATCCCTTCAATTCCACAAGTTTACTATTCACGCAAAACGCCTCAATTCCACAATTGTTTACCATTCATGAAAATCATTTCAATCCCACACGCGTTTACCATTCACAAAAATCCCTTCAATTCCACAAGAGTTAAGCATTCACGAAGATCCCTTCAATTCTACAAGAGTTTTTCTTTGCTCTTTTTTTTTTTCCCCCGGAAGTTCAAGGCTATGTTTCCACATCTGCTAGAAAAAAAAGGGGCAAGGACGGGCGTGGGGGAGAGAAAAAGAAGAAGAAGAAAACTTGCAGAGTTCCGAAGGAGTGAGGAAAGATGAGAAGGCATTTGGGAGGGAAGTGTGAAGAGCACACAATCACTGCAGTGGGGTCAAGTGTGTGTCTGGACTTTGCCTGTGCAACTCCGTAGGCAGAGAGGCAGGCAGGCAGGCAGAGAGGCAGGCTGGCAGGCAGAGAGGCAGAGAGGCAGGCTGGCAGACAGACAGAGAGGCATAGAAGCAGACAGACAGGCAGGCAGGCAGGCAGGCAGGAAGAGAGGCATACAGACAGACAGGCAGGCAGGCAGGCACAGCGGCAGGCAGGCAGAGAGGCAGGCAGGCAGGCAAAGAGGCAGGAAAGGCTCCACCCCACATCACCACACTGCGCTCCGCATGCTGTGTAATCTTCCCAAAGTATAGGCCTGGCCCATGCCATGTTTGTTTGCCCCAAATTAACGTGTTAGGGTCGTGTCCTGTACGCAGGCAATTAGCTAATTACAACATGGAGGATCCTGAGAGCGCGGGCTCCGCTCCACTCTGCCAGTGGTTCCCAAACTGGGGGGTCGGGACCCCTAGGCGGTTGGCGGAGGTGTTGAAGGGGGGTTGTGGACAAAAAGGGACATTATTGCATAAAAATGAGAAATCATGACAATACTCTTAAGTCCTAAAGGGGAACCCGGCTGAAAAAAGTTTGGGTACCACTGTGCTATGCTCTGCTCTCTCTGCTGCTGTGCTGTTTTATTTTGATACCACCATCTGGCATCACTTTCCTAAAATCCCGGGGCTCAGGGCTCGGAGCTCAGTGTCACACCAAATTGCTGGGAGGCATCCTCGGGTCACTCGTGCTGCACAAACTGCTTGACAGGGATGTTTTACACGACACAGAGATGTCTCAGAGGGCACACGTTTAGCCTTGAAGAGGTCACGGCCAGGAGACATACGCACAGAGGCACACAGGCAGATGCACACAGCACACAGGGGAATGTACTGGAAGGGAAGGGAAGTACTGCTAAACTGATTGGTGTCAAAACCAGGCTCGGTGAGGATAACGTTGGAACGAGGTGAGGTCACGGCAGAAAATTTCCCTTGGTGGGCAAGAACCATGTGCTGAACGTGTCAAACCAAATGGTTTTCGAGGAAATCGCTGTGTTTCATTCGTCCCTTTCTTGGAGGAAAGCTCTGCCAGTTGGCGGCCATCTTGGAGAGGAGTTTGGGCATCTACTGTAATTCTGATTAGTAACACCAGAGCCACTCAAATGGAGAAACAAGAGAAATGGACTCTTGGATAAGTATCAATCGCGAAAACCATATGGTTGAAACTGGGAGACTGTTCTCTTGAATCAAAATCAAGCTTTTCTCATGTGTTATTTTGTTATTATGATCGCTTGTTAACATTATAAGTACACTTTTTGATGTTAGATTTTGTACAGGGGGGTGGGGGTGGTGGCTTAAACCAATGTACGAACCACAGCTGCAAGGCAAACATTAGTGGGTCTTAGCTTTCTATCACATTGAATCTGTTCAGCAGACGACTATGCATGGCAGAGCAAACACAATGTTCACACCCTGGCACATCTCTCCATGTTTTGTGTTCTAGAATGCGACCCATGTCCCGTGTTCTAGAATGCTACCCATGTTCTGTGTTCTAGATTATGCTACCCATGTTCCGTGTTCTAGATGGCTACTTCTTGGCTGTACAGTCCTGTGTTCTTACCTGGAGCATCACAGTTGGTAGGAGCGGAGCCCGGCGCTGTTCTGGTGCCGGCTCTCTCCTGTCCCTGGTTGTCCACGCACCAGCAGTGACCCGTAGACCCGTGGCACTGGAGCGCCCGGTACTGACCCTGTTCATCACACTGAGGCACGAAGGCTCCAGGTCCGCCCTGAGAACCCTGGACACTGTCTCTGTGGTGTTCACACTGGGTCTTGGGACGCTCTGGACGAACTGTGTAGGGGACACTAGTGTTACGATTCGGGTTTACAAGAACATATCAGGGTCAACACAAGGCGATGTTAACATCGTCAAACAATATTGACATTAATATGACATTAAAATGACATTATAATACATTTTTACAAAATCTAACATCCATGGAGGTTGTTCTTTGATAATGTTTATCTCTTCAGTCATCCACCTGGACTGATGACGACTGATGACATGCATCAGTAAAATTGAGCACAAATTGAGAAGATGCATTTTTACTACGCATCGCCTACACTAACCCCTTATGGACAGGTGTTTCTTACCTGGCTCATTGCAGTTTGGTCTGGATGACCCGGGGGGCGCCCTGGTGCCAGCTCTCTCCTGTCCCTGGTTGTCCACGCACCAGCAGTGACCCGTAGACCCGTGGCACTGGAGCGGCCGGTACTGACCCTGTTCGTCACACTCGGGGACAAAGGCTCCTGCTACAGGGAATCCGTCCTGTGAACCCTGGACACTGTCCCTGTGGTGCTCACACTGGGTCTTGGGACGCTCTGGAACAGAATAGGAGTGGGGGGTGGGGGGTGTCATTTTCAATTTAATTCAGCATCTTCCCAAATAGATCAACTGGCTTTATCCTTTTGCATAATTTGGGATTTGTAACTACTGCTGTGCTAGTTTACTCAGTGCAGTTCCATTTCATGAATTGGATCTCAAGCAAATTGTGTTTTTTTTTTCATTTCATATTTCATTTCACACAGCTTAATTTAACTTCAAATCAGCCCAACTTAACTGAACTTCATTCCCTCCAAACAGACTGCGCCAAATTCAATAAAATGCACTTCAATTTAATTTTAAGGAACTACTGATAAATGCACACATGATGACCGGTTGATAAATGCACACAGAAAGTGGCAGAACTGTGCAAATGGATGATCCTCATTCAGATCATTTCAAATGGATGAGGGCATCATCAGGCCTTCTCACCTGGTCAGGTGTTTGTGCTTACCTGGTTGGTCGCAGTTTGGTCTGGGTGACCCAGGGGGCGCCCTGGTGCCGGCTCTCTCCTGTCCCTGGCTGTCCACGCACCAGCAGTGACCCGTAGAGCCATGGCACTGGAGCGGCCGGTATTGGCCCTGTTCATCACACTCGGGCACGAAGGCTCCCAGTCCACCCTGAGAACCCTGGATTCTGTGGTGCTCACAATGTGTCTTGGGGCGCTCTGGATGTAGAGAGAGGCAGAGTAGAATCCACATTTTCATATAACCTTTATTTAAATGTGGAAACATGGAGCTGCAGGAATATGCTGGGACCAATGGACTGTGGCACCAATGAGCTAAAAATGTATGTTTTAAGTCTTCGTGATGTGGGACCTATGGGCTGTGGGAACATAGACACGTTCCTTCTTACAGCCAACCCACTTCCTACGGTATTCACCCCATTAAGCAGCATTTAGCTGCAGTTCACCTACAGGGCGTTGGCGGGCAAGCGCAGAACAAAATTGAGGTTAGCCTGCTAATCTTCATCATTGTCTTGTGTATCAGCTGAAACCAGAAAATATTATACTGATTTCTGAGAGATCGATATGGATTTTGCATCAAAAGTGCAATAACCTGGGAGTTACATATACATAATCCAACCGCACACACACGCTTACACACACACATGCACACACACACACACACACACACACACACACACACACACACACACACACACACACACACACACACACACACACACACACACACACACACACACACACACACACACACACACACACACACACACACACACACACACACACACACACAGTTGAAGTTGGAAGACGAATAAGTTCACTTGTGACTTTTTCCAGTAGGTACTGGACAGTCTCTGCTAGCATCTAGCTAAGGAAATCCTTTACTCACGTCAGCTAATATAGACTAGTTAAGTTGACTAACATAAAGTCTCCAAAGGTCTCCTAACCGAAGGTCTCCTAAAGGGGCGTTCATCTGACGTCATATGGATCCAGGAAATGTGTATGGGCTTGATGTATCTTACTCTACTAAAGAATTCTTTGTTGTGACCTGGACAGGTGTTTGTTCTTACCTGGCTCATCGCAGTTTGGTCTGGGTGACCCAGGGGGCGTTCTGGTGCCGGCTCTCTCCTGTCCCTGGCTGTCCACGCAGAAGCAGTGACCCGTAGAGCCGTGGCACTGGAGCGGCCGGTATTGGCCCT
Source organism: Engraulis encrasicolus (assembly GCF_034702125.1). Classification (NCBI taxonomy): domain Eukaryota; kingdom Metazoa; phylum Chordata; class Actinopteri; order Clupeiformes; family Engraulidae; genus Engraulis; species Engraulis encrasicolus. The sequence continues at coordinate 50,897,659 of NC_085875.1, read as the reverse complement.
GTTCATCACACTCGGGGACAAAGGATCCCGGTCCGCCCTGAGAACCCTGGACTCTGTGGTGCTCACAATGTGTCTTGGGGCGCTCTGGATGTAGAGAGAGGGGCAGAGAGAGTATGTTGATTTACATAATCCTGCCTCTTCTCAAATAGGAGAACTCACACTAATCCTTCTTGCAAATACTTTTTTAGTTGTGGAAGTTAATTCAAACCAATAAAGTTTTTGAGCCAGTGGACCTTCAACCAATTAAGTGTCATTTAATTCAACTTAAACTCACCTAACCCAAATTAAGAGTACCTAATTCAACTGTACCAACGTGAATTACATTCCAATCGATTCAATTGCTGTACAGCATCAAAGGCGTCAATACTGTAGCTCCTCGTTATCGTTTGCAGCTTTGGTGTGACCTGGATAGGTGTTTTTTCTAACCTGGCTCATTGCAGTTTGGTCTGGATGACCCAGGGGGTGCCCTGGTGCCGGCCCTCTCTTGTCCCTGGTTGTCCACGCACCAGCAGTGACCTGTAGAGCCGTGGCACTGGAGCGGCCGGTACTGACCCTGCTCGTCACACTCGGGGACGAAGGCTCCAGGTCCGCCTTGAGAACCGTGGTCTCTGAAGTGCTCACAATGTGTCTTGGGGCGTTCTGGGAAGGGAGTAAGAAGAAATGGAAACCAGGAGAGAGCAGAGAGAGAATCTAGTGAGGTGCTGCTGAGTATGTTGGTTTACAATAATCCAGTATCCTCCTCAAATAGGAAGACTCACCTAATCCTTCTGACAAAGCATTTTTTAGTTGTGCAAATTAGTTCAAATCAATGAGGTTTTTGAGTCGATGGACCTTCAATGGATTAAGTGTCATTTTACTCAGCTTCAATTCAACTCCACCTAAAATCAATTAACCCAAGTTAAGAGTACCTAATTCAACTGTACCAAAGTGAATTACATTCAAATCAATTCAATTTTACCCAACGGGAGAGTATCCTGAACTGTGTCAAAGGTGTCCATAATGTAGCTCCTCCTTATCATGTGCAGCCTTTGTGCTACCTGGACAGTTCTTACCAGGGCTGCTTTCCCAAAAAACCTTAAGGAGTACTTAAGCCTAAGTAGTACTTAAGTATGAGGGTCAACCTAAGCAATATATCAGAATAGGTCTCACATCATTATTAAAGTTAACATCGTAACTAAAGTTATACATACACTATTTCACCTCGCACATGCACTTTGCACAAACATTTTAATGGCATGTGCGAGAAAATATATTGTATGTGGGCCAATTAAATTATTGTATGCATAAACTTTCAGTGGTGTGATATATTGCTTAAGTGGCCCCTCATACTTACGTACTACTTAGGCTTAAGTACTACGTACTTAAGGTTTTTTGGGAAACGTAGCCCTGGTCAGATGTTTGTTCTTACCTGGTTGATCGCAGTTAGGTCTGGATGACCCAGGGGGCGCCCTGGTGCCAGCTCTCTCCTGTCCCTGGTTGTCCACGCACCAGCAGTGACCCGTAGAACCGTGGCACTGGAGCGGCCGGTACTGGCCCTGTTCATCACACTCGGGGACAAAGGCTCCTACAACAGGGAAGCCGTCCTTAGACCCCTGGACACTGTCCCTGTGGTGCTCACACTGGGTCTTGGGACGCTCTGGAAAGGGAGTAAGAAGAGAAGGGAACCAGGAGAGAGGGAACCAGGACAGAGCAGAGAGAGAACCTGGTGAGGTGCTGAGGACATAGGGGCAGCCATGGTGTAATGGGTAAGGAGTTGGACTGTAGATCTAAGGGTTGCAGATTCAATCACCACCTTACCACCTTACCAATCTCTCCCTCCATGCCTGAGGTACATTTGGGCCAGGCACCTAACCCAATGAAAAAAAAAATTGTCGGCTTACACCTTCATCAAGGCCATCAGGGAATGTAACCAAACCCTGTAAGAGCTGTAAATCGCTTTGGATTAAAGTGTTAGCAGTAACACTTTACAATAAGGGATGCGTTATGACGACTTAAGAAAATAATTAACTAGGCCTGTAACGGTATAATGTATTGTATAATGTAACCGAACAGACCTGTACCGAACCGAACAGTGCTGTACTAAATGGTAGAGTAACAGGTTATTCTGTTCTTGTTGACATCATGCCACTGGAAACTGTTGCCGCAGCCGTGGCTCAATCGCCTGGGCACTCAACTTCTACACCGGCAAACCGGGTTCAATTCCTGCCCGAGGTCATGTGCCGAGCCTTCCCCGTCTCTCTCTGCCCGCTCACTTCCTGTCTCTCTGTTACTGTACTGTCATAATAAAGGCATAAAAAGCCCAAAAACTAAAAAAAAAGGAAAATGCCCGATGCCCATGCCACAACATGAGAAAAGGTAAAACAAAACCACCAGATAGTAAAATGTGTCTGCAAACATGCAGGCAGACTGGTTTTGGCAGTGAAAGCGTGTTGAAAGCTCAAAGGAGTGCATCTCATCCACATCATCATTCCAAATTACCCACGCACACACACACACACACACACACACACACACACACACACACACACACACACACACACACACACACACACACACACACACACACACACACACACACACACGCACGCACGCACGCACGCACGCACACACACACACACACACAAAGCAGCATACATATAGTGTATGTCTGGAATGTATAGTGTGTGTGTGTGTGTGTATGTGAGGGGGCAGCCCGTGATAGGGCAGATGAAGACACAGCTCAGGTCGCCTTGACATCAGGGCTGAGGAGCTTTGCTTTCTGACAACTCCTGTGACAAGCTCAGAGAGGGATTCCATCCCATCCACATCTCCTTTAGCAGGGTCAAGGCATGTTTTTACCAAGCCCACCCCTAGACAGCTAAACACTCCCACCCCCACCCACCCCCCAACCCACCCACATCCCCACTACCCCAGGCTCTCCAGGCTGGATGTAAATTACAATGCCATCTGGAAGTTGTACAGATGGTATAGTCTGTTTAATGGAGGGGGCAATTACTGCCTCTCTCAGACAGATAAGCATTTCCAGACAATAAATATACAACACATGCGGCGGGCCGGCGCTCCAGGAATGACAGATGAATCATGGGTGGCTTACATATACATCCAGATGCATACACTGCATGGCACGGGTGGAGGGGGAGGGGGGGAATCTTTCAAACATTTCAGACACGTTCATACATTTTTTTTTTCGTTTCGGTTTTTTTTTGGTTAGAGAGTGTGATGAACATGAGCAGCAGGGTCGAGATGAGCTGCAAGGGAGCAATGAGTCATCCGTGGCAAAAGACAAAATTACATTACATTACATTACATTACATTACGCTGGCGATAAAGGCGTAAAAGCCCAAAAAAAGCTTCATAAGGATCATCAATCTGAGCTATGAATTAAGTCCAACTATAGAGAGGAATATTAACAAGAGATTATTTTTTTCAATACTGCATCTACGATTCAGAAAAATTGTCGCCCTTTTGACTAATCAGCGGGCCCCTGGCTGGTGGGGGCCCCTAGGCTAATGCCATATCTAGCCTGTGCATTAATCCGACCCTGCACGTGTCTGCCTTTTTAACTCCCTCTTTTCCCTTGTGTTTCACCTTGAGACAATTTCATGAACTCTCAAGGGTCCATTAATCAGCTGTGTTTCTGGAGCTCTGTGAGCACTGTGAGATAACACGCTGTACCGTATGTAGCTGTGGTGAGGTTAGGGGTTAGGGGTATCCAACTGTTTCACTTTATAGAGGTCCTTCAAACAACACCTGGACACCAGGCTCATCACACACACGCTTCCACCCTGTACCTACCACCCTAGACCCAGGGGCAGTCCTAGGGGACGGGTCAATGGGAAATTGCCTGGGGTGGCACCTGCCTGCGAGGGGGGCAGCACCATTGCAAAACTCCACCCACGATGACAGTAGTGCTGTTACAGTAATGTGTTATTTCTGTGCTATTTAGGGCTGTAACGATTCGGTTCATATCATGATTTTTAACCTACGGTTGGATACACCCCACAATTTTTAGATGCACCTTTTTCAATTAATTTATTTGCTTTTTTCACATTTGTCAACATTATAAAATAAAATTATAAATACATATATGACAGGTTATAGGTAGAGTAGGGTACACGAGGCTACTATTTTTTTTTTTTAAGTTTAAAAGTAATAATAATGATGATGATTTGAAGCTTGGAAGCGCATCATATCATGCGCTTGTTTTCTGGACCTGAAGGACAACAGAACATTGAAAGGGTGTCTACTGCCTTCTTTGACTTCTATACAGTACCGTGACTCTGAGTATCATGATTTCTCGGTTCGATACAATATCGATACAGCCCTAGTGCTATTACTATGCTATTGCAACAATAACAGCTGCAATAATGTTTTTTTTTTTTTTCACAGATTTTGCTATCTTTTTGCGGGGGAGCAGGATCGTGGGGTGGTGGCTGGAGTACCAGTCATTGTAGGATTGCCACCGGCAAGGCTCTTATGCAGATACGCATATTTGCTTAAGTGAGGAAGGAATCAAGTAAATGTACTGTATGTCATTACATTGGTAAAAAAAATCCCATAGACTCAGGATCCTTTTTCTCGAAAACATGGTTGCTAACCAGTAAACAACTTAACAGGTTGCCTATGGACAATTGTATTGCAATCAAGTAAGTAGCCTAGTTAGCAATGAAGGTGTCGAGAAACATACCCATGTCCGACCAGGCACACTATATAGAACATTTGAAAGTTTGACCAATTCTGACCAATTCATTTTGATGTCCAATGGCTTGATGGGGTGTGTTTAAAGAAATGATGTACCAGCTCCACTAGCAGGTAGATGAAGGAAAGGGTATTGCGGCTTCAACCAGCAGCATGCAGAGGCATTTCATGAATGCAAGTCAGACATGTCCTTTGCATCTCCCTCAGAGAAGTGGGCTGGCAACAGGAGTTAAGCTTAGCCAAACTACTGTATATTCTCAGAGTCGCAACAGCTAGACAAGCTTCTTTAGAGATTGTACTGTGAATGTACTGTGATAACTTCCTTAAGGCGATGATACACAGGACAACTTTTTAAGAAATATGTCTAGGCAATGATACTACTTTAAGACAATTTGTATTTGAGTATTTGAGTCTTGATCAAGGGAACTTGGATCAGCAACAGACAACTTCTCTATTCCAACAGAACATTTGGGAGCCAGCGATAATGTTGCCGAGCAACATTACTTAACATTTTTGCCCTGTGTATCATTACACTTACAGTACATGTCAACTGCCAGTTTGTACACGAACTAACAAAACCTGTCAAAAAAGCCAAATATCAAAGCCACCGATGTACTTGAAAATGAAGGAAAGAATACGCATTCATGTGCTCTTGGAAACGTGTATAACATTTTTCAACAATTTTCCCAGTGGTAAATACCAAGTGGCGTTCATGTGTGTTTCCCATGTCAGTGTTTGGTATTTATCATAATTCCCAGAGCACATGGATGCACAATTAGTTTTCCAACAGCTGCAAGCTGCGGTGCCTGGACAGGCCTTCTCACCTGGTTGGTCACAGTTAGTGGGAGGTGTGCCTGCAGGGGTTCTGGTGCCGGCTCTCTCCTGCCCCTGGTTGTCCACGCACCAGCAGTGACCCGTAGAGCCGTGGCACTGGAGCGGCCGGTACTGACCCTGTTCGTCACACTGAGGCACGAAGGCTCCCAGTCCGCCCTGAGATCCTTGGACACTGTCTCTGTGGTGTTCACACTGGGTCTTGGGACGCTCTGGAAGAACTGCCGATAACAGGGTATTAAGGTCAGGGGAAATTTGTAATCAACATTTACAATCACATTTATTCTAAGATTGACGTACTTGTAGTTCTTGATTATTGTTTTGGACACAGCACAACCAGGACCTTGTTTCACAAAAGCATCAGCAATTTAATACCGTAGGTTGCCAATGGGAAATTGCATTGCTGCCAAGTAAGTTGCTAACTTAGTTAGCAACGACGCTGTTGAGAAATGCATAGTAGTCAAAGGGCCGTACCATGAACACAAACCAGGATTTCCCCCAGCACATCCGGCCTGTAGTGAAGGCTTTACAGCCTTTTACCTTTACAACAGACCCCGCCTATACTAAGTCCCCTGAAAATATAAATTTACTACTGTATATTACAAATGTAACTTCTAACATTTCTTTGCAAAATATGTCATATTTCATTTGAAACTGCATAACATTAAAATTATGTTGGGGGCCAGTTAAGACATAAGTTCCCCACCCCTGGATTAAACCATGTGAGCAGGGGCGCCATGACAAAAATACTACGTAGTGTTTCCCTAGCGCCCTAGTTACAACATTTAAAAAAACATATTAAAAAGGTTAAAGGGGTATGCCACTATTTTGGGGCTTAATACAGTTAAAATCGTTGGCCAGGGTTTATATAGGTGGTTAAGTGTATTATTTTTCATGTAAGCCGTTGTCTTGTTTTAAGACAAGTTAAAAGAGGGAGCATGTCGCTAAGCTAGTGAAAAGCCCCAAAATAGTGGCATACCCCTTTAATGGTTGGGTTAAAATGAATCTCTTTAATTAAGGTAATAAGGAATCAGTTGACTAGAGGCAGCCAAACTTTATTTATAACACATATTTCTTACAGCTTGACCACCTGGTCCCAAACAAATACAACTGCCTTGTCACTGATACACAAATCTTTTGAACAGGCACTGAAAATTCTGGACAAAACATCCAACATATACCATCACTGTCCTATCATCCAGACGTATGGTTTATATAGTTTAGACAATTTTATTTCTTTCTCAAATTGCTGTTTATTTTACAAAATTATAAATGATCTTGATCCCCCTCCCCTTAAGCAATTTGTGAGTCTGAACAAACCCATAAATAATACAAGAGTATCATCTAGAGGGGACTGCATAAGTGTGTTTAGAAAGTCCACTTTAGGACAAAGGGCCTTCTCAATAAAATAGCAGGGCCATGGAATAGTATTCCTGCAAATATTAGGCAAAGCAACACGCTTAGTAGTTTTAAATCAGGTCTTAAGAAATGTCTAAAAGTGGGGCAGCACTGTGGACATTTTTAGTCACTGACCGTCTGGATGTTTATCTTATCATATATCTGGTGTGTTTTTTGTTGTTGTTTCTTTAGTTTATCTTTTTAATTATGTATACTTGGCCATGTAATATAATGTAGGCCTATTTGCAAATAGTGCACCCATTGTATTATTGTCACAGTTTTGCATTATTATGAATTTTAATCCTTTTTTTTAAACACCAATTCCTGTCAAGGGACTACAGATGAAAATTAGCATCATGGCTATAATCTGGCTCAATTGTATGTTGTGCACTGTCCCTGTCAAATAAACAATAAATGAAATGAAATGAAACACTGAAAGCACATGCACTGGGAGAGCACAAGCTCTGCTGGGCCCTCAGTGAGCTAGCTGTACTACCTGTTCAGGTGTTTGTTCCTACCTGGTTCGTCGCAGTTTGGTCTGGATGACCCAGGGGGCGCCCTGGTGCCGGTTCTCTCCTGTCCCTGGCTGTCCACGCACCAGCAGTGACCCGTAGAACCATGGCACTGGAGCGGCCGGTACTGACCTTGCTCATCGCACTCGGGGACAAAGGCGCCCAGGAGGGAGAAGCCATCTTGAGAGCCCTGGATGCTGTCCCTGTGGTGCTCACACTGCGTCTTGGGGCGCTCAGGCTCTGGGACGAGAACATTACATTACATTACACTACATTTGACAGATGCTTTTGCACAAAACATCTTACAACCGAGTATATAATCGCTGCATACAACACTTGCAGATACAAAATTGGACAGGGATAAACAGAATAATGGGTGAAATGCTTAGTGGGCTTCGTTTTTTTAACCCCTTAGCGCAGCGCTATGGCTCTCTGTAATGTCATCGCAATGTTGTTATGATGTAGTTAGGCATTTTCAGCAAGTGAAAAGGGTCGCCGGCGACCCCATCTGCCTTAACCCTTTGATGCGTTAGCGCCCCTAGCGGATGCGCATACGGGACATCAGACGATCGAAACAACAAGTACAAACATATTTGTATAAACAAAATGTTTCAGAAAGAAAATCGATACACACAACTAATAAACACACTTGGTTCTACAAACACAGAAAACCCAACGATTGTAGCTGCCACGGTTAGCTCATAATCCTCCATCAACCGCACGCTATGTTCATTGATAATGTAAACAAATTGTCCGACTTCGTCAAACTAACATCATGTATAAACATAATAGGAGCGTTTGAAACGGTCTGAAACCCCATGTAAAATTCATTTACACCACCATAAAGATATACCTTAAGTTTGAAGACTTAAAGTTTGAATTTGATGTGTTATGAGTTTGCTTACCTTTAGGTGTTACAAGTGACTGAATTCCCTCATTGAAATAATCCACGGAGACTTCGACATTTTGATGATAATAAAATCCTTTATTCCTCAAAAACAAGGCTGTAGACTGAAGCATTAACTTGTTATCTGTTAGAATCCATCGTTTCTGTTCGCTAGATTTCATTATTTTTTGTGTTTGATTAACTTTTGTCAAGCGAGTTCTACACGCGAAATCTACTTCCGGGTTTGAACAAGGTTGCGTAAAATAACAATAGCCCAAACCATGGAGTTTAAAGGTCAATGATATCTTATTCGGCCAATAGTATTCGCCCATCTGGTTGACAAAATCAGGGGATTCCCCACGTTAGAGCGAAAAGCAAACGCGATTGGTCCATGCGTAACCATCATGTTCGGTTGCTTGTGTTTTGCCTGGCCATGTGCGTAAATGACCTTCTCGCAGTTGCGCATAGCGGTGTTTCCCAACAGCGCGAAATTTAAAAAACTCAGGAAGATGCAGCGTCGCTATTTTAATACGGATAAAGTCCTACAGCTGTTATTTGACGACGACATTGATGATGACATTGATTGTCTCAGTAATGGATATCCTGACAGCATGGACTCAGCTGAGGAGGAGCCGTTTGACGAGCGCATAGATCCCGTTTTGGACGTGTAAGTAGCCTACATGCGACTGCACACTAGCATTACTACACCGACTGTATGCACGCACCGATAGATAGATAGATAGATAGATAGATAGATAGATAGATAGATAGATAGATAGATAGATAGATAGATAGATAGATATGACTCGACTCTATATATAATAATAAGTTAGTTAGAACTTTATTTGTCCCCGTGGGGCAATTTATTGCACTCGCTGGCACAATACACATAAGACACAGTGAGACATAAGTTATAAGCAGACAAGCACATAGAACATAAAAGATAAAACACAACAATTGACATTCACACTAGTACACATTGGGTGGCTGCATAACTACTTGACCTCATTTAGTGCTTTTAATAATAATAATAAAAATAATAATAATAGCAAATGTTATTCTATATTATATGGTCATATAATAGCTATCCAAATTTACAGGGTAGCTATGCATATAATAGTTATATAGTTATATAGTGCATGCTGAGCATTGCAAATGTATAATACTATATGCACAATATAATACTGTTTGCACAATCACTATGTTGTCAAAATGGCAAGGTAGATGCAAGGTACAGCGTAAGCGCTGTAATAGTAGTTGTAAAGGTCACTACCATACTACTGCTATTACACTTTACTAATGTGTTACTACATGCATTTGAATGCTTACATATAAATATACATAAATACATCAATTTAATGTTGCTGCTCAGATCAATTCTTTGTTTGTCAAAGTGTTCACTGCAATGAAATACATGCAAATGGTCCTTATTGTAAGAAATAACATGTAGTATATATCTTCTTTACTTAGAGGGGAGTCTCCTGTAGATGTGGAGGTGGACAGTGGAGAAGAACAGAGCGGGACATGCCCTACACAAATTGGCAGATGAATTGGGAGCTTCAGAACATCTGGTGCAGGTTGCTGCAGCTTCTGCTGAAATACAGAGGCTGTCTGGAGATATCACAATACCTGCCACCACTTCTGCTGCTGCCCCTCCAAAGCCTTCCACCTCCACTGCTCCTTCTGTTGCCCCACCACAGTCTGCTAGTCACCAGCTACAGCCTGCCACGGCCACTGCTGCTGCTGCGACTGCCTCCTTCTCCCGGCCTGCTGCCGCTGCCGCTGCCTCCTCGTGCCGCAAGCGACCTCTGCTGAGACTGTCACCCTCTCCCCCTCCTCTCCTGCCCGCCGTCACCCAGTTGCCTCTGCTGCACGCTGCAAGGGTCCCTGCTGCTGCTGCGGCTGCCTCCTCCTCCCGGTCTGCTGCTGCTGCGGCTGCCTCCTCCTTATGGCCTGAAGCTGCGGCTACCTCCTCCTTATGGCCTGAAGCTGCGGCTACCTCCTCCTTATGGCCTGAAGCTGCGGCTACCTCCTCCTTATGGCCTGATGCTGCGGCTGCCTCCTCCTCCCGGTCTGCTGCTGCTGCGGCTGTCTCCTCATTATGGCCTGATGCTGCGGCTGCCTCCTCCTCCCGGTCTGCTGCTGCTGCGGCTGTCTCCTCATTATGGCCTGATGCTGCGGCTGCCTCCTCCTCCCGGCCTACTGCCGCTGCCTCCTCGCGCCGCATGCGACCTCCTGCTGTGACTGTCACCCTCATCCTCTCCTGCCCGCCGTCGCCCTCCAGTTGCCTCTGCTGCACGACGCAAGGGTCCCTCTCCTGCACGCCGTCGCCCTGCCCCACCGCAAAGCCAGCTGTGCAACACAGCAGATGACGACCCTGATGGTTGGCAAGACATTACTGTCGCTGATGTCAAGCCAACAATACTTCTTTTCTCCCCCTAACGCCGCCCAGAAGTCCAGCTGGACTTGCTCCAATCATACTCCCCACTGGACCTTTGTGTTCTGGCCAACGGGGCTCTGGTGTGCTTGCCTTGACTGACAATACAATATAGCAAACAAATTGAGAAGCGAAAAATGCATCGTTACAGGTACTATGGACATGCCCAGTCTTACTATGCAGTGTCACAGGAAGTGTGACGTGCCCGGGCTACTTGTGTGGCCATTTTTGTAACTATAATAATATTACTAATGACTGTGTTTGTATAGTAGTGTTCGTTCAATCATGCAGATCTATCTATTTTAGAAGTCTGACAAAAACACACACACACATTTTGAGGTGTTCCAAGTCATACATCCTTGGGAAGCAACGTTTTGAGGAAAGGCTCCTTGAGGGAAAAACTCCCTTGGAAAATCATTTTCAGAAGACTGATCATATCTGAAAAATAGTACACAGTATGCATACATTCATATCCACTGCACCTAGCAAAAGCACAATGTGCAGTGCTTCAGTATAACAGTATATAAGTCTGGATAGGTTTTGGGCACGTTTTGGAGAGAGTGTGGACCCCTGCTGTAGAAAATACAGCTATGCTTCTCAATTAATCAAAAAAATGGGTTTATATAGGACTAAATGTAAATGTAAGTGGAGTCACACTTGATTTTTATTGATATGACTGTTTTTGCCTTTGGGTACTTTTGGAGAGGTTTGGAGAGGTTGGGTAGACACTTTTGGGAACGCCTATGTCATGTAATGGATATTCTTTTGCAGCTCTTACAAACCTTTGTCTATTGCCTTCAAATTTTTCACACATGTTGCCAACATATAGGTGCATCATGTCATGTAATTTTTTTGGACCTGTGCCACTCCTAAATAATTGTGCACTATAGAATCCAAATAAATCATAGGCGATTTTTGATTTTTTTACATTTTTACTGCTGTGCCAACTGTAATATTGAATTCATAATGTTCTCATTAAAACACTTTAACTCTTTGAACATGATGTCCCAAATGTATTCTGTTATGTGGTTCATACATTTTGTAAATAGCATATGTAGAACCAGAGATATTCTACTGTACATAATAAGTGTCAAATATAGGCGGAAATTGCCATTTTTTGCATCTGCATCAAAGGGTTAAGAGGCTACGTACATTAGCACAGGGTTAAGTAGAGAAGACAAAGGGGTCAACTGCCCTGGGATCAGGTAGAGATGAGCCCCAGAATTGGGGCCTCCTTACATGGTATGTACTATATGGTGAGGTGCCCTTACGTATGACTTTGCAGTGGGCCCGGCCAAAGCTGTCAGCAGCAGCTGTCAAAGCGGTCATAGACACATGAACCTAATACAACTGAAGATGGACGTTACCGGTCTGAGAGCGGCACTGGAATCCGTCTCCATGGTAACCGGTGCGGCAGCGGCACTGGAAGGAGCCTAGGGTGTTGGAGCAGGACGCCTGGCCGTGGCACGGCGTCGACCGGCACTCGTCCATGTCTACAGTAGAAAGAAGTACGTGATCAGTAATACATTTAGTTTTACATTTACTGTAGGTTTACATGTGGCACGGCGTCGACCGGCACTCGTCCATGTCGTACAGTAGCTACAGTAGAGGGAAATTAAAGTTAGGCCTCGTTTACACGCGTGCAGATGCTTTTGAAACAGTGACACTCATCCATGTCTACAGTTAAGTAGAGGGAAATTACATTTAGTTAGGCCACAATTAAACTTGTGGAAGGGCATCGATCGGCACTCATCCATGTCTACAGCAGAGGGATATTACAGTTAGGCCTCGTCTTCAAGTCAAAAAACATTATTTTAGATCCCATTTACATAGCATATGGATTAAAGAAATGTCAATTGGTTGTGCTTGCGCTCTGCTGTGTTGTACCATGCAGCACTGTGCTGTGAAACAGTATGGTGTGCAATACTATGTGGTGTTGTGCTGAGTTAAGCTGTTATGTGCTGTGCTGTTCAGCTGGACATGGTAAGAGTTAACCGTCCACTGTGCAGTGTTATGCTGTGCTGTGCTGTGCTGTGATATGCTGTGCTGTGCTGTGCTGACTTAAGCTGTGCTATGCTGTTCAGCTGGGCCTGGTAACAGGGCGAATAGACCGGCCACGACGAGATTCAAGCGACAGAGAATCGCTTCTGTGCAGCTAGCGATACAATCGATTGAAGCTAGAAGAGTATGTCTGTTAAAAGCAGAATGCAAGCATTCCAACATTCCCATTGGCTGTGACGGCTGTCGCCGAACCGTGTCATAGCTAATTCAAAATTAATTTCCATTGCTATGCTGATGACACCCAGCTCTATTTATCTGGCAAACCCTCTGACACTCTCCCTCCCCCCTCCCTCACCACCTGTCTCTCTGAAATCAAATCCTGGTTCACCTCCAATTTTTTGAAACTCAATTCTAACAAAACTGAAGTCCTACTAGTAGGCACCAAATCCACCTTATCCAAAGCAGATAGTTTTTCCTTCTTAATTGATAACTCTCCTATCTCCCCCTCCCCTCAAGTTAAGAGTCTGGGCGTCATACTTGATGGCTCTCTATCCTTCCTCTCCCACATTAACAACATCACACGGTCTGCTTATTTCCACCTACGCAACATTAACCGTCTCCGCCCCTCTCTCACTTCCCATTCTACCTCCATTCTTGTACACAGTCTTGTCACCTCCCGCATTGATTACTGTAATTCTCTCCTCTTTGGTCTCCCTCAAAAATCTCTCCACAAGCTCCAACTGGTCCAGAACTCAGCTGCCCGCATCATTACTAAAACCCCTTCCTGTCACCATATTACCCCTGCACTGCAACATCTCCACTGGCTCCCTATCAAATATAGAATTCACTTTAAAATACTTATCCACACCTTCAAGGCTATCCACAATCTTGCCCCCCCCTTATCTATCTAATCTTATTTACATTGCTGTTCCCTCCCGCCCCCTCCGTTCCTCTTCCTCCATTCTCCTCTCTGTCCCCTCTGCCCGTCTTAATACCATGGGTAATAGAGCTTTTAGCTGCTCTGCTCCTCAGCTGTGGAATGCCCTTCCCCCTGACATCCGCAATATTGACTCTGTGCCCCTGTTCAAATCCAGGCTAAAAACCCATCTGTTTCAGATAGCCTATTCTTTATGATTCTTAAACTGTTTTATTTCATTTTATTTCATATTTAATTTTTTTTAATTCCTTTATTTATTTTGTTTAAAATTCTGTAAATGTGTCTTATTTTATTTTTGTTTCTCTCTGTACAGTGTCCTTGAGTGTTCTGAAAGGCGCTTTTAAATAAAATGCATTATTATTATTACGGTAACACTTTATTTTAGGGACACATCTATTAGCACTAATACATAAAATATTAATGCATTTGTAAGTAACTTGTAAGGCATGTACTAAGCAAAATAAGACAGTTGTTAAGCATGTATTCACAAATGTCTTGTTCATGCACAATAAGGGATTTATTACCAATATAACCTTAGTAAGGACCTAGTAGACCTAGATTTCTATTTATGTGTAAGCAGTAAGGGCCAGAATACAATGTGTATAAGCTCCTGGTACACTGTGTGAACAAACCCTGAACAGTGTGAAAACAGATGTGGAATAAGGGTCCCTATTCTAAAGTGATGCATTGCTCAGCCCAGATGGCTTAGGGCCCCCGCACTACCTAGGGCCCCCACTCTACGTCCCCCCCCCCTGGGAAGCAAAGTGTAAGAACATTTCAGAGTCTATATTTGTCTCATTAGGTATGAAGATCTCACATATTCTACTCATTATGTCAATGAGTAATTGGAAGCATTATATAGCAAGGATTGGACGTAAAGTTATCAATGACGGTGGGTGGTGAGATGTCATTTTTTCATACACCAATTAGTTTTAATTGTAAAAACCCTACAATAAATGCAGAATATAACGATGAGTAATAGTTTGGAAGCGAAACTAAGCTATTCCTTTCTGATAAATAAGTTAATGTTTGAGAAACTTAGCTACAAGAAGTGCAGTGCATGATGGGTAGGCTACGCCCTTAGTCAGAAATGCAATGCATGGCCAATGCAGCAATGATAATATTTCTGTTGTTACGTACATGGCAAATTGTTTGGATAGCAACTAAATTTCACAAGTGAGGGGAGGAGCTAAGGACGTAGGCTCAGAGCTGGGTAGGTTGTCTGTTGGCCTAGATTGCGTACCCATCATGCACTGCACTTCTTGAAGCTAATGTTCTCAAACATTCACTTAATTATCACAAAAGAGTAGTTTAGTTTTGCTTCAAAACTATTATTCTAATGTTCTGCATTTATTTTGTTTTTTTTTTACAATTAAAACTCAGTGGTACATGAAAAAAAATTACATCTCACCAACCCACCGCCATTGACAAGTGTACGTTCAATCCTTGCTATATATAGGCTCTTGTTACCTCCCTCTCATTGATATGAACAAGAGAAAACTAGATGACTCAGCTGGGTAAGTATTATTATTATTAAGCGGGCTTGCGGAGCAAGGACCCTGCAGAGCATGGCCCTTGCAGAGCAAGGACCCTGCAGAGCATGGCCCTTGCAGAGCAAGGCCTGATTATAGTAATCTCTAAGTCCTGTTTCTTTATTTTATTATTATTGGTCTTGTGCAGGGATCTCCTCCTAGGCCTTTCGAGATAGAGACACCGTTCAAACACTAAAACGACCGGCTCGGCTTGGAGATCGCGTATAGTTATAGGCTTCTCCGTGTCTCTTGTCGTTTTCCCGTTTTTGGCGATTTTGTTAAAGCCTGGGTCCCCATTGAAAACAGTGGTGGAACCTCCATGAACCAAGGTTCCGCCACTCTAGAGATTAGAGTGTAGGAGGCTTTTTTCGGTCATAAAACATCAACACTTTCACCTAGAAGTTTAGTTGACGCGTTGTTAGCGAGCTCTATGGGATGTCTCCAAATTGTCAAAGTTTCATCTCCCAACTCCCAATACTTTTTAAATGGCAGGTTTGTAAAAAAAAAAACAGGCCTAGGTCTATGGAGAATCCCAGTCTTTCCAAAAATGCATTTTTCAAGAGATCAGCGCATGTCCCACACGGAGGTCCATTTGTGCCTGAACCCTTTAACCTATAAACTTCATTCAAAGACTGTTAGAGAGATCACAAGCATGACTCCGATCTGTGAAAAGGACACGTGCCAACTCCTTTTAGTTTTTTTACAACGATGTTGTAAAGACAAAAAACTCATTCTCATTTTCTCCCCTTTTTAAGGCTCAATACTAACTGTCAGTTAGTATCAGAACAGGTGCTCCCAATGAAGTGTTCCATCTTAACTGCCACTGTCTCAAGATTCTATTCTTAACGAGCAGGTGCGAGCAACCATTCTAGAAGTCTATTGTTCAGCTCTTCAATGCAATGTGACAATAATCCTTTTTCCATCCAATATAAAGTCGCTTTAAAATAATGCGCATTAAAAAGTTGATGCGACACAAGTGATGGAAAAGCGGTTAAGTCGCTTCAACGCCAGCTTTGTCGACCTCATTTATATCGCTCTAAAAAGGTGGATTGGCTAGAGATAAGTCGACATAAAATTGATGGAAAAGCGTTAAAGCGACGTAGGAAGTTCGTACATGCGCAGTGCTGTTATTATATGCGCGAGAATTTGAAAGCTAAGTTTGGTCGAGAAAAGGCAGGCGTCAAGGAATGGGGCTGGGGGAAAACGCTGTTTTGATTTTTTCGAAGAAATGGACCAGCTAGCTACTGGGTGCCAGGCCGGTCGTGGTTGCGAGGTCCTCTGCTGTTGACAGCACCGGTGAGTGGATTAATTGTTGTTGATGTAGGAGGCTGGTGTTAACCTGGCTACATTATCCGACAGGGAACTTGCTACTGTAAACTTGCTAATAGATAGCCTCAGGTGTCACATAGGACTCCAGGTAGTACAGCTGTTTACATAAATGTCTTCTAGGTCTACTTTGTAATCTTCCCCCCTCGTATGTCGTTCGCACAAGTAATGATATGTTTGTATCAAACAGGACACAATACTCAAAGAGAAATAGCGCAGTAGCTAAGTAAACAGAAATACGAGGACTGACTTTTGCTAATGAAGCTATGGATCTGATAACGATTTCTCACTGTTAACATAGTTCGTCTGGCTCTGTACAAATAGTTCCCCCTGATGACCAATCTGGTGTGGAAGACGAGAAAGAGGATGAAGGGGATGATGAGGAAGAAGAGGGTGCTGGTAAGTCAGGATCATCATGCTTTTGAATGTCATGTTATTCATGCTAATATTGTGTATCACAAAAGTTGTTTTTTTGTTTTTGTTTTTTTAAACAATTCAACATCTGACCAAAGTGAGTACTCCGGCACCCCTATGCGAAAATGCCCTGAAAGAGCCAGGTGCAGGACAATAAAAGTATTAATCCAGTGAAAGAGTAA
This sequence comes from Engraulis encrasicolus, assembly GCF_034702125.1. Lineage (NCBI taxonomy): Eukaryota > Metazoa > Chordata > Actinopteri > Clupeiformes > Engraulidae > Engraulis > Engraulis encrasicolus. The sequence goes on along the minus strand of NC_085875.1, from coordinate 50,880,505 downwards.
TAGAATAGTCCAGTGAAGTGAATAAAGTCTGCAATACTGCTTCTCTTTTGTTAAATTTAGATGTACAAGAATGGTTTGATGTCAAAATCTTCAATAACACCATTGGGGGACATCATGTTTAAATAGTACATATGCAAAAGGTCTCCTGCTGGAGTAACCTTTTGCCTCGGTCACTGCCTCTAGGTGACTTGTCTGACACTGACACTATGCCCTGCACTTCTTTCATCACTGGTACTCATAGTGCTGGTAGGCCTACTGCTTGTCAAGGATGCACTTTGCCTGATTAAGACCTGAGGGACGAAACGTTACGCTCTCACTATTCAATTTAACAGAAGACAAGCAGTGTTTAGGACTTTATTCACTTTAACTTACCTGTATTGTACACTGTAAAAAATGCCCGTTGAAATTACGGCAAAAAAACGTCAAATTGCAACAGTCAGTGACCGTAAAATGTAAAACAGTTTATCTCTGTACTAAATACGGCAAGCTACTATTGAGTCAAAAAGCGCTACATAACTTTATTTTTGACAAGTGTCATATGTAGAAAATACTGGACTGTTCTCTGTAAACGAAAATATTGGAAAATACTGTTAAGTGAGATGAACTAGTCAAGAAACGGTACATAACTTTATTTTTCACTGGTGTCAATATGTAGAAAATACTGAACTGTTCACTGAAAAGAAAATATTGGAAAATACCGTTAAGTGAAGATGAAGTAGTCAAGACACGGTACATGACTTTATTTTTCACCTGTGTACACATATGTGCACAGCAAATTTGTCAGAGTTAGATTGATCAGAGTTAGACTGGTGTTCAGCCAAAATCTAAACATCAAGAGTTGCAGCAACACTACACAGTGTATCTGTATCTTCACAGTAATCTGAAAAAGTCTACCTGGGACAGTAATCCCTTGATTCAGTCTCTTAGAAGTAGCCCAGTCTATTTGTCATTCTAACCCATCCAAATCAATCTGTCAATCAATAACTGACCTCACCTGAGTGCTAAGGGCTGTCATGCAATGACTAACTGCCTGCACCTGCCAAATGCTTCATCACTCGGGTCACATGGTTCACTTGAACATGTATTTAAACAGGGACTGTTGCATTGTACTGCTCACTGGTTGCTAGCTAGCTAGGTGGCTGGCTGGCTGTAAGGCCGGCCGGCCGGCTGGCCTGGCCTGGCCTGGCCTGGCCTGGCCTGGCCTGGCCTGGCCGGCCCGGCTAGCAGGTCACGTTGTAAGGGTGGCTGCATGGCTTGCTAACTAGCTTGTTTGTTAGCTTGCTTGCCCTGCTAGCTTTGGCCTTCATTTTCCTTAAGGTTATTTTCAGGCCTTTTTTTAAATAAAGAATGCATTTGCATACCCTTCATTGATGATACTAGACTGGTCCACCTCCCTGCACTAGACAATCTGGCAATTGGGCATTTATTTAGGTATCTAATTAGGTTGATGTTTATCGGACTCCAGTGAGTAGAATCTGTCCAATCAGTTGTCTGTGATTGCAACTCTATAATTGGACTCACCTGAGTATAATCAGTCCAATCAGTTGTCTGATTGTAACTCTATAATTGAACTCACCTGAATATAATCCATCCAACCACTGCTGCCATAATTTTACCGTAAAATGTAAAAAAAAATAATACCGTTATTTATTTAACGGTAGGCTTTGGCAACCACTGCTGCCATAATTTTACCGTAAAATGTAAAAAGGAAATAAACCGTTATTTATTTAAGGGTAGACTTTGGCAACCACTGCTGCCAGCAGTTTACCGTAAAAACAACAGTTCTTTTTTTACTGTGTAAGCATCCAAATGTTGGCAGCATTCATGTCAAACCATGTCAGTACTAGTACCATGCCTCACTGGAGGCAAAACACACTGTTGTCTTCGAACTACTGACTTGGGTACTGTCACACGTACTTGACACCATCTAAAACAAAATTGTTTATCTTGGGATTATCAGTCCACAAGAAATGGTCCAAAACACTGAAGCAAATCATGCCTCACTGAATACCTTTCTATGCATTTTCAAATAGGGGTGTACTCAGTTTTCTCTTGTCAGAGGTTGAGGTGTCATTTTGATAAACAGCTTCAAAATATTCTTAACACTGATATCCATTAAATCATTGGAACTGAATATGTTCACGCTTACTTCAGGCTAATATGTTCAAGATTAGTTGACACCCTTTAACTTGGATTAAAAAAACCTCTAGTGTAATACCATGTCTCGGATAACTTAATTAAATGTGTTTGTATTTTATGTGTAATGTAATAGAAGACTACAGTGGACAAGTGACCATGGAGGATTCAGAGCCCCCAGGCCCCACCCCAGGTGCAGCAGGAGGTAGTCGCCTGTTTCGCAGGCCACTGAAGAAAAAGTCTTTACTAGCTGCATAGAGTCAGCAGCTGTCGGACTTACTGAAAAGTCAAGAGGCAGGAGGAGGAAGATGGAGAGATGCTAACTTCTCTGAGAACGTCCGTCAAGCGCCAGTTTGGAGCATCAGAATAACCCGCCCATTGCCTCTTCAAGCAGCCAAGTGGCCTTACCATTTAATGTTATTTTATATTTAATACTAATTATGAATATTTATTAAATGCATTTTTATGAAAAATGCCCATGTTTGTTTGTTTTTAATATACATATTCACTTGATGTGAATTCTGTGATCTTTCACAAATGCATGTGAGGCATCAGGTGACGCATCAGGGTATCTCTTATTGCCGCTGCCTCAGTGTCCTCCTCAGCTGACTCAGGATCTTCTCCTCTGCTTTATAATGTTAAATTCAACTCTCCAAGTGTTAATTCAACAGTACAATAACACTAAAATGAGTGGGACCATATGCTCTAAGCAGTGTTGACTTGAGACTGCAAATTTTACCATGTGATTAGGCGTACAGCCTCAGACAAAATAAAAAATCACCTGTCATGTAGGACAGTGTTTCCCAACCAGGGGTACGTGTACCACTAGGGGTTCGTGAGCACACTGCAGGGGGTACTTGGAAAAATGAAAAAAAAAAAAAAAGCATGGAGCAGAGTCACATTGGGATATAGAGCATGAGTGAGGGGGTACTCATGGTATGACAAAAAGGCTTAGGGGTACACAAGACAAAAAAGGTTGGGAAACACTGATGTAAGATGTTCATTCAGTTGATGTTAGCTAGTCCTTTTCAGACAGGAGGACAGGTACAGGGGTTGGTCATGGAGGGTGGGGAGGTGTTGCTCTCACGGGTCTAGGCCTACTGTAATCTGATGGCCTGTATGCCCTGCCTCTGTCTGCTGTCAGAGAAGTGTGAAGTTATTTCGTTTGTATAGTCCTTTATTGCCTTCCTGATGCCCTTGCTGTTCAGACTAGGCAGTTTTGGGTCGGGTCTGTGATTCATCATTTTTCTTAAAATAAATAAATAAATACAATCACTGAATGAACAACCTCCACGACAGGTGATTCCATACTTTTTTTGCCAGGGGCTGTTTGTAAAATTGTAATTGTTTTGTAGTGCCTAAAGCTAACTTAAAAAGTGCTATTGTGCCACCCGTTTCCCCAACGACACCTCTGCTCTCTCTGCTCGCAGGGTCAGGCCTCGTATGTGGCTCTACAAGCACATAGTCTCTCTCTCGAAACAGATGTTTGCTAACTCGAAAATCAGTCATAAACTGACGGTCCGTAGGCTATGTTGGCACGTCCATCTCCCACCACAAACAGCACCTGGTGCTGCCAGGTTAGTACTGGCTATCTGCGAGTAGTCTACTAGTAAAAATCACAGTAGGCTATGCGAGTCGCCTTCTCCGGGCTGTCATCCTTTTCCTGATCACAATTATTGCGGATAGTATATTGATTATTAATAACACGACACGTAGACTGTCCATCTTGTTTTGTCGGTCAAGGCTATATTCTCACGCGCGATAAAGTCTATTTTTCTTTTGACACAAACATTCTAAAAGAGCGACGCAGTGGATGGAAAGCGTCCAAGCGCGACAGAAATATGTGGATTAACGAGAGGCATTGTGACGTAGCTTCAATGCGCTTCAAGTACTTTTTTGATGGAAAACGGTTCTGGTGTGACTTTTGTCGCTTTAAATAAAATCGACACAAGGTACAAGTCGCTTCAGAATTGGATGGAAAAAGGATTATAGTCTTGCTGGACTGTGCATGACAGCTAGCTGCTTGGCATAATGGGAATGCATGCTGCTGGATTAGAGATATGGAGGTTGAGGGTTCGAATCCCACCCGAAGCCATGTTGATTTTCAAAATTATATCATATACAGTGTTCCTTGGCCAACTTAAAATGCCATGTATGTCATTTAGTATGAATGACAAATGTGCTGAATTACAGATATGGAGGTTCAGGGTTCGAACCCCAGTCGAAGCCATGTTGATTTTCAAAATTATATCATATGCACTGTTCCTTGGCCAACTTAAAATGCCATGTATGTCATTTAGTATGAATGGCAAATGTGCTGAATTACAGATATGGAGGTTGGGGGTTCAAACCCCAGTCGAAGCCATGTTGATTTTCAAAATTATATCATATGCAGTGTTCCTTGGCCAACTTAAAATGCCATGTATGTCAATTAGTATGGATGGCAAATGTGCTGAATTACAGATATTGAGGTTGGGGGTTCGAACCCCAGTCAAAGCCATGTTGATTTTCAAAATTATATCATATGCAGTGTTCCTTGGCCAACTTAAAATGCCATGTATGTCATTTAGCATGAATGGCAAATGTGCTGAATTAGGGATATGGGGGTTGGAGGTTCGAACCCCAGTCGAAGCCATGTTGATTTTCAAAATGATATTATATGCAGTGTTCCTTAGCCAACTTCAAATATCATGTATTGTATGTCATTTAATATCAATGGCAAAGGGGTTGGATTACAGATATGGAGGTTGTGAGTTCTAATCCCGCTCGAAGCCATGTTGATTTTCAAAATTATATCATATGCAGTGTTCCTTAGCCAACTTAAAATACCATGTATGTCATTTAGTATATCCCCAAAACGCAGAGCTACAACACTTTCAAGATGGCTGAATCCAAGGTGGCTGAATTGTTTGGCCCATAACTTCTGACTGGGTGGATGGAGTTTTTCCAACATTTCTTTTAGCTTTGTTTTCTCAATAGTACTTTGTTTCATCTCTGCCCCAAAAGGCAAGCCCGCTTCCAGCATTTTCTGTGAGAATGCATTTCTAGTTTGATATACCCTTACACTTTGTACATTGGGGGGGCTAGGTAGTGCAGGCCTGGGTGGTGTGGGGGCCCTAGGACTTTGGTAGTGCAGAGGCCCTGAGCCATCTGGGCTGACCAATGCATCACTTTAGAATAGGGACCCTTATTCTGCATCTGTTTTCACACTGTTCAGGGTTTGTTCACACAGTGTGTCGGGAGCTTATACACATTGTATTCTGCCACTTACTACTTACTAATAAGTAGAAATATAGGCTTACTGGTCCTTACTAAGGTTATATTAGTAATAAATCCCTAATTGGGCATGAACAAGACATTTGTGAATACATGCTTAACAACTGTCTTATTTTGCTTAGTACATGCCTTACAAGTTACTTACACAGGCATTAATATTGTATGTATTAGTGCTAATAGATGTGTCCCTAAAATAAAGTGTTACCATTATTATTATAGCTAATTTGCATAATATTCCCAGGAGTTCAACTACAAACTGTCGCTCTCGTTGTGCAAATCGTCTCTAGTCGCCCTAATCGCTTTTGTCAGACGACTCAATACAAAGTCAATTACTTCCGTCACTCGCTCAGGTCGTGGCCGGTGTATTCGTGCGGTAAGAGTTAACCGTCCTCTGTCCAGTGTATGCTGTGCTGATCTGTGCTGTGACGTGCGGTGGGGTGCGGTGGGGTGCGGTGCTGTGCTGAATTGAGCTGTGCTGTGCTGTGCTGTGCTGTTCCGCTGGACATGGTAAGAGTTAACCATCCTCTGACCCCCCCTTCACCTTCAGCTGTTCCTACACACATTCCCCTCTCCTCTCCCCTCTCCTCTCATCCCTCCCTTCCCTCCCCACTCTCCCTCGCCTCTTCTCCCTCTCTCCTTTCCTCTGCTTCTCTCTTCACTGTTCCCCTCTCCTCTTCTGCCCTCCTTCTCTACCCTCCTATCCTCCCTCTCTTCTCTCCTCTGCCTCTCTCTTCCCTGCTCCCTCTCTCCTCTTCCTCTCCTACCTCTCCTCTGCCTCTCTTTTCCCTGTACACTCTCTTTCTCCCCCCCCTCTCTCTCTCTCTCTCACACACACACACAATCTATCTTTCTGACTCTCTTGTATGCTTCTATCTATTTCATTTGCTCTCCTTTTCTTGGTCGCCCACCTTCTTTTCTCATTCCCTAGTTCTCTCTTTCACTCCCTTATCCTTCTCTCTCTTCCTACATATCTTTCTTTCCCTCACTTGCTCTCTCTCCTTTTTCATGAAGACTTACCACCATCATCATCATGAACAGTATTCATTATAACTGGGAAAATTGCACTTGACATGAAAAGGGGGATCTTCTCCATTGTCCGCCATGTTGAATTCCCAGAAATAAAAAAATTTAGCTGCAAAACTTGCTGTACTTTGGTCATACTAGTAAATATTAGTTGTATTAGTATATTCATGAAAAGATCAAATATGGCAGTAGACAGAACAGTTTCAATGAGCAGCATAGTTGCAATACCTACTCTAGCCATCATCCTACACAGTGCACCTTTAAAGGGACACTGTGCAGGAAATGGTCAAAAAAGGTACTGCAACTACGCTGCTCATTGAAACTGGGCTGCCTATTGCCAAATTTGATCTTAACATGAAAGTTTACTAAGTAATAAACACATATTTTCTAGTATGGTCCAAGTACAGTCATTTTTGCTGCTAAAAATGGCTATTTTGGGAAATTCAAAATGGCAGACCACGGAGAAGATGCCCCTTTTCATGTATGAAAACTGCAGTCATAATGAATACTTAGAATTTGATGCTGGTGGTAAGTATTCATGAAAAAGGTAACATTAGTGAATGGGCAGCATGAATTCAGGAAATAAACAACTAAAAATCTCACACAGTGTCCCTTTAATGTTAATTTCGTTATGAAATGCTATATTCTACTGTTGATGTTTATGATGTCCTTTTACGATATTATTGGCAGGATGAGAACTGATAATAAAAACACTTTTGTGGACTTCAATGAATGCCTTGGCTGGTCTTCAGACGCTGGCGCAGAGCGAGTACTTCCTAACAGCTGTAACTTAAGGAGGAGAGGGACAATTAGTCAACTTCCCTCTTGTAAATATTTGGATTGAGCTTTTTACAAGCTCAGTACTATGTGGCCGGCTGCGCTGTAGTGCAGTGCAGCGCTCTCAGGAGCAGGGCCAAGTTTGGCTGTCTGTCTGTCTGTCTGTCTGTTTGTTATAATACCAGCAAACACCATCCAACATCCTTATTGGAGCTGGCGAATGCACGTCTCACAGGAACACGTTGCAGAGCACAAGCAATATTCATACATCCCTCGCGAGGGCTGACCCACTCGCAATGACTGATCACGACACTGGAAAGCACAGCCAACATCTGAATCATCAATCGTGATGGCTGATTGCATTACATTACACTAAACTTTAGCGGACGCTTTTATCCAAAGCAACTTAGTTATTTTCAGGGTATTGGTTACTCTCCCTGGAGCAGTATAAGGTTAGGTGCCTTGCTCAAGGGCACCTCAGCCACGGAGTGTGGTAGGGAGTATAAGGGTGGGATTCGAACCTACAACCCTTTTATCTTAAATCCAATCCCTCGCGTGATTTAGTCCTCCTTTGCATCCACTATCACTTTTGTGTATCTATAATATAGCATTTTATTACCATTACGATGTGACACAGCAAAGTTAGATTATCCCACACAAACATTCCTGTCTGGTCTGTCGGAAAAAAGGTGATAAATACAAAAAGTTGATGTGTAATACTGTACGTCCTGAATTTGTGTTCTATCTCTAGTATTAGTGGACTATATTGTAAATCTTGGGGGTCCCAGCAGAAAGTAGTTTGGGAGCCATAGCAACCTCCCCTCCCATCTTGCCCCAAACCTGGGTGCAGGAGTGGTCGTCGTATCCGAACTCATATCACGGCTGCCATTGGCAACAGTGTAAGAGCCCTGCCCCTTCCTTCCTCTATAACCCCCCCCACCCCCACCCTGCAACTGTCAAGTATGCCATCCTCATCTTACAAATGCAGGTATGCCCCTCCCACTTGTCTCACCTATGCAGGTGCGGCCGTCGAATCCAAACTCGTATCCCGGTTGGCAACGGCAACGATGGCTCCCCTGGAGATTCTCACACACCGAGTGGACGCCACAGGGACTGGGCTGCTCCGAACACTCGTTAATGTCTGGGGAACGGCAATACACACACACACACACACACACACACACACACACACACACACACACACACACACACACACACACACACATACAGCCTGATTATCATCGACTTCCAAATCTCTTCGAGACTTGGTCTGACCAAGAGCATGGTCCCAAATGGCATGGCTGACCTTCCTCCCTAGGTTTGCTACTGGTTAATTGGTGTCAGACAAAGCGGGAGGAGTTCCCGATTTTTCGGGAGATCAGAAATGATATTTGCATTGCTCTTGACCTGACTAGCAAGCAACGCAGAAGGTGTTGCGTCACTAGGAGGGCGTGTGCTGGCTAACATACACACACATTTCACCTCTTTATTTGTCCCCACAATTTAAAATAGGGTTTCTACAGACACAAATTTAGCAGTTGCAGAGGTACACACACACACACACACACACACACACACACACACACACACACACACACACACACACACAGACGCACACACTCACACACACACACACAGACGCACACACTCACACTCCACAGGGCACACACGGACACACAGGCGCACACACACACACTCACTCACACCCCACAGGGCACACACGCACACACAGGCACGCGCACACACACACACACACACACACACACACACACACACACACACGCACACACACACACACAAACACACGCACACACACACACACACACACACACACACACACACACACACACACACACACACACACACACACACACACACACACACACACACACACACACACACACACAAAAACACAAACACACACAGGCTCGCACACACCCCACAGGTAGGTAGTGTGGGGGTCATGGAATGAAGACGACCCCCACAACCCCATAATTAGGCCAGATCAAACCAGCCCCTTACACACACCCACACACACACAAACACACACACACACACACACACACACACACACACACACACACACACACGCGCGCACGCACACACGCGCACGGGCACACACACACAAACAAACATTTTAATGAGCAAGCCTTTTTAAATGATCTCTATGAAAGTGACATTCATCTCACAACTGAAATTCCTGATGCTGACTTGGCTCTACAGTTTTTCTCAAACTCATTTATTTGCATTGTTGACAAACATGCACCTTTTAAAAAGATAAGAGTAAAAAGTAGAACAAACCCATGGTTCACCCCTGAACTCTCCTCTCTTTTTCAGTCAAGAAATAAGGCTTGGTCATTAGCAAGGAGGAGCAAGGATGCCTCTGACTGGGCAAGTTTCAGGAAAATCAGGAACAGATGTACATTATCTGTAAGAAAGGCTAAATCTGACTATTACTTTAACCTTGTCTCTAGCTCGTACTCTGATCCTGCAAAATTCTGGAAGGCTGTAAATTACAAAAACAATAAATCTGTTACACCTATGCCTTCTTCCATTAAGTTTGATGATTGTCTACTACAAGACAAATCAGACATTTGCAGTGCTCTTAACAAACATTTTTCTTTAGCCAGTCAAAGTTTTGATAATAGCAATAATCATTCCTTTATGCCTAGGGCTGGACATGATATGTGTATCAGAGACAATGTCAGAGACGATGATCTGGAATTTAGGCTTCATCCTGTGTCTAAGCATACAGTGCTATCTGCTTTATTAGCAATTGATAGTCGCAAATCCACTGGAGAAGACCACCTAGATCCCCTTTTTCTTCGCACTGCGGCATATATAATAGCAGAGCCATTATTGCACATTTTCAATTATTCTATTTCCACTGGAGTTGTCCCTACACTATGGAAATTTGCACACATTACCCCGTTGCACAAGGGGGGTGATAAGACTGACCCTAACAACTATCGACCAATATCCAAGCTACCGTGTCTCTCAAAAATACTAGAGAAGTTGGTAAATGATCAGCTCAAAGAATTTCTAAATACCAATAATATTCTGAGCCCTCTCCAATCAGGCTTTAGGCCTAAACATAGTACAGTCACTGCTGCTACTAAAGTAATTGATGATATTATCACTTCTCTTGACAAGAAAAAACATTGTGCTGCCATCTTTGTGGACTTATCCAAAGCATTTGACACTGTGGACCACTCTCTGCTTCTACAAATTCTGCCTGGTATTGGTTTTAGTGCAAGTGCCTGTAAATGGTTCCAGAGCTACCTATCAAACAGACACCATACTGTAAAATTGGGTAATACTCAATCTGACCCCCTGCTAATAACCAAGGGGGTCCCACAAGGTTCAGTATTAGGTCCGGTACTCTTCACCATGTACATAAATAGCATACTCTCTCTCCTTTCCAACTGCTCTATTCATCTATATGCAGATGATACAATTTTGTATTGTGTTGCAGATTCTGTACAGCTAGCATTGGAGAATTTGCAGCAGTCTTTTAATATTCTACAAAATGCCTTCATTGGTCTTAAGCTTCTACTTAACGTAAGCAAGACTAAATGTATGGTCTTTACTCGATCTAAGCATGGCATGAAAAATGATTTTAATATATCTACTTTAGATGGGTCTGTTATTGAGAGAGTATCACATTATAAGTACCTGGGAATCTGGCTAGATGACAAGTTCACATTCAAGAAACATACTGACTGTCTTGTCACTACGCTTAGACAAAAGCTATCTTTCCTGCACAGAAATAAATATCACTTTCCTGTTTTCTGCAGAAAAAAGTTAATTGAAGCTACTTTTCTGTCTTCCCTTGACTATGGTGATGTTATTTACAGACATGCACCACTCTCTAATCTGAAGGCACTTGACACTGTCTATCATTCAGCTCTTCGTTTTATTACTGGGGATCCATATAGCACTCATCATTGCCTGTTATATGATAAAGTTGGGTGGGCTCCACTTTCTCACAGAAGGGACATGCATTATTTTAGTTTTATTTTTAAGGCCCTCACTGGTAAACTCCCATTTTATATTTCATCTCTTTTAGTTTGGCACTCCAACCCATATCAAACCCGCAGCAGCAACTTTTTACTGGAGGTCCCTTATGCCCGCACTGAACTGGGTAAAACGGCTTTTAGTGTCTGTGGACCTTCACTTTGGAATACCCTACAACAAAGGATAGGTCTTCAAGCCTTGGTGTCCTTAGAACATTTTAAAGTAATACTGGGAAGTTTTTTATCACATACTTGTACTTGTTTTAACTCATAAGTTTTAATTCATAGTTTGTCTTAATTTTTACCTCTTATATGATTTATGTTGCATTGTGTATGTTGTATATATATATGATTTTATATGTGTAATTGTTTGTTTTACTCGACATCATTGTAAATGAGGGCTGGGCTCTCAATGATTCTTCGAGTTTAAATAAATGAAATGAAAATGAACAAACACAAACACAAACACAAACACAAACACAAACACAAACACACACACACACACACACACACACACACACACACACACACACACACACACACACACACACACACTTCCTTGGCTGCCACATGACTCGCCCTGGCAGGAAGAGGAAATTAAATCAGCCTCAATCAGCACCTCAACAGCAAGCCCTCCCTTGGATTAACACCCACATCTCACATGTGTGTGTGTGTGTGTGTGTATGTGTATGTGTGTATTTGTGTGTGTGTGTGTGTGTGTGTGTGTGTGTGTGTGTGTGTGTGTGTGTGTGTGTGTGTGTGTGTGTGTGTGTGTGTGTGTGTGTGTGTGTGTGTGTGTGTGTGTGTATGTTTGTGTGTGTGCGTGTGTGTGTGTGTGTGTGTGTGTGTGTGTGTGTGTGTGTGTGTGTGTGTGTGTGTGTGTGTGTGTGTGTGTGTGTGTGTGTGTGTGTGTGTGTGTGTGTGTGTGTGTGTGTGTTGGGGTGAATGTTACAGCAAGCAATTGGTCCTCGTACAGCCAAAGGAACTCATAGGACTTAAGACTAGGCTCAGCTCTCACTCTTCTTCAAACTACATCATCACAGGGGGCCTCCCAACAGCTGTGTGTACACAAACATGCACATGCCGCACACGCACACACAAACACACGCGCGCAAACACACGCGCGCGCACGCACACACACACACACAGACACACACACACACACACTAAAAAAAACACTGACAAAAGACGCATAAACACAGTACATGTCCTCATGGACTCAAGTACACCCTCAAATGGTAAATGGTTAATGGACTGCATTTACAGTCCCAGGAAAAAGTTTGTACACCCTTTGAAATTTCTTACATTTCTGTCAAAATTGGTCATAAAGCATGGTCTGATCTTCTCGGAAATCACAAGAAGGAACAACCAGAGTCTGCTTTAACTAATTCAACCCAAACGTTTACAAGTTTACATATTTTCATTGGCCATAAGATGTAAACATTCACAGGACAGAAAGGCATAAGTAAGTACACCCTTGCATTCAGTAGGTTTTAACCCTAAGTTTGTCGCAATAACCTCAACCAGATGTTTCCTGTAGTTGCAGATCAGATTAACAAAACAATCTGGATGTATCTTGACTCCCTCCTCTTTAGAAAACTGCCCTTCTTCAGCAAGGTTTCTGGGATATCTGGAGTGAATAGCTTTCTTGACTTCATGCCATATCATCTCAAATGTTTTTTGTCAGAGCGTTGACTGGGCTATTCCAGAATGTGTATTTCATTGTTATGAAGCAATTCAAAAGTCAATTGCCTCTAAAATATGGGTTGTTGTCCCATTTCAGCACCCATCCTCTTGTGTGCCTCAACTGTGTGACAGACTACCTCACATTTTTTCTGTAAAATATCTCAATAAACTTCTAAGTTCATTGTTCCACTGATAATAGCAAACTGACAAGGGCCTGAGGCACCAAGGTAGCCGTATATAATGATGCTCCCGCCACCATACTCAAAGGTGGAGATGATGTTTTGGTGAAGGTGTGGTTCTCCAGTTCTCCTCCAAACATGATACTATGTGTTCCCCTGAAAAATTCAACTTTGGTTTCAACGTTGGTCTACAGAATATTTAGCAGTAATTTTATTAAGCATATAAATGCTTTTTCGCAAACCTCAAAGGTGCAGCAATATTTTTTTGGACAGAAACCCCATTAATTTTAAATTGGCAGAATGAACCCCATTTTTAGTTATTCTTGGTTACATCTCCACTTCTGAGTATGGTGGCGGGAGCATCATTATATGCGGCTACCTTGCTGCCTCAGGCCTTTGAAAGTTTGCTATTATCAGTGGAGCAATGAACTCAAGTCTATTGTGATATTTTACAGAAAAAATGTGAGGAAGTCTGTCACACAGTTGAAGCACATAAGAGGATGGGTGCTGAAATGTGACAACAACCCATACTTTAGAAGCAAATCGACATTAGAATGGCTTCATAACAATGAAATATACATTCTGGAATAGTCCAGTCAAAGCCCTGACTAAAAACAATTAAGATTATATGGCATGAAGTCAATAAAGCTATGCACTCCAGACATCCCAGAAACCTTGCTGACGAGAGGCAGTTCTTTAAAGAAGAGGGAGACAAGATACATCCAGATTGTTTTGTTAATCTGATCTGCAACAACAGGACAAGTCTGGTTGAGGATATTGCAACTAACTGAGGGTTAAAACCTATTTAATGCAAGGGTGTACTTACTTATGCCTTGCTGTCCTGTGAATGTTATAGCCTTATGGCCAATAAAAATATGATAACGTGTAAATGTTTGTGTGGAATTAGTTAAAGCAGACTATGATTGTTCCTTCTTGAGATTTCCGGGAAGATCAGACCATGTTTTATGATAATTTTTGACTGAAATGTAAGAAATTTCAAAGGGTGTACAAACTTTTTCCTGGGACTGTATATAGCGCCTTAACACTCCTTCGAGCACTTAAAGCGCTTTACGTTGTATGCCTCACATTCACCCATTCACACTCACATTCATACACCAGTGGCAGTGGTCACCCGGCCCCTTAAGAGCAACATGGGGTTAAGTATCTTGCTCAAGGTCACATCAATGGGGTCAGGCAGAGTGGGGCTCAAGCCTGCAACCTTTGGGTTGCCGAACAGCTCCTCATGGAAGACACAGCGCGATATCATTGAGCTTTTATCCAAAGCAACTTAGTTATTTACAGGGTATTGGTTACAGTCCCTGGAGCAATGTGGGGTTAGGTGCCTTGCTCAAGGGCACCTCGGCCATGGAGTGTGGTAGGGGGTGGAAGGGTGGGATTGGAACCTCCAAGCCTTTGATCTACAGCCCATCTCCTTAACCACTAGGCCACAGCTCTCTCACACTCTCAAACCCACACGCTCAAACCCGCAACTTCCCAGTCAAAATTCCAGTTTGGTATGGGAGGCACAGCATGATACCGCTGAGCTAAAGGACCAGTCCGATAGCTCAGCGCTGCAGATACTGTATGAATCTTCGGGAGGGAGGTTTACTGCCGAACTCTGCTAGTTGACATCCGCTACATGTGTGCACGTGTGTGCACGTGCGCATGCATGCACTTCTCACACACACCCTCTTCTAACACACCCTTCACATCACAACACTTCCGGCTGGTGTGTGTGTGGGTGTGTGTGTGTGTGTGTGTGTGTGTGTGTGTGTGTGCGTGTGTGAGTGAGAGAGAGAGAGAGAGAGAGAGAGAGAGAGAGAGAGAGAGAGAGAGAGAGAGAGAGAGAGAGAGAGAGAGAGAGAGAGAGAGAGAGAGAGAGAGAGAGAGAGAGAGAGAGAGAGAGAGAGAGAGAGAGAGAGAGATTCTGCATGCCTATCTGCTGTGTAGGTGGGAAGCATTGCACAGTGGAGAGAGTGTGTGAGAA
>NC_085875.1:50842925-50855425 GCF_034702125.1 Engraulis encrasicolus | reverse complement strand
CACACACACACACACACACACACACACACACACACACACACACACACACACACACACACACACACACACACACACACACACACACACACACACGTGACATGCACACATGTGACAGACAAACACACACACAACGTGACATGTACCATGCACCACATTTCAACTGTAAAGACCAGATCTGTCTGTGTGTCTGTCTGTCTGTCTGTCTGTCTGTCTGTCTGCATCAGCCAAAGGGGGGAGCCACCTGAGTCGCTATGGGAACACATGTCCAATGGCACGGTTCCAGACGGAGCATGTTCTGACTCAGACAATCTCCAGCTGAGTGCCGACACACACACTGAGATGCACACACACCACACACAAACACACACACACACACACACACAGACAGCCTTCATGAGTCACCCGACCAGACCACCCCCCCCACAACACACACACACACACAACTCTTCTCAAATGGAAGACAAAAATGCCGCCCCCTCACCCTCCAAACATCCTCAGGACAGATGTCACACACACACACACACACACACACACACACACACACACACACACACACACACACACACACACACACACACACACACACACACACACACACACACACACACACACACACACACACACACACACACACACACACACACACACACACACACACACACACACCATAGCTGGAAACATCCATTCAGCTTTTGAACGTGCACTTTGACAATTCAATGGTGCCGGGGAAATTTCTCAAGAAACGTCTGACAATTAACGCAGTACTTTCAACAGAACCCTTAAAGTGTTTCATGTCATATGTGTGGACCGTACACATAAGTATAAATAGTAGCCTCTTACTGCAGATGGGGTCGCCGGCGACCCTTTTCACTTGCTGAAAATGCCTAAATACGTCATAACAACATTGCTATGACATTACAGAGAGCCATAGCGCTGCGCTAAGGGGTTAAACATTGTATTAAATATTGTCATTACACTGTACCTAATGTGGTAGATCCACTGTAATAGTGAACAATTAAAATAAAGAGTTGCTCGACTTTGTTCCCCGGGTTGATATATACATCTTCTCCAGATGAGATTGGATTTGGATCCCACAGCTGCCCTGCTCATAGCGGTTGTAGCCTGGGAATTCCCGTAATGTCTTGTGTGCTCGCTCCTATCTGAAGGCCAGCATGGAAACCCATGCTGAAATCTTCACATGAGTTTGGGAACCAAACCACAGAGCGGGGAGACAGCGCAAGACATATTACGACTAGACAAACTAAAGCTCATGTAGTGTGTATTGGCAGGAGTATTCACATTTGTCAGCAGCTTTATTGCCTGGTCTGATATGTCCTGTACTGTCCAGACGGGATTAGCTCCGGATCTCACAGCTGCTCAAAACACTCGGACTCTGAGTAGCACTGCCCACTATCCATCGCACACACTAATACCCTGTTTACATGTCTATAGATATTGTTTTGCAAACACATCAGTTTAAGCCTTTGGTTTAAACATGTACAGAGTTTTAAACTGTTTTTTTTTGTTTATCCGCATGTCGTGTTTATATGTAAATGGTTCAAAGAATATGCACTTTTAAAAATGTCCGCTATCATCCTCTATCCTGACACTCTAACTGGGCGAATACACCAGCCGCGACATGAGCGAGGTGAGCGACGGAAGTAATTGACTTTGTATTGAGTCGCGCGACAAAAGCGATTCTGGAGACAAGAGGCGATTCGCGCAACGAGAGCAACAGTTTGTAGTTGAACTCCTAGGAATGTTATGCAATTGAGCTATGACGCGGATCAGCGACAAGTCACGACAGCCAATGACTGTATAGAGGTCATTGACCACAGCCAATGGGAATGTTTGAATGCTTGCGTTCTGCTTGTAACAAACATACTCTAGTCGCTTCGATCGCTCGTATCGCTTGCTGCTGCACAGAAGCGATTCTCTGTCGCTTCAATCGTGTCACGGTCTCTTCGCCCAGTAATGCAGTGAACAGTCTCAATCCACACAGAAGGTAGTGAATCCAATCTGGAGTTAAACGTTGGTATATAGAAATTGATCAATATTGCGGATGTCAGGACTCAGGAGGTTAAGAATTCCAGAGTTGGGGAGCAACGTGACTGAAGGATCTACTAAGGTGGGCAGAGAAGACAGTAAGGAGGATTGAAGACGAGGTTCTTAGGGAGCGAGAGAGGTTAGCAATGTGAAGAATATTGTAGACAAATATGGAGGGGCAAATTGTGGATGTCTGTGAATGTGTGGAGGAGAATTTTGCAACTGAATATTTAACTCTTTTGAGGAGTAAAGATTTCCCCTCAGTTCTTCTAGAATTTTACTTGAACATTCTGCAGATCCCATAGAACTCGGCGCAAAAATCACTCAAAGTCCTATGACATCATAATGTGAACTCAAAAGTCTAATCACATACTGAATGTGATGCTACTCCTCAAAGGGTTAATAGGGAGCCAGTGGAGATTACAGTATGTAGTCATGCTGTTGTGGTGTGATGATGAGAAGGTTTGGTGATGATGAAACAGGCAGATGTTGTTCACAACTAAAAACCCTTTTGGACAGTGACCACAACACAAATCGACACTTCAAATCAGCGACTGTCTGTCAAATTCCCCCAGACTAAACTAAACTAAACGCCCGCCTACCTACACAGCCAACATCGACCATGCCTCTCCTCCCTTCTGCTCCTCCACTACTGCGTCTCCTCTAACTTTACTTCTCCGCTCCTCTGCGCCTCTTCTCTTCACTTCTTCTCTTCACACCACAACGGCGGTCACACGGCCACATCTCATCTCTCGCTGCCTCTAAATTAGACCACTTCAACTTCCCCAATTGCCCCAATGACAGACAGGAAGGACCTGCCACACCAGCTGTGCACACCTCCACAGGGGATCATTTGATGTGGAGATGCTGGTGCTGTTGGTGGCTGTTGGTCATGATTCCATCTCTACACTGTGACCACCAAAGCCACCGACTCACCCCACCCCCATCCCCAGGGCCGGTTAAAGATGGCCTGGGGCCCCTAGGCTACACGTCGCTGCCACTCTAGTAGTACACTGAGACCACAATACACCCCTGCCCCATCATCAACACTAACTCACCCACCCACCACCATAGCCACTCATCCCCTCCAGCCCCCTCCTTCCATCATCAACCCCCCACCACCATAATCAACCCCACTCCACCACCACAGCCCTCCATCTCCACCCCCCCTCCTTCAACACCCCTACCCCCCTCATCTTAGCCACCCATTCCCATGACATCACTCTGCAGACATTCCAGAATACTCCCATCCTGCCACAACACTACACTCCCCCCCCCACTACACAACCCACCAACATTAGACACACACGCACGCACGCACGCACGCACGCACGCACGCACGCACGCACGCACACACGCACGCACACACACACGCACACACACACACAGGGTGAGTAAATCTGTCAAGAGGGATAGTGTTGCAGCACAGGGAGGTAATCACAGCACGTCTGCTCTCATGCCTCCTGCACTGACAGCATCACACACACACACACACACACACACACACACACACACACACACACACACACACACACACACACACACACACACACACACACACACACACACACACACACACACACACACACGCACATGGCATCACCAGCTGGGAGAGATCTCCCTCTTCTCCTGGCTCTCCCCCTCTCCTCCATCCTTTCATTCCCTTGTTTCTGTTCTTTCTCAATCCCTCTCTCTACCTCCCCCACTCCCTCCCTTTCATTCTGCACTATTCTCTCTCTCAGCCTGAATCTACCTCTTTCTCTATCTCTATCTCTCTCTCTCTCTCTCTCTCTCTCTCCCTCTCTCTCCTCTCTCTCTCTCTCTCTCTCTCTCTCTCTCTCTCTCTCTCTCTCTCTCTCTCTCTCTCTCTCTCCCTAAGGAGGACTTAACTAAAGAACAAAGTATAACAATCCCCTCCTCTACTAACCCCCTCAATCCGATCCTTTCATTCTCATCCAAGGTTTCTCTTCTCTCCCTACCTCCATCCCTTCAACCCCTCTCTCTCCCTCTCTCGCTCCCTCTCTCTCTCTCTCTCTCTCTCTCTCGCTCCCTCTCCCTCTCTCTCTCTCTCGCTCCCTCTCCCTCTCTCTCCCCTCCTTCCCTCTCTGTGGCCGTGTCCCCTCCATCAGATGTGGGGTCATGTCAGGATGTCTGCCAGACTCTGTGTTCTCTCTCTCTCTCTCTCTCTCTCTCTCTCTATCTCTCTCTCCCCGGTCACGTCAGGATGTCAGCCAGGCTCCATGTTCTCTGTCTGACTCCATCTGTGCTGCTTGTTTCCCTCAGCGTTCGCCTTGACAGGTCGCACTATTGGATTACAGTATGTTTGCATTCCTCAATCCCCACCTCGACTGACCCCCCCATCCCCAATCCCAAAACACCCTCAACCAAACCACCACCACCACCCCCACCCCAACCAAACACCCTTGATCCCTCTGCTGTCATCTCCTCTCCACCTAACCTATCCCAGCTGGAGTCCCCTACTTTCCTCTCCTCTCCTCTCCTCTCTTCTCCTCTCCTCTCCTCCTCTCCTCTCCATGTGCCTCTTCACCTCTCCTTTCCTCTCTTCTCCTCTTACCTTTTCATCATTAAAGAACATTAAATAAATGTAACTTTGACACAATGAAGAGTACTCAGTGTACTCATATATAGCCACTTCAATTTATTTTTCATTCAAAATAATTTGGAAAAAAAGCAGTTAATGTATCAAAATGTGCCTCAGAAAAGCAAGTGAGAGGAGTGGGATTTTACCATAGGGTGAACTCACTTTTGTGAGGTACATTGTGAGCAAATAAGCACCCTTCGTCTGTCAATTCAGTTGTCAGGTAGCCATTGAACAGTTTAGGGGGGACAAAGTGGTCCTCAGACAGAAAAAGTTTGAGAAACAGCCATCCAGGCAAGGCCATGCAGGGTCTGCCTGCCCACAAATCACTGCCTTGTCTTTTTGCCAAGGGGTAAAACACTGCACAGCTGTGCCTGAGTGCTGGTGTGTGTGTGTGTGTGTGTGTGTGTGTGTGTGTGTGTGTGTGTGTGTGTGTGTGTGTGTGTGTGTGTGTGTGTGTGTGTGTGTGTGTGTGTGTGTGTGTGTGTGTGTGTGTGTGTGTGTGTGTGTGTGTGCTGGTGCTTTGCCATAGCCCACTGCAACAGGTGGCATGACCACGCAGTCTCCTCTGTGGCTCTCGGCTGGGCTGTGGGATAGACTAGACGGGCAGAGGTTGTGTGTGTGTGTGTGTGTGTGTGTGTGTGTGTGTGTGTGTGTGTGTGTGTGTGTGTGTGTGTGTGTGTGTGTGTGTGTGTGTGTGTGTGTGTGTGTGTGTGTGTGTGTGTGTGTGTGTGTGTGTGTGTGTGTGTTTGTGTGTGTGTGTGTGTGTGACAGAGAGAGATTCTTCTGTGGCCCATCTCTCAGCATGCTAATAACGCAGCTATCCCAAACTCGAGAGCGCGACAGCTATCCTAAACACGAGGGCCCTCTCCCCCCTCCCCCCACCTTCACTCCTCTCTACCCTCCACCCCCCCCCCCCCCCAACACACACACACACACACACACACCCCTATCACCTACAGCCGGCAGGAAGTGAGGGTATATTAACTACAGTGCAGCCAGAGAACCCGAGAGAACTCTACGCAGTGAAATGCAAGTCCAGTGATCACTCAGCACCAGCGTTTAAAGTACCATAGACATGCAAGTGGAGTAGAGCAGTAGAATAGAGTAAAGTATGGTAAAGCTGAGTAGAAAAGACATGAGTAGAGTAGAGTAGAGAAGACATGATACAAATATAGTAGAGTAGAGTAGAGTAGAGTAGGGTAGAGTAGAGTAGAGCAGAGTAGAGTAGAGCAGAGTAGAATAGAGTAGAGTAGAATAGAGTAGAGTAGAGTAGAGTAGAGTAGAGTAGAATAGAGTAGAGTAGAATAGAGTAGAGAAGAGTAGAGTAGAGTGAAGTAGAGTAGAGAAGAGTAGAGTAGAAAAGACACGATAAGAATAGAGTAGAGTAGAGTTGAGCAGAGTAGAGTAGTAAAGTAGAGTACAGAAGAGTAGAGTAGAGAAAAGTAGAGAAGAGTAGAGTAGAAAAGACATGATAAGAATAGAGTAGAGTAGAGAACAGTAGAGTAGACATGATAAGAAAATAATAGAGCAGAGTAGAGTAGAGTAGAGTAGAGTAGAGTAGAGTAGAGTAGAGTAGAGTAGAGTAGAGTAGAGTAATAGAGACATAATGACATAATTAGAAGTGTCCCCTTACCTCCGATGGGCCCAATCTTGTTTGTGATGGCGTAGCGCAGGATGCGTTCCTCCTTGATGTACATGGCGAAGATGCGCTCCACGCTGAGTTCCTGCGTCTCGGGTCCGCTGCGGGGCCCGTGCTGGCACTGCGGGTGCGTGATGTTCTGCCGCAGCTGGAACGAGAAGGTCTCGGCACCGCTCTCCGCCGACACCACCGTGAACTCACGCACCGACGTGGAGGTGATCACTGCGGGATTCAACAAACACACAGGCATAAGGTATAATTTTAGGTGTGGATGGTGGGGACATGTCCATATCACTTTTGAGATGAACCTAGATTGTCCCAACCAGAGAGGGAACTTTTCCACAGATATAATGCAAAATTAGCACATTAGCATTTGCCAATTTGATATCCCAAGCCAAACGTACACCTTTGCGCATATTCATTGCAGTACATTAATTAACAATTACTAACTAATTTATGGGCATTAGCTATGGTTGTAGGCTACCCCCTGACATCTGAGCACAATAAAAGGGCATTGACCCACACAGACATCTCTCTTTTAGAACAAATGTGATAAACAAATACACAGGCATCTCTCTGTTAGGCTACAGTATGCTTTGAATACACGAGTATTTCTCAGTTACATCAAGCAGTTATGCTTCATTGCAATGCAATGCATTCATTCATAGTATATAATAGTAGAGATCAACGCAAAATGAATGTAAAAAGGATGCAAGGTGAGCTTTAATAAACCATGAACATTGTGATATACTATACTACACATTTTCTTCATGATTGGTACTAGAGTGCGTTCATTTTTTGCTGTACATGTGACCACCCAGACGAGCCAGCCGCCATAATAATGCTAGGAGACAGTGCTGAGTTATAGGAGTGACTAATGGTTTGTGTTTGCAACTCATCAGGGCCGCCAGACACCACTTCCTTTAAAAGGAAGCGAAGGGACCCAAGTCACCCAGGCTCCTGCTTTTTATAGCCGCGGCTCTTTCTGCGCCTTCCCCTCTCCTCAACTGCCCCTCCTCCACTCCTCTTTTCCCCTCTCCTCTCCTCAACTCCCATTCCTCCACTCCTATTTTCCCCTCTCCTCTCCTCAACTGCCCCTCCTCCTCACCTCCCCCTCCTCTCATCAACTCCCCCTCCTCCACTCCTCTTCCCACCTTTCCTCTCCTCTCCTTCCTCCTCACCTCCCCCTCCTCCACTCCTCTTTCCACCTCTCCTCGCCTTCCCCTCTCCTCAACTCCCCCTCCTCCACTCCTCTTCCCACCTTTCCTCTCCTCGCCTTCCCCTCTCCTCAACTCCCCCTCCTCCACTCCTCTTCCCCACCTCTCCATTCCTCTCCTCTCCTCTCCTCGCCCCCTCCTCACCCTCTTTTCTCCTCTCCTCTCTTTACTACCTCCTCTACTCTCCTCTTCCCTCCCTTCTCTCGTCACCCCCTTTTCCCCTCTCCTCTCCACTCTTCTCCTCTCTCCTCTCCTCACCCCCTTCTCTTCTCTCCTCTCCTCTCCTCACCCCCTTCTCTCCTCTCCTCTTGTTACTACCTCCTCTCCGCTCCATTCCTTTCCCCTTCTCTCCTGTTCCTCATTACTATACCTCATCTCCCCTCCTCTCCTCTCCTCTCCTCTCCTCTCCTCTCCTCTCCTCCTCTCTTGTCCTCTCCTCTCCTCTCCTCTCTCCCTCCTCACCTCGCCCCCTCATTTCTCCTTTTCTCTCTCTTCTCTCCTTGTCCCTCTCCTCTCTTCTCCCTTTTACCTCCTCTCTTCCCCTCTGCTCTCCCTCCTCTCCTCACGCTCTCTTCTCCTCTCTTCCCCTCTCCTCTCCCTCTCCTCTCACTCCTCTCCTCTCTTCTGTCCTTCCTCTCCTTGCCTCCTCCTTCACTCTGTTCTCTCCCTCCTCTCCCCTCTTCTCTCCCTTCTCTCCTCTCCTCTCCTCTCCTTTCACTCATACCTCCTCTCTTTCCCCCTTCCTCTCTTAACTCCCTCCTCTCTCATCTCATTCAATCTGTTGCAAACATTTTGGAGATTGTATTGCTGTAATGCAGCAGGGCAGATATATCTTTGTCCTTATGGGTTTGACCTATTGCCCTCTCTTTATGGGCGAATATACTTCTCCTTATGGCCAGACATACCTCTCTCCTTCTTCCCCTCTCCTCAATCGCTACATATTCCCCTCTCTCCTTACAGGTGTACATATCCCCCCTCCCCTCCCCTCCCCTCCCCTCCTCTCCTTTCCTCTCCACTCTACTCCTCTCCTCTCCTCTCATCTCCTCTCCCCTCCTCTCCTCTCCTCTCCTCTCCTCTCCCCTACACTCCTCTCCTCTCCTCTCCTCTCCCCACCTCTCCACTCTGCCTCTCTCCTCTCCTCTCCTCTCCTCTCCTTACTTACTTACTTTCTCTCCTTACAGGTGTAGAGGTACATATTCCTCCCCCTCTCCTCATCTCAGCAGCTGTATAACTGCATGGCCACATCTAGAGTTTGACTGACTGCCCTCTGCTATGGCACCGGCCTGCAGTTATTGGGGAGTGTGGAGTAACATACAGTGTTGCACTTTAAATGCAGACAGGCTACGCTGACAGCTTCGGCTGGGACCAGGACAAAACCATTCCCAACCCCCCCCCCCACACACACACACACACACCGCACACACACACACACACACACACACACACACACACACACACACACACACACACACACACACACACACACACACACACACACACACACACACACACACACACAAACACACACACTGCTGCCCCTTTCCCTCAACACGGAACAACTGACCCCTTTGCCAACTGATACACCCCCTCCCCCCACCCCCACCCCACCAAACACCAATACTGCTGCAGTGAGAGTTTCACTTGTGGACTGTGGAGTCACTTAACATGGGAAGATACGCACATACACACACACACAGAGAGCAGAGCACTGTGGAAAAGTCCTTGAAAGGACATGACATAAAACCTCAGGCACTGTGGCAGGCAATATTGTAACGCATACACTAACAGAGTAACAGTTGTAAATAAGCGGTTCGCTTGGGGGGAAAAACACACCTCACAGTTGCTATACTGAGGCAACACATACAGACAGTATATGATGTTTTTGAAGAGTGTCGAGGTTTATTTGGAAAAGAGCCTAGATTCCCTATAGTGGGCAATTAGGTTATATTGTTTTACGCAAATATACACCAGCTGATTTCAATGGTGCTCTAAAAAAGGCTACGATGTCCAAGAGACTTAAGAGGTTGTTGGAAAGCATGCTGTGATTGCGATATAGAATACCATATTAATTTACGGCTCTTCTGGACTATGGCCAGAGAATAACTACACACCCTTTAAGGAAAACAAGAGCCTGGAGGGTCATGCTGGGTGCCTGTGTGTGTGTGTGTGTGTGTGTGTGTGTGTGTGTGTGTGTGTGTGTGTGTGTGTGTGTGTGTGTGTGTGTGTGTGTGTGTGTGTGTGTGTGTGTGTGTGTGTGTGTGTGTGTGTGTGTGTGTGTGTGTGTATGTGTGTGTGTGTGCGTGCATGTGTACATGCTTGCCTGCCTGCGTTACGACTGTTACGACTAGGTAAAATAATGTACACATTTAAAATGTGAACCCTTCCCCCCAATAAATGTTTCACAATTCGGTCTTTCCAGAGCCCCTGTTTAAATGGGGTTAGTACGATGTTCTATTAAGACCAGGCTTGGTTGGCTGGTGGTTATCTGACGGGTAATACTGAAAAGGTCTGCTGGGAGTATAGGTGAGTACAGGGTTGGCGACAGGCAAAGGCATACAAGGCAGCTTTATATGGTGGAAGGTGACCCGAATGGTAATAAATGGTGGGTTACCAAAGAGGTAGTATTGGATGGTCTGCTTGTAGCGGGTGGGCGAGTGCATGGTGACAGGTGAGTTACTTGAAGGGTAATAGAGGGTCTGCTTGTAGTGGGTAGCTGAGTGCATGGTGAGTTACTTGAAAGGCAATAGGTGGTTGATTACCTGAAGAGTAATGGGTTTACCTGAATGATAGTACTTGAAGGTCTGCTTGTAGTGGGTGGGTGTGTGCATGGTAATGGGTGAGTTACCTGAAGGTGGTGGGTTACCAGAGGGGTAATGGGTGGTGGGTTACCTGAAGGATAGTACTAGAAACTCTGCTTGTAGCGGGAGGGTGAGTGCATGGTAATAGCTGGTGGGTTACCAGAGGGGTAATGGGTGGTGGGTTACCTGAAGGATAGTACTAGAAACTCTGCTTGTAGCGGGAGGGTGAGTGCATGGTGATGGGTGAGTTACCGGAAGGATAGTACTGGATGGTCTTCTTGTAGTGGCTGGGTGAGTGCATGGTAATAGGTGAGTTACATGAAGGGTAATAGGTGATGGATTACCTGAAGGGTAGTACTGGAAGGTCTGCTTGTAGGGCTCCATCTGAACGGTGCCCCCGGGGGGGATGAAGGGCACGCTGCCCTGGATCTGGGTGTCGACGCTCAGGTAGTTCTCCCCGTCCAGCCCCCGCGCCGTCTGGATGATGCTCAGACGCTCGTTACCCGGGTAGAAGGTCACGTCCGCATGACGCACAAACTCAGCACCTGAGGAAGAGGAAGAGGAGGAGGATGGACATGAGGAAGAGGAGAGGAGAGCGTGTAAGGAGCAGGGCTTGACACTGGCACCGGCCAAATGCTGGTGAAACTTGGCTTTGGCTAGTAATACTTTCAGTGTCACTAGCAAATTCTGCTGGCAGTTTATTCCTTGGTATGACATACGCATCATACTTGTAGTAGCCTACGTGTATACTCTGTTGTTTTCCCCTTGTGTATCAATTGTTTGTACAGGTATTTAACTCATTGGCTGCCTTAGCCGTCGAGTGACGTCATTTCGAATAGTGACGCCCCCTGCCTTCGACGACGTTCGCCGATAATTGCGTTTTTTTACAGCCACGCCTTGAGGACGGTCTGACCTATGTTGTGTATTAATTTCACGCCTCTAGTCATGTTCTAACTGTTCCTGTAGGTGGCAGAAGTGTCCTTAGGAACAGTCAGGGCAGGGCATTAGCTCACATCAAGAGGAAATGTCAAGACAAAAACATCCCTTTTTACTATTATAATCTCAAAAGTAGCATAGTAAAATCATTTTTGAAAGTAAAGCACCTGTGACAGTAGTCTACTTTCTTGCCCTCTGATTTTAACACAGGTATTCTACTGATTTTAGTGTCAGAGCCTGACAAAAAAAAAAAACTTCCTCTCATGATCAAAATACACCCCCCTGTTGCCATCTAGCTAGTAGGCATTGTAACTAGCTTGCCCAAAATAAACCATGTTCAACCAGAGATGATCTGTGTGGCAACTGTTTCATTTTGGATAATGTGATCAGCCTACACAACATCAGGATGATGTGTACAAAAGATCATCTAACAGGAAAATGCACGGGACTAGTGGTCACCTCGGTTGGGAATGTTTGGCTATTGTTTGCTACGCTAGCTAGCTAGCACGAAATCGCTAACAACTTACAACTAAGCCTAAATAAAGGAGCCTTGGTAAGTCAACCATTTTTACTCATTCTACAGTTGCAGTTGTGGATCTGTATAGTATGATCAGCTTACTGTATCATCAAAAAGACAGGGGGGTTGCAGATTCTTGGAACAGAGTAGGCTAGCCTTTGTGTCTGGTCAGATACATTCAGCTCACATTGAGAAAGCATTGCACTTAGCCTCAGACCAGCTAGCCTTCCCCACTCCAATCGGCTTGTGAAATGTTGGATATGTGATCAGTACTTTATCAAAAGAAAATTCATTGAACAATATATGACAAGATCACTATAGCAGAAACATGATGACTGTAATCATCAATCTGCAAATTGTCCGCTCTGCCAAAGAAGCAGCAGTAAGCTAAGTTGTGCTGCCTGCCTGCCTGCCTCTCAGTTCACATGGTACAGGAGGAAACAAATCAGCTGTGATTTGTTCCCCAACGAGAGGACTACAGGCTAAACAGAGGGACTATGAGACAGTATTTCTGTGAGTTTAGTATTTCACATGAGTTACATGCACCTGCTGTCATGATCCATTGTGCGCGCCAGCAACAAACCAAAACACTCTTGTTTTCAAGCCCACCCCGTATATTTCAGTACATTATTAGGTTGAAAAGACCATACAAACGATCTTTTGTTCTGGCTACAGATGACAGGAGACTCTGTAATAGCATCTGATAGGTTTGGAGTTGTTAGGACGGTGTCATTATGAGCAAAAA
>NC_085875.1:50822925-50827925 GCF_034702125.1 Engraulis encrasicolus | reverse complement strand
GAGAAGAGAGGAGAGGAGAGGAGAGGAGAGGAGAGGAGAGGAGAGGAGAGGAGAGGAGAGGAGAGGAGAGGAGCTGCCACCAGAGCTGAGGCAGCCAGGCCCAACCCACTGGAGGAAGCCTGAGCACCGATCAGCAGAGTGTTGAGCTACAGCTGGGAGCTAGCCTAGCCCTATAGCTTAGCTAGATCCACACCCAGATGAGCTATCCACCTTATTATCCACGGTTACAAGGGCAAACTACAGTTAGGAGCTAGGCTAGCCACACGCAGGTGAGCTAGAGTCTAGAAACTCGTCACAAGTCCCATTCATGCCCTATGTTTGGTCAATTAGGCCAACAATACCCCAGTCCATCTATGACATGTGGCATGTTTTTTTTCACATAGTTTAAGCTCCTCTCTGTTGTGTGAATAATATGCGCGAAATTAGCAGTCATACCGTGTGAAACACTCTAGTCCACACATATCTGTAACCATCTCTCACCCAGGGTATGAATGGCCCTATTGGAGGTGGGGACAATAGTTGGTAGCTTAGTCACGCAAGATCCACATCCATATGAGCTAATATCTAGAAAGTCATCCACCATTCATCAATGGTAGTCGAAGCTGAACAGCAGTTAGGAGCTATCGATTATTTTCTATACTTAAAAATGGCCCACGATGCGATACAATTCGATTCGATTTTTTCTTATTACATTTCTACTGCTATTATGTTGCACAAGTAACAGCTAGGGCATTGGGCAGGGGCCAACGATTCTATTTTTTTCGATTCATGATACGATACCATTCGATTTGATTGGATCATCTGCCGTAGGATAGATGCATTGATATGTATCGACTATTATTTACACCCCTATCAGAGAGAGGGGAGCACTTGGTCTCTAGATCCTAGTCCTTGGTCTTGGTCATGGCTTCAGGGCCTGAGAGAGAGACAGAGAGCCTAATATCTGACATCTGGAAGAGTGCAGTGAGGAGTCAGAGGCGCCTCTGGGATTTCTATTTGTGTGAGACAGTGAGGAGAAAGAGAGAAAGAACGAGAGAGAGAGAGAGAGAGAGAGAGAGAGAGAGAGAGAGAGAGAGAGAGAGAGAGAGAGAGAGAGAGGGAGAGAGAGAGGGAGAGAGAGAGGGAGAATTGGACAGGTCAGGGGATTTTCCAAACATTTCCTAATAATCTGATTGGACAGAGATCCCTTAGAGAGCATCCCCTTTCCTAAGAAGAGGTCATCCTAGACTCTGATTGGCCAATCTGACCTGACCTCCCCAGATGTGGACGCAGAGGTTGATGAGGAGGAGGAAGATGAGGAAGAGGATGATGTGGAGAAAGAGGAGGAGGAGGAGAAAGATGAAGAGGAGAAGGAGGATGAGGAAGAGGATACAGAGGTGAAGGAAGATGATGAGGAAGAAGTTTTGAAATGAACTCAGTTTCAGATAAAATTTGGTCCCACTAAAGAATATTGTCAATTCATACTCCACCTGTAGAGTTTTCCACTGACTTTTGACTCCACTGTTAAGTACTCCACTGTAAGAGTAACTTGACTCTCTGCAGTGTTTGTAAAATTAATACTAAATTAATACAATCTGGTTATATATAAGTTTACTCTTGACATATGGACTCCCCTTTCTATTCTACTCTACTGTTCTCTATCCTACTGTACTGTATTCTATTCTACTCTACTCTACTCTACTCTACTCTACTCTACTCTACTCTACTCTACTCTACTCTAATCTACTCTGCTCTGCTCAACTCTACTCTGTCCTACTGTACTCTATTCTATTCTACTGTATTCTTCTCTACTTCCACTTCTATCCACCAGTGGATACAGAGCCACAAGACGCAGCGGTGACATATGGGCCGCCGACCTCGGGACTCAGGATGGAGTGAGCAAGTGAGGGGAGGAGAAGGGAAGGAAAACGTTTATTTTCTCTTCCATCCCCTAAGTGAGACCTCACCAAAAGGTCAAAGTGGAGAAGCGTGTGTGTGTGTGGTTGGGGGGGGATGGAGAGAAGAGGGGGAGATGAGGATGAGTGTGTGTGTGTGTGTGTGTTTGTGTTGGGGGGGTGTATGGGGGGGTTCACTATAAACGACCCCAGAAGAGACAAAAGGAACAGGCGGGGAGATAAAAGGGAAGGAACCAAGTAGAGAGAAGATGGGGGGAGGAGAGGAGAGAGGGGCGAACGGAAAACGAAACCACAACAAAAGGCATCTCTCCGAGTGATCAGTGATCCGAATGATCCTTGGCCCTCACCCCCGGTGTCAAAGTGTGTGTGTGTGTGTGTGTGTGTGTGTGTGTGTGTGTGTGTGTGTGTGTGTGTGTGTGTGTGTGTGTGTGTGTGTGTGTGTGTGTGTGTGTGTGTGTGTGTGTGTGTGTGTGTGTGTGTGTGCGTGCGTGCATGCATGCGTTAGCCCTCACCCCCGGTGTCAAAGTCGATGCTCTCCACCACGTCCAGGGGGCTGATAGGGGTGTTACGAGGCGCGGCCCCGGGACCCTCCTCCCTATTGGGGTACACCTGCAGGATGGTGTGCTCCGGAACGGGCCGAGGGGGCTGGGGCTGGGCCTGGGGCACCCCCGAGTCCTCCGGGGGCCTGTTTCGGGGTTCAGGGGCGTACGGGTACGGTGCAGGGCCCGACTCTGAGACCACGGGGCTCTCGGGGCTCTCGGGGACGCTGGTGATAGTCGGGGTGTTGTCCTCGTCCTCCTCGCCCAAGATCTGCCCCTGGGACTCAGGCTGGTCGGGCGCCTGGCAAAGCAAGGCAAAGCAGGTAATTTTACTGTATTGCGCATTTCATACACAGATTGCAGTTCAATGTGCCTTACACTTAACTAAAATAAAATAAACAAATAAAGGCATAAGCTTTGTTATACCACAACACAGGCTTTTTATATAGCATACTGAAATAAAAAAAACAAGACATACAATGAAAAAGGGGGCAAAGATAAAAGCAAGAGGTCCAAATAAGGAAACGAAATTGAATATAAAAATCAAAAGTCAATAAATGTGTTTAATATATGTGTAATAATCAGTATTAAATGCTATTAGACACTTTAATTTCCTTCGGGACAAATAAATGTTGATCTACTCTACTCTACTACCTGCAGCAGAGACGGGTCGGAACCGGGCTCGGCCTCCACAAACTCGGGCAGCGTGGGGCCCTGGAACTCTGGGTAGTCTGAGTAATCAGGGTAGTCAGGGGTGGTGGCCTGCTGTTCCCCCTCCAGGGCAAATGGGGGCGCTGTGGCAAGCACGCCGCCCACTGCCGCCGGGATCACCGTGTCAAAGGAGTAGCTGTTGCCAATGTGGAAGAGCCACACGCCAGGTGTGCCTGTGTTCCCAACCCTGAGAAGGAAACAGAAAGACGCAATCGATTTGTTATGTTGACAGAATAGCAATGTAAACAGAGGTTTTATATTTCAGGCAAATCAAACAAACAAACAAAATTCAGAATACCACATATGGAAAAGCACCTCGACCTAAGTCAAAAGTTTAGTTCCAAGCCCCTGAAATTTTTTGATCTCTGTAATGTAGTATTTCAATTATTCTCGCTTTACAATACCATGTAATTTTGAGAAACATCTCTCTGGTTGTAGCCTTTTTTAAGGTTCACCATGTCTAGAGTGTCGTGCAGGGTTCTAACTCACTGGTAGAGGTTCTTGACGGACTGCTCGTTGGTAGTGACGCTGTAGTAGGGTCCTTCTTGGCGTGAGAAGAAGAGGAAGGTGACCTCTCCGCGGCTGAAGCCCACGCGCGCGGGCAGCTCGATCTCCACATTGTAGGACTCCTTGGGCCGTGTGCCGAAGAAGTTGAGGCCGTCCTTGGGGTAGAGGAAGATGGCGTACGTGTCCACCTCGTCATAGCCAACCACCGCCTGGAACGTGTTCACCTGCACAAAGAGGGGGAACACTGGGCAATTAGCTGACGCAGAATCAGAGAGGAAAACTGGCTAAGATTCAGCATTAAAGGTTCAAGATTCGATTTTTGCTCCCACAGGAAGGCCAAATAGCTGATGCTAGGGTGAGGTACTAGGTACCTAAGTACATTTATAATGTATTTATTTTGAAGGTAAGTCTAACATTTTTTTCTATTTAATTTCATTTAATTTCTATTATATCACCATTTACCCCCTGACACTCCCTATATAGCATATCGATTACAACAGACAGCTGCCAACTGGCTAATTGTGATGCTAGCTGTAGCATGCAGCACTGTGGTAAAGCTATTAGCACGATAAACTGATGTATTTAACATTGGCATATTTGTATTTGACATGTGAACATCTGACGGCAAACTTCATAATTCATCACGATTCCTCTGAAAGACCTTTGAAACACTTCTCGTAAAGACAACAATGAAACAATACAATACACATAAACAATGCAAAAACAAAAGATTGCAACCATTGGATTATCCATGGATAATCCAAACCATGGATTATCACCATTCGCCTAACATAATAAGAGATGTGTGGAGACCCGTGCAATCTAACGCCTTGCTGAGGGGTTGTTTGAGACGTGGCTGAGAACACTGTCCTGACAAAGTAAACTCTTGTCTCACAGGTACGTGCTAAAAACTGGGGACTTTGCTGCGTTGCCTTTTAAATACAGACCAGCACCCACTCCACAACACACACGCACGCACGCACGCACGCACGCACGCACGCACACACACACACACACACACACACACCTTCACTTCCTGCTCCTCCCAGTGACTTCTCTGTCACAAACACACCTCCTTAACATAAATCCTCAATCCTTCAATCCTCCACTCCTCCTCTCCTTCACCTCTTCATTTTCTCACACCTCGGCTACAGACAAACACAAGGGGCCACAAGGTACATTCACACACACAGACACACACAGACACACAGACAGACACACACACACACACACACACACACACACAAACACACAGACACACACATACACACACACACACACACACACACACACACACACACATACACACACAAACATACACACACACACACACACACACACACACACA
>NC_085875.1:50750425-50817925 GCF_034702125.1 Engraulis encrasicolus | reverse complement strand
AGAACCTAAAATGTCTCACTGAAGGAAAACAGTAGGCCTACATCCAATGTATTATATTCTACTAGAGTACGAAAAAAACTGGGAAACTGAGGAGGAAATAAAATCGTTTTTGCTTTGTTTTGCTTTTGATGCTCCTGTCCTTACATGAACCACCAATCCGTCCCCGCAGCCTATGGCCAGTTGGCTACTTTCTGCTGCTACGAGGCGCGCTCACCCCGAAACAATTGATACAATGTCATGTCAGATTCTATAGCATAATGCTAGAGCCAGCCAAACATGCACTGAACATGCCAGTCGAGTTGTCCCACGGACATAGAATATGCCTGGCGTCACTGATGACAGAAAATAAAATCACTGAAGTCAATGTCTTTAAAAGCAGTTGCAAACTTAAAACATCAAGGAGTAGAACTATGCGCATCTGGAGTGGACCAGCGAGAAATCATGGAATGGATAGCTGTCGAGACTGGCTGATTCCTCATGCCCGCCGAGGCAAATTGTTGTACTTTGATTACAAACTAGGACTGGCCTATTTAGGCTATTGTGAGTTTCTACTGGCTTAATATTCATAGCATGGGAGGGCTATCCTCATCTGCCAGCAATACTTTTGACCCTTGTTGCTATCACATAGGTGCATGTTTGATATGCTAAGTTGTTGATCTGACTGGTTAGCTTTAAACAGCATCTTAACTATGCTATGTTATTGCCGTTGTGAAGCTGATATTTTAATATTGTCTTCATGGGTTGCATTTTACTGTGGCCATGGATAGGCTATCCCACCACACAAATAGGTTGTCTTCTCTAGAGGACTAAAGCAACGCCATATGTCCATGGCTTAATTGTCGAAACAGAGTTCGGATTTTTCAAGGCTCGCTTGCTAGCAGCCTACATGGACTGTGGCTAAACTATGTCTGGTTATGGAATACTGTGCTGCAACAGTTGTGTGCGTGCATAGGCTATGTGTTTGAGTGGTTCAACGTGTGATTGTGTGCTCTGATCATCGCATTGTTGCGGTTGAAATGACATCCTCTTGCATGCATAGCCTACATGAGCCGGGTGTGGGATATCACAGGGACGCAGGCAGCACCTGACCCAGCATAGCCTTGTTCGCAACATGCGCCCCGCCCGCCTCTCTTCACGGGAGCCTCCGCGCTCCGCGGCCTCCCTCTTTACAAATTAAGCACCGCTCCAAACGTTCTCCTCTCTTCTCTTAGCAGACGTGGGCTCTACTGCCCATGCATTATTTTGTATTTGTGATATCAATCCATTTATATTTAGTTTCTTCCGCATTGTTTTTGGAAGTGTCAAGCGGTAATTCGAATTTTAAGAATTATAGGCGCAAGCAGTGGAGAAGTCCCGTGTGTCTCACCTGCATTTTCAAGCTCCTAAAACAACTCCCAAACAACTCCAGTGACATAATTAACACAGCGAGGATCATTGATCATTGTCATCTTCATGCATGTTAGCAAAAGAAATGTGGGGTTTGAGGGCAATAAAAACATTTGGTGATGGTGGGACAATGCGACGAGACTGTGAGGGAGGAAATTAATGAATGGGCTACCCTAACCCCGCGGCCGTAAGAATCCGAGAATCTTCACAATGAGGAAACACTGAATTTACGCACATATAGGCCTAATATTTGAGTAAAAATCAGACGTTTTGTTATGAGGACGTGATTCTGGCACATCCAATACTGATTTTCTGGCGCCGTGCCTGGCCTATACTACATGTAGAGTTAAACATTCAGTACATGGCTGTTAATGTGTACTGTGTTTTATACATGTAGGCTAGAGCTTACACACCGTACATTGCTGTAAACACGTAGGCCTACTCTGGTGTTTATACATGTAAACTTTATACAGTACATAGCTGTTACTGTGTACTGTGGTACTTACTATATGTTAAGTGTTTCATGTGTACTGCAGTATTCATTGTATACATGTACAGCTTACATACAATACATAATAGTTGTGTACTGTGTTATTCATAAACGTAAAGTTTACATACAGTACATTGCTGTCAATGTGTATTGTAGAGATTACAGTATACATAGTCTACATACGGTACATAGCTGTTACTGTGTGTACTGAAGTATTAACTATATGCATCTAAAGTTTACATACAATGCTTTTTACTGTGTACTGAAACATTTATAATACATGTGGTGTCTATAAAAGCTTTAAGTGAAACTACATATACGCACATACTAAGGGTGGGCGATACATATCGTCTGCGAAGTTATCGTGAATGTTGTTTTGACGATGAGTAATTTTGCAATATCGAGATATTTTTATGAAGTCGCTAAACTCAACAAAGCGCTGTGACAGGACTCCTCCAGACAGCGACAACAGCCAAGCCTTTGAGCCAATAGTAATGTTGTTGTGAACTGGAGAATAAGTCTGTGAACCAATGAGCTGAGGGGGCGGGCTGCAGCGTTTTCAGCAGACTGAGAGAGAGAGGTGTGCAGTGTTGCCAGATTGGGCGGGTGCCCGCCCAATTGGGCTACTTGGGATGAGCGTCGGCGGGCAAAAACGGGAAAAATTGGCCATTTGGCGGTTTTTTAAGCCGTTTTGGGCCCATAGAAGTCAATGTAATTTGTTGAATTTGGGCGGAATTTAGCGCATTTTGGCGGTTTTTGAGAACCTTTTGGGCGGGATTTGGTCAGACACATCTGGCAACACTGCTCGTGTCACTCGTGCAGGCTTCTGCTGCTGGGCAGTGAAGGAGAGTTGCTGTTATCCAAATGGTGGATTTACATGAGGAATTCAACCATTAAACCAGCCATTGCATGGTGCTGAGGGCGTTTTGGAACTATGTGCTTTAATCAGCAACTGTCTGTGATTATGGAAAGCCAAATAGTTAGGAAGAGAAATAGCTTTGTCTCTGGTCTGAGAAATCGCGTTAGCATGCTAGTTAGCGAACTAAGCTAAGCAATGTTGTTCTCTACAACTACATTGGCTGTTACTCACTACTCAAACACCCACCTGCATGTATAGATATCATAACTGCTTAGGTGGACAAGTAATGTTAAGTTAGACTCGCGCAGTGAGTTAAATTACAATGTGTGAAATCCAACACATGCAATTTGCAGCTGCCATAGTTAGGTTCTGATTCCTATCTACAAATGCACTGTTTCCAGTCAAAAATGACTGTCCTCTAACAGAATCATTAGCAATACATCATAAACCTATTTTTTATTTACATGGATATGTTTTCATGACAAGTGATGAAGTATTACTTTACAGTCCAGCATATGCATATTATGAAATTCAAAAAGTGAAAGCTCTTCAGCACAGCATTATCGTCAAATTATCGTTATCGTGAAAATTCTAAAAATTATCGAGATAACTTTTTTTGCCCATATCGCCCACCCCTAGCACATACGTATACGTAAAGCACACACACACACACACACACACACACACACACACACACACACACACACACACACACACACACACACACACACACACACACACACACACACACACACCTTTCTTTAGGTGGGAATGCATCAGATCCCATACTCTAGCTAGCAGTCATTACTAATGTGTTGCTTCATAGAACCCCCTTTGTTTGCACAGATTGTCCTCGGGGGGTAGGATTAGTGTGTGTGTGTGTGTGTGTGTGTGTGTGTGTGTGTGTGTGTGTGTGTGTGTGTGTGTGTGTGTGTGTGTGTGTGTGTGTGTGTGTGTGTGTGTGTGTGTGTGTGTGTGTGTGTGTGTGTGTGTGTGTTTGTGTGTCTATGTGTGTGTGTGTGTGTGACGGCTGATGACCAGCCTGATAGCTGGAGCCTGGAGGAGGGTGAGGTAGGTCAAGAGGTGTCTCAGCCTCACCCTCAAGGGGTGTGTGTGTGTGTGTGTGTGTGTGTGTGTGTGTGTGTGTGTGTGTGTGTGTGTGTGTGTGTGTGTGTGTGTGTGTGTGTGTGTGTGTGTGTGTGTGTGTGTGTGTGTGTGTGTGCGTGCGTGTATCCGTGCGTGTGTGGAGTGGGAGCCAGTTCAAAAGTCACAAGAAAGCGACATTCACAAAAAATATTTTTCGCACACACTCAGGTCCTTTTGGTTCCATTGATACCACTACACACTCCGTCCTCCAAGGCGCGTACGTACACACTCGCACACACACACACGTGCGTGCGCTCACACACACACACACACACACACACACACACACACACACACACACACACACACACACACACACACACACACACACACACACACACTTCTCATCTCTACACACCTTACTGCTGCTGGCACTATGTGACCCCTCCTCATACGCCCCGGTGGCGACAACCGGCATGCACACACACACACACACACACACACACACACACACACACACACACACACACACGCACGCACGCACACACACACACACACATAAACACACGTACACTGTACACACACTCACCCTGCCAGTGCTGCTGGCACTGCGTGACCCTTCCTCGTAGGCGCCGAGGTCCTCCCATGTAGCCACGATGGCGTGCGTGGGCGTGAAGCCGGCCGCGGGGAAGCCCCTCTGCACCTCGGAGGCCACGCGGTTGAGCACAGTGGGCGACTCGGTCTGGCGGTAGTAGATGGTGCCGCGGCCCCGGCTGGAGTCCAGGTCGGCCAGGAAGGGCGCGACGACCGGGAAGTCGGTGGGGAAGCCGTCGTCCACGTACTGCTTCTCCATCGGCAGCTCCTGCGTGGAGATGATGCCGTTGGTCGCTACCTGCAGGACGGGAGGAGATATTGCATAGCATTACATTACATTACAATACATTACATTACATTACTAAATGACATTACATTACTTGAAATAATAAATAAAACAATGTGCAATTTCTGCATCGAGATGATGAGGTATTACATTCTATTACATTTCTTTAGGCCTACATTGTACTACACTAGACTACATAACATTAAATTACTTAAAATATTAAATAAAATAATGGGCAGCTTCTGCTTCAAGATGATGAGGTATTACATTATATTACAATATATTACATTACACTGCACTACATTACATTACATTACATCATATTACTTAATATTAAACAAAACAATGTGCAGCTCCTGCGTCGAGATGATGCCATTGGTTGCCACCAGGAGGAGAAGGGGAGGTATTACATTACAGTACACTGAGTGCATTACATTACATTATATTACACTACATTACATTAAATTATATTACAGTACATTACATAGCCCCATAATGCACACTGTTCCACTACAACTTTGTCATTGCTATTCTGGTAACAGCAAATGTATAACGCCATGTCTTAACGGGTTAAAATATTAAATAAAACAATGTACAGCTCCTGCATCGAGATCATGAAGTATTACGTTATATTACATTACATTACATTCTATTACTGTACACTACACGACTACATCCAGCTCATCTTAGTCAAAAGTGTTTAGTTTGCAAGCAACTGGCCTTTCCTTTTGGAGCTGGGAAGATTTGTCGTCAAAGTCAGGGATTCCCAGACTTAACCATGACAAGGCTCCCATATACCAATATATTCCATCCAGGGGCCCCCTTGCATGGGTCGTAGCATATTTTTTTCTTTCTATGCATCCCTTTTACAAGCATTGTGTAGTTCTTTGAGGCAGTGTTTTGCTTATTTCTGGTTCATTTTTAGTGTACAATAGTTATTCAATCTATTCAAGAATTTATTTTGTTTTGCTATACTTTCCCTGCCAACCTGCCGAGCCCCCCATAGCACCCCCTCACGGGTACATGAAAAGGGGGATCTTCTCCATGGTCCGCCATTTTGAATTTCCAAAAATAGCCATTTTTAGCTGCAAAAATGACTGTACTTGGATCATACTAGAAAATATTTGTTTAATACTTTGTAAACTTATATGAAAAGATCAAATTTGGCAATAGGCAGCCCAATTTCAATAAGCAGCATAGTTGCGGTACCTTTTTTGACCATTTCCTGCACAGTGTCCCTTTAAAGTATGATACTGAGGACTGTGTGTACTTTACGCTGACATACTGATACAGCACGCTATGGGCTGCCCAGCTGCAGCTGCACTGCACGTCCCTCTTCACGGCATCTCTACACTACATGGGAGAAATAATACTTCCTTGTATCCTTGTAATTATCGCAGCCAAACATCTGGCACAGAGGGACTGCACATGGTGGAGAAATGACCCTGAGTGGCTGTGTCTACCGCAGATGCACATCTTTGCAGGCGTAGGCTACAACAGTATATTAATTTTAGAGTTTGTTAACGTGCACTGTCTTTATCCTTATAAATAAATGAATGAATGAACCAATGGAACAGAATGAATGGCATCATTCATACCAATCAGCAGTAGGCATATGCTTCTAACGTTTGAGAGATTAAATTACACAGTCTGCGCTTTCTGAAGGCTAACAAGGACGTTTCATTACATTCCCTTTGAGAGACGATTAAACCAAAGAATTCATAAACTATGGTTATGCAGTTTAGCCAATACCCCTCCACCACCCACAACCAACACCAACACCAACACCACAGGGATGTGTGTGTGTGTGTGTGTGTGTGTGTGTGTGTGTGTGTGTGTGTGTGTGTGTGTGTGTGTGTGTGTGTGTGTGTGTGTGTGTGTGTGTGTGTGTGTGTGTGTGAGAGAGAGAGAGAGAACTCTATCTGTTCTCTTTCATTGTCCTGCGCTTACGCATGGGCAGGAGAGGTGTGGGGTCCGGGCCCTGTTTAAACCTGAGCTAATATGTAGCCAGTGGGTAAGGGGGCTGTTTACCGGTCTCTTTCTGTTTGGGGTGTAGCCTGAAGGGGGCTGAAGAATTCAGCGGAATACACAATTGTCTGCTCGGTCTTATCTGATCTCAGAAACCCACCAAAGTGCCCGAACAATGCGTAACGTTAAACATGATCAAATACCATTCTAACCTAAAAAAAATAATAAAAAAAAACTTGTTCAATAATACGTGCATGGCGGCTGCATACAGAGCTTTTTTTATTATTATTATTTCGCAACATTTCTAGAGTAAGCCAAATATAATTCCAAGCTGAATTCCGAGGTCAGCAGCGGCAGGGCATGAGGTAATGCCGCGCGGACTGCAGGAATTACAACACCTCTACTCGCGCAGGACCTGGCGCACGTAGAGATCGAGGAATGACACGACCTAGATGGCACGAGGCCCACTAGAATACTACTGCCTCCCCCGAAGCCCACTCGCCCGAATACGGACAGCTTGGGGTTGACCTTTGAACTAGTAATAAAATGCAACTGCTATGTTCATCGTCGTCCTGTCTGTTATTAGTCACATAGTTTTTGCCATGATAGAACTACACAACGATCATGCAAGCAGTGCGATAATTACACACTAACAGTTATTTTAAACTCTGGGTTATTACGAATTTAAGAGGACATAGCATCACAAAACACTTGAACAGTTTAGAGAAGATATGTGATAAAAGTTCAACTTACGTAGAGATTGCTGAATGAGGCTTCATAAAAACTCATCGGTCTTGTTAAAACTACTTTTGCGGTCTCATCGTCTCCTTCTTGGAGCGTTAAATCGCCGCTAAGTGGCCCATACGGAAACATGTCTTTCCTGTGAATGGCTGTCACCACATACGCTGTCCAGCACAGCTTTATGAAAAGTATGGTTAACTTGTTCCGCGTCATTATTATTTCTCCTGGAGGTTCTTCAGTGCAGCATGGATCAAGCAAGCAGACGCGAGAGGGGATTCACCCGGCACTGCCAGCGCTGGAGGATGTTCGCTAATTTCTGCTGGAATTCCAAGCCATCCCCGACCTCCCTACCTCTGACCCGCTCACTCACAAAAACTTGGGAGGGAGGTCCCAGCATACGGAAAGAAACCGGGATTGGATACTACAGCAGCCGGCCGCCGCTATAGCCTACTCTGAGCGACATCTGGTTTTAATTAACAAAAAATACGAATTCTAGGAAAATACCTACAAAAGGGGGTTTCATAAGACAAATAAGACCATAGTGCAGGAATAATCTGGTTAGTTGACGTTAATAAAGCTGTGGGCAGTTTGCCATCGGCAGCCTTTGGTGCGGTCCAGTGATTTTGCACAGGCTATTTTGCGCAGGATGGAATCAATCAATTGTCTACAGTTTAGCGTTGAAATTATATACTGACCCTGACCCTATTAAATGTCACACTATATCGTCATAGAATGATCATAAAATCCCACAAATGTGACAGTGGAATATTGTGGAACACTGTGCAACCGCACAAAACGTGTCCAGTTTACGCACAGGTGAGGGGAAAACATAAAGGTTGGCCACAGATTGGGATTAGTCCGCAAAACTATGAATTGCTGTCATGTTTTAACATCCATTTGCTTATTTACAGTATGTTGATTGTGCAGCAAAATAAATATATATTTCAAAACACACGGATATGTGATGATTTTATCACAACTTAAACGTTAAAACTGTAGGTGTGTCGTTGTCTTTCATAATTATTCGAATACAGTCGACTATGGGCAGTCAGAAGGCAGTGATTCCACTGCCATCTGCTGGACGTTTGAAACACATAACAGTGAGCCCATCTCAGTGGTTCAAGAGGTTGCGCCGTGAATGATGCAAAGATGTTCAATTTGGTTATGACGCGCCATCCTTTATGACACCTTGAACTCTAATCTTGTATGTTCCACCGACACTGTGAGCTTGTCAGTCTGCCCTGGCCTTCTCCACTGTCGGCCTCTTTTTTCCATCGTTCGGCCGCGCCAGCCGGGGGGTCGGTGAAATCAACAAGTCACAACACCAACCCTGAAAGCGCCTGACCATGTCATCTAAACATACACAGGTAAACGGAAAGTTTGGGGATTTAATAGATCCAACTTCGTTTTACTTGCAAATTTACTGCGCAGCATTACTGTTTACAGGTCCAATTTTTGCACTGTGTGGAGTAACTTGAAGTTTATGATACAATTGAAGTGTATGACTTTGAAATTACTCTAGCCATCTGCAGATTTTTACCCTGACATTTGACTCCCTGATGGAATTTTATTCTCCACAATGTTGTAAATAGGCTACACTATCTAGGCCTACATGTATATGTTTACATTGAAACATTGACACACTATTTTTGTACTGTGAAGTAACTTTGACCACTCTGGCAATCTCCTGACTTTTGACTAACTGGTGGAATTTGACTCTATGCAGTGTGATTTATAAATTTACTCTGAAACAGTGGCACCCCCATTTTCATACTGTGTTAAGTAACTTGAAGTAGGCTATATGATGCCTGTGACTGCGGGTCTTTCTCTAAGCCTTGCTCGTGAGAATAGTGCCCATTTTTCGCAGATTTCACCAATTATCCAATTATTTACTAGCCTTAGAAATAGTTATTGGATATTCCTTGGTGAAATCCGACAACAATGGGCGTTACTCACACTTGCAAGGCTAGAATACTTGACTTTGACAAATACCCTGCCTCTCTCTCTCTCTCTCCCAGCAGAGCGTGGCGCCCGACGAGTGCAGCCTGTCGAGCCAGCAGACCGACCCCGACCAACCCCACAAGAAGAAACAGCTCGCCTTCTGGTGGCCGAGTCGTGTATCTGCCACAAGCACCAAGGAAGTCATAGGAGAGATACATGACGAGAGCCACCAGAAGGACGCCAATAACGAAGCGCTCGGACTGGAGATGGAGGAGGCCCTGGCTTCCATGTAAGAGCGATCACATGGGGAGGGGATTGGAATGAAGGATAGGTCTTGGCTTCTATGTAAGAGCAATCACATGGGGAGAGGGGATTGGAATGAAAGATATAGATTGTGAAAGTGAAAGAAAAATATTGGTCATGCAAGACCATGCAACACTCTGTTATAAGCATCCATGTAAGAGGGGCCCTGCACTTCAGGTCTGTATTGAAGGCGGCCACCTTTACAACAGACCCCATCTTCACTAGGTCCCCTGAAAATATAACATTCTGGGAATCCTTTACAAAGCATGTCATATTTCACATTACACTGCATGACATTCAAATTGTATCAGGGGCCGGATACGATGGCCTCAAGGCCCGTAAATGGCATAGGTACTGGTTTTTGAAGACTCGTTTGGGTCAAGAAAAATGGCATTACTACAATGATGATGATGGTGGTGGTGGTTGTTTTTGTTATTATAATAATTATTACTATTGTTATTATTATTGTTGTTGTTGTTGTTGTTATAGTAGAGAGAACTCGGAGGAATTGGATAACCAGTCTGCAGACCCTCCTTCAGAGGCAGTGGTGCAGGGTGAGAGGACATTAACATCAACACGACCCCATGCTTCACACCTAGAGGACAAAATAAATTGATTAGTAGTAGTAGTGAGGACTATAAATTCAGTTTTGTCATCACTAGCCAATTTGGCTAGTAGATGTTAAAACTTACTAACCACACACACACTCGCTATAAGTGAAAGTGACTAGTAAGATTTCTTCAGTCAAACTGAATTTTCATCAGCATTTGGCCTGTTGTGGGCGACTGGATAAGACATAATACTCCTACAATCTCTGGTTCCGGGGCGGAATTAAGAGCCCTGGTAATAGTAGTAGTAGTATTCTTTTTTTTCCCTAAACAAATTGTTTTAATAATATTAGTAATAATAATAATAATAATAATAATAATTATTATTATTATTATTATTATTATTATTATTATTATTATTATTATTATTGTTGTTGTTGTTGTTATTAATGTCATGTTATTTTATTATTCACACTTTTGTACTGTATCTAAACAAGGCTGCCAAACAACTACATATTTCCACTGCATTCATATTATCTGGAATAAAATCTAAATGTGTAGGTAGCCAATTATTGTACAGTTATTACCAACATGGCATTCGTGCACAGTGTAGTTACACTTGTTTGTCCTTTTCTAGCATTTAAAACTATTTACGAACGGGAGAAGAGATTAAGGCTCTTAGGCCACGAGTCTGTCCTGTTGACATCGTTAGAGACGAACTCCAGTTCTCAACATAAC
This sequence comes from Engraulis encrasicolus, assembly GCF_034702125.1. Lineage (NCBI taxonomy): Eukaryota > Metazoa > Chordata > Actinopteri > Clupeiformes > Engraulidae > Engraulis > Engraulis encrasicolus. The sequence goes on along the minus strand of NC_085875.1, from coordinate 50,806,985 downwards.
AGGCGGATGTCGGGTTATGGTCAGTATATATATTTTTTGTGATACAGGCTTTTCTTTGCCTTTTGTTGCTGACAAAAATACAACAGATGTATTAATTTTGACAATGACAAGAGTCATTAATTGTTTTAATGTCTGTAAATGGCTTTTCAAAGTTTTTACAAAATTACTCATTACCCAGAATTACCCAGTAATTGCCAGTAATTTTTTTTAATTATTATTTATATTGTTAATGCATTGTACGTACAGTGAACCTTAAAGGGAGGCTTTACATCTGATTGTACTGTGTAGGCTATAATATACAATTCAGTTTTCTATTCTATTCTATTCTATTCTGTTTTTTAGATGAGGTTGGTTTCCAGAAATTTCTCTCCAAAGTGACAAACAGCAAAAAGTTCACCTCATTTCTGAGAGGTTGGTTTTGTGCTTACATACATGTCTTACGTGAATAAGGACTAAGCTCTTTAGGCTGCTGTTGTTCTGAAATGGCAGTAGAGTGGAGATGGGCCTATAGGTTAATGCATCCCAAAATAATTTCTGTTGTGCACGTCCAGTAGAGGGAGGTACAGCACGATACTGCTGAGCAAAATGTCCTGGCCGAAAGCACAGCGCTAACGATAGAGTATCAGGCATCAGGAGAAGGGTTTAGTAACACGTAACGCAGAACTCTGCTGGTTGGCATCATTTACATATACTTGCCTATGCTTTATGTCCTAAGAAATCAACATTTCTTGGATAAATGTTGAAGAACAAAACTTGTTAAAATATATAACAAATACTAAAAAAAGTGCACTTTGTCCATGACTTATTATGGCTTGTCCCGCTTAACCAATTTCAGAGATTGTCCCACTTTACCAGTTTTCACCTATACTTGCCTTTGTTTTCCCTGCTCAGGTGATCTAGCGCCTGAGTCTGACGCCCAGTTCTTCAGGAATCTGAACCGCGTCCTGTACTCCCAGGACATTCCCGTGACGGCACAGAGGGAGATCACAATGTATAGCAGGGCTCAACATTATCATTCTTACTCAAAAAAAGTGAAAAGGGGTGTCAATTGAACTCTTTTTTTTTAATGATGTACACACACACATACTTACTTACTTAGGCCCATCGCTCCCAATGGAGCATAGGCCATCAATGACTCACACACACATAGGCCTACACATTATGCCATAGAGTCTGTCCTGGGAACTATATCTATCTATCTATTTTTAATAACAATTTGTACCATTCAAAAATAGTGTACATTTTACTCAGTAGTCAATGTCCCATTGTCAGAGTAAGTTCTACTCAGCATGGTGTCACTGGCTTTTGACTCAACTGTTGGAGTGAATCGACTCCCCACACTGTTGGAAACACTCTGTCTGGAGTTACTCAACACTACAGTATATATAAGTTTACTCTGCACTTTCGACACCCCATTATTTACTATGCAGGCTACTGTGGCTAGTGGTTTTCATCATATCACTAGCTATTCAGCCTTTCTTCTTGCCACAGTTTTGTTATCACACAGTAAAAATACCATTGTTATTATTACTCTTAAACAGGTGAAGTCAACTACATTTCAGATAGCATTTGATTCCACTCAAAATATTCTTAATTTTTCAGCTAAGTCAGTGTAATGTGTTAAATAATTTGTTGTAAAGGTCAACACTGGAATGTGAAAAAATAATGAACACACACTGGTGTGGGCATGTTATTAGCTTGCTGTAGAGTCAAAATTTCACTAACCATTGGCAAAATCTTATAATATATATATTTATTATTATTATGATTATTTTGACCCAGGTATTACCACAGGAAGACTTTAAAGCAGGCGCTGTGTGAGGTACCCAAACACATGCGGCTGAGCAACGTTCTTAAGTACTACACCAAGGGAGCTAACCTGATGGGCCTGCACTCCAAACAACTGCTCCGATTCCTCCTGGAGTACGGTAAGGCAGTGTTTAATCTTCTTTCCCCATAGTACAGTGGTTCTCAACCTTTTTTAAACAAGCACCCCCTTGACCTTATCATAAGCCTGCCAACATACCTCCCCATCTCTCTCCCCACTCATTTCCTGTGTGTCTCTCACTATCCTAACATAAAGTCAAAACAATATATATTTTTAAAATAAAATAAAATAAGCATGCCATCATTGAAAAAAAATGGACCAATGATTAATGACTAATGGCAACTATGCACCACACCCTCTCAGCTGTATTCTTCCCAATGCCCCCCTAGGGCTCCCGAATTCCCCCAGGGGGACTGTAGAGCCCCCATTGAGAAACACCGCCCTAGTATACCAATGTCCTGTCCTGGGCCCAAACAGCTGCTCTGATTCCTCCTGGAGCTCAGTCAGTATCCACAGCCTAGCCACCACACACCAGCAGTGAAAATGGGGGGATGGGTGGGATTGTCCCCCCTTCTGATCTTGACATTGCCACTTTTTTTACATGATTTTATCACAGTTCAATGTAATTCCATTGATATTGCTTACAATCTGAAACATATCCCCCCTTCTGGTTTTACAACAAATCGCACTCTGAATAGTAGTACATAACCTAGTAGTGGTAAAATATATAAACACTATAAGTAGGCTACTACAACAACAAAAAATTAAATGGACTAATGACCAATGGCAACTAAGTCTGAAACAGGGTGTTCAACTGAAAAAAAATCCTAGTTGAAGTGAACTTTTTTATCTTTATCTTGTCATTCGGTTGTCCTGCTCCCAAGTCAGACGCTTTTTTTTGTGCAGGCTTTAAACTACTCCTCCACCTCTCTTCTTAATTTTCAGTGCAAGGGAACAATGACAGCCCATTCTCAAATACAAAAATGTCAATTTCTCAAAATGCTCCATAGTCATTTTGCAACAAAGCTCTTCGTATAATGTCCTGTCCCTCTCTTCTTAATTGTTCAGTGCAAGGGAACAATGACAGCCCATACTCCATTAAGCCGTCCCTGAGGGAGAACTACCGGCCGCGCACCAGGTCCCTCAGCTCTCCCAAGATGCATCACGCCATGTTCACCAAGACCACAAAGACCCTGGAGATGCAACGCTACATTAGACAGGTAACACACACGCACAGATCAACGAACAGGCGTGCACGCTCACACACACACACACACACACACACACACACACACACACACACACACACACACACACACACACACACACACACACACACACACACACACACACACACGCACGCACGCGCGCGCGCACACACACACATTTTTAAAAAGTGTTAATTGCTTTTCATGCTTATTTTTTTATTTTTATACTTTGTATTGTAATGGTTTTGATTTTTTAACAACTTGTTATATGTGGGGTTTGTATCATTATGTGTCACTTACGTGTATAGCACTTTGAGTCAACCTCCATTGTTTTGAAATAGAAATCACATTGGCTTGACTTGTAAAGCGATGTGTACATAGTAATGCCATGCAGGACTCATTTTAAAGCAGCCCCTTCCATGAGGAGGCCAACATTTCTTTTCCTTTGGAGTTAAGAAGGTTGCTGCACTTTCTCTGCCTTACACTGTACTAGTCTAAAACGGGAAGCACTTAAGATAGCATGGCATGTAACTCAGAATCATTATTTTGAAATGTTATCAGTTTTTGTAAGTGTGACCAGCCGCCCTCCTCATATCCGTACATCTACAGTTGGTTGTGGATCATAGGCGTTGATCTCGGATACATGGGACATTTCATTCCGAATCAACTCCATTTAGTAAAACTTAATTCCGTTTTGAAAACGGGTAAAAATAGCAACATGTATTGTTCTACTGTTCTTCTAAGAAGTTCTTTTTCCTGACTGGTCTCCTCAGGTGCCCGGCAAACAAGAAAGGGTGGAGACTTTGGCGTTGGTTACGCCAGTGAAAGTTAAGGTCCTGCTCAACGTGCACAACAGAGAAAAGCTGACCTACAATGACATCGACCATATTAGGACAGAGGTGGGCTAAATTGCTGTTCACATCTACAATGAATTTTTGGGCACCCATAGCCTAATGGTTAAGGAGATGGGCTTTAGATCTGAGGGTTGCAGGCTCAAATCCCATTCCTCCACTCCCTACCGCACACCATGGCTGAAGTGCCCTTGAACAAGGCACCTAACCCCGTACTGCTCCAGGGATTGTAACCAATACCCAGTAAGTACTTGTGAGTCGCTTTGGATAGAAGGGTCAATTTAATCTCTTTTTTTCCTGTGTTGTATCTTGTTCTTCCTCTCTCCTCTCCTCTCTCCCCCTGTGTTGTCTTGTTATTCCTCTGTCCTCCCATCCTCTCTCCTCCCCTCTCCTCTCCTCTCCACTCCTCTCCTCTCCTCTCCCTTCTCCTCCCCTCTCTTATCCTCTCCTTTCCTCCCCTCTCTTTCTTCTCCTCTGTCCCTCTGTGTTGTCTTGCTATTCTTCTGTCCTCCCCTTTCCTCTCTTCCCATCTGCCCTCTCTTCCCTCTTCTCCTCTCCTCTCCTCTCCTGCTCTCTCTTCCCTCCTCCTCTCTCCTCTCCTTTCTTCCCTCCTCTCCTTGCCTCATCTCTCCCTCTCCTCCTTTCCTTTCCTCTCCTCCCCTCTGCTCTCCTCCCCTTTTCTCTCTTCTCCTCTTCTCCCTCTGCTCTCTCTCCTCCCCTCTCCTCTCCTCTCCTCTCCTCTCCTCCCCTGTGCTGTCTTTTTCCACATCTTCTGCCCTCTCCTCTCTCCACCTCTTCTCTCCTCCTTGCCACCTCCTCTCTCTTCTCTCCTCCCCTCTCCCCTCCTCTCCCCTCCTCTCCCCTCCTCTCCTCTCCTCTCCAGGCGCGTGCGGGGCTGAGCGTGTGCCTGCGCACCCTGATGGCCTCCAAGCGTTGGGAGGCGCTGCACTCGTGGGCGTTGCTGCTGAGTCGCTACCCAGACGTCCTGCGCTTCCCCACCTTCCCCGAGACCTGCGGCACCTACAGCTGGACCTGGAGCGGCCGCCACGATACGCTGGACATGTGGCAGCTGGTGGAGGAGGTGGTGGAAGAGGAGGAGGAGGAGGAGGAGGAGGAGGAGGAGAAAGAGGAGGAGGAGGATGCTGGAGGTCTGGGAACTAGTGCAGGAGGTGATGGAGGAGGTGGAGGAGGAAGGGGGTAATGGCTCTGCGTCCCCGCCCTCCCCTTGCACCACGGGACAGAGGAGCAGACTGCCGTGACATGCTGGACACGTGGGAACTAGTGGAGGACGTGGTGGAGGAGGCCCCCAATGGAACTGCGCCTCCACCCTCACCTGCATCTCACTAACGCCATGCGCAGGTCCCCTTGAGACAGTAGAGAAGACCCAACTGCATGCACCACACCAATATGACATATGACAAGGTCTCTATCATATGATGCAGATATATACAGATATGGTGGAACGAGGTAGGAAGTGCCATCCCCTTCGCCTGCACCCGGTTTAATGCACAGGCTAGATTTGGCTGCAGCCTAGGGCCCTGCACCTGCCAGGGGCCCCCATCACTGACTAGATATGGCTGCAACCTAGGGCCCCCCACCACATGCTAAATATGGCGGCAGGCTAGGGCCCCCTCCAAAGACTAGACATGGCTGCAGCCTAGGCCCCCCACCACAGACTAGACATGGCTGCAGCCTAGGGGGGGCACCACAGGCTAGATTTGGCTGCAGCCTAGGGGCCCACACCACAGGCTAGATATGGCTGCAGCCTAGGGCCCTGCACCTGCCAGGGGCCCCCATCACAGGCTAGATATGGCTGCAGCCTAGGGCCCCCCACCACAGGCTAGATATGGCTGCGGCCTAGGGGCCCCACCACAGGTTTGGCTGCAGCCTAGGGGGCCCCCACCACAGGCTAGGGGCCCCCACCACAGGCTACATATGGCTGCAGCCTAGGGGCCCCCACCTGCCAGTTGCCCCCCTCAGGCTAGATATGGCTGCGGCCTAGGGGCCCCACCACAGGCTAGATAGGGGCCCCCACCACATACTACATATGGCTGCAGCCTAGGGGCCCCCACCTGCCAGGGGGCCCCCACAGGCTAGATTTGGCTGCAGCCTAGGGGCCCCCACCACAGGCTAGATATGGCTGCAGCCCAGGGTCCCCCACCATGGCTGTAGCATAGGGGCCCCCAACACAGGCTAGATATGACTGCAGCCTAGGGGGCCCCACCACATGCTAGATATGGCTGCGGCCTAGGGCCCCCCATCACAGGCTAGATATGGCTGCAGCCTAGGGGCCCCAACATAGGCTAGATATGACTGTAGCCTAGGGGCTCCCACCACACACTAGATATGACTGCAGCCTAGGGGGTCCTAACTCCCAAGCCATTTTAATCCGGCCCTGCCTGAACCCTACTCGCCATGGGCGGACCAGACACCTGAAATTATGCACAACAGTTGACTCCCACAAAAAAGGGGAGGCGCCGCACCCTCCACACCCACTCCTGCCTGATTCCCACTCCGCTATGCACAAGTCAAGTCATCGACAGGCCATATGACAACATGCAGCTCTGTGGAAAGTATGACAAACAGAAACCGTGTCTGTGACACCACTGCATACTTACAGTAGAGGAGGCTACAACACCCCCCACCCTTCCTGGAGCCCCACTCGGCAATATCCAAGTCATCACCACAAGCTGTCTAAGGGCAGACTGAAACAAACAAAGAATGAATTCATTAAAAAAAGAAAACTATTACGAAAATCCAGAAACAATATCTGTGACAGTTTTATTTCCACAAAAACAGGGTGGGGGATGGTTGTGAGTGCTGTCGTTATAGGTAAGAATTTTATTTCTGATTATTCTGTAAGATAGTCATCTTTTCTTCTGTTGCATATTATCAAAAGTATTTGCCAACCCATTCAAATGATCAGAATCAGGTGTCCAAATCACTTGGCCTGGCCAAAGTTGTATAAAATAAAGCACCTAGGCATGCAGGCATGCATGAATTTTTAAAAACGTGTCAAAGAGTGGGCCACTCTCAGGAGCCCATTGAACTCCAGTGTGGGACTGGCATAAGGTACACAGACTTGTTTCAGCATGTGCCTTCTTCAGAGAGGATGCACCTTGCCTGCAGTAGTTTTTATGGCACAGACTTGCTTCAGCGTGTGCAGATTGAGTCTCAGACTAGGATGTGACATCACAACAACATCCGGTCTATAGTAAATGTTCCTTCCTGGATCAGAGCACACAGACAGAAAAAGACACCGCCCACAGAAAAGCGCGCACATTTACAGGAAGACTAGAAAGGAAACTGAGGGACTCAAAGTAGGTAAGATTTTTATTTCTGATAATTCCATAAGATAATCATTTTCTCTTCTATGTATATCTACAGTATATAATAGAATGTGTACTTCAGTAGAATGTCGGTGCATCATTAGAATATGTGTGAGTGGGCTCAAAAAGTATGTAAACAAAGCTGACTTCAGCTACGTACAGTTTGTGACATGAAGATACACCGAATTATTGGTTCAAAGCACTTGTACAAATTAGGCTATTATTCAACCATAAAGACTCGAGAGGCAAACCCACTTGTGGTACTGGCTGGAGGGGTGGAAGTCTCTGAGACTGGAGATTTTTTAACAACAATGTATAAAGTACTGGACTGGAGGAGTGGAGTAGAAGTACACGTACTAAATCAAGACACTGACTTGAGTTGAAGTAGAAGTGTCCTTCTAATACCACATTCAAGTCAAAGTACCAAAGCAGTCAAACAGGTCTCTTACTTAAGAATTGCAAGCAGACATGTTTTGAAAATGTATTACTTCTCTAGTACTGAAAGTGAAAGTAAAAGTACAAGTGATTATGCAACTGCTACTCAAGTACAGGTGGCAGCATTTCAACATTACTACTCAAGTTCTGAAAGTTAAAGTATATGTATAAAAGTCCCTCCTGTGTAAGTTAAGCCTAATGGTATACTTCATAATAGAACAGTCCAGATGCATCATTTAAATAAAGGCCAGGGGCTCTCACATAAACTGCCTCCAGGTTAACTTAGTCATGCCTTGCTTTTCATAAATTACTTACTTCAGTACATAAAGAAATGCATTGGAGTACAGGTAGAAATATTACATTCATCATAAATATGTAGTAAAGTTAGTGGAAAGTAAGAGAAAAGTGAAGAGAAAGTGGAAGTAAGAGAAAAAACTATACTCCAATAAAGTACAGCTATGGACAATTAAGTAAATTATCTACTTTTATTTTTGTATGTGTTAGTCTAATTAATGTATGTATTTTCTGTTTCTCCTGCACATGGATTTACTATCATTTCACTGCAAACTAGCCTACAAGGCTTGGGTTCTATGTGACAAACAAAATACTCTTACTCTTACTCCTACTCTTACTGTTAGTTACTTAAACCCTAGATGTTTTGTGTCGGCTGATTTAAATTACAAATTCACAAACTCACCACCACCATAATCTGTTCATCTGTAGGCCTATTTGTACAATGGCGGCTGAGGATGACATCCCTGAATTGCTGAGAGAAACTCTGGATGACCTCTCCAATGAGGACTTCAAGCGCTTCAGACACTGTCTGGATGACCTGAAAGAAATCCCATGGGGAAAGCTGGAGCAGGCTGGCATAGCTGAGACTGTTAAGTTGATGCAGAAGCACTTCAAGTCAAGTCAAGGTGCTGCAACCACTATGCTAGCCATCCTAAAGAAGATGAGGCACAATGAATTGGCCGGGCGTTTGGAGAGTGGTCTGAAAGGACGTAAGTAAGTATACTGTACACTATATGTTTTATAGTCATATGAGATGAACTGAATGAACTGAGTGAGTCGAGTTAGTGGGTGTCACAGTCCCCTTCAAAGAGGTGTCTCACTGAATGACTTAAATTTCAGCTCAACAGTGAGATGATTAACACACACACACACACACACACACACACACACACACACACACACACACACACACACACACACACACACACACACACTAGTCTGTGACAGTGAACATTGTCATGCATAATAACAGCAACAGATAATAAAATACAATGTAAAATATACGTTGAATAATACTTCATTAGTGGATCTAGGTATAACTTAGTTGTTGATCAGTGGTTGATCCATGAGGTACATTACTTTGGCAGGTTATTTGTATGGTGATTTGTGGTTGTGCAGTTGTAGACAAGCTGTTGTGTGTCATATATTTTCATGTTTTGTAACCAAGTCTAGAGAGACTAACACAGCACTAGCACTCAGACTAACACAGTGTACAGTAATCTGGATGGTTTTAAGTGTAACCAATTCAACAGCAGTAATAGACAAATTATTGTGTATTGTATTATAACATATGTGTTAATAATCCTACTGCAGTTGTCAAAGATGAGCCATCACAGCCCAGCAAGGTCCCTGTCCAGGTGGACAGCAAGATGGCAGCTGCCTTCGTGGATACCAACATGGCGAAAATCATTGACAGAGTGGAAGAGGTGATGCCAATAGCAGACCTGCTCCGCTCCCAGCGCATCATTGGCCAGGAGACCTACAACAACATCAAGGCTGCTACCACCAGTAATGCCAAAATGAGGAATCTGCATGATGGGCTGCGGTCACCTGGCGATCCAGGCAAACTGGCCTTCTTCAAAATTCTGAGGGAAAAGGAGCGCCACTTAGTGGAGGAACTGTGGGCTGCAGAATGAAAGCCATCCAAACTACCACAATCCTCTCTGTTGATGAAGTTAGAGTTGAGATAGCCTGCCAAACATGGACCCCCTTCTCTGAAAAGGTTATGTAATGTTGATGGCCATACTCTGACAATCCTGCAATAACAACTTGTGCTGGATTTTGCAAAACATTGCCCCTCTTCTCCAGTATCCTTATATGGTGTAATGCCAAATAATGCTCATTTTTCGACCATAGTTATGGTGTCCTGACAAATTGTGCTCCTCTTTGTCTTTGAAATTGGTAACTGTTTAATACTTGGAATGTATGGAAGTTGAATTTTTGTTGTTTGAATGTATTTGTATTAGACTATGCCACATTTAACTCACAAGTGCAAAAAAAATAGTCCTGCCAACATGTAAATGGTTTTATCTAAATTGGAGCTGAATAAAAATGTTATTTCCAGTCGCAGGGCTGTGTCTCTACTTCTTATCTTTGGAAGGGTAAAGGGTACAGTGAAGTAAATCCAAATACAGCAGATTAAAGCAATGATTCCCCAACCAGGGGTACATGTTACCTGACTCTTGCTATCTGGGGTAGTGAGGCATGGGAACGCCCCCGCGTGACGCAGCCGGACGAAGCCCAGATGATGTAAATCAGGTTAGGGTACATGTACCAGGGGTAGGCCTACATGAGCACACTGTAGGGAGGGCTTATAAAACAGTGTAGTGTGAAATAGTATACTGTAGTGATGATAACAACAAATGTTTGAAGCATGAGGGATAGAGGAATAGACCATGTGAGTGAAGGGGTAGTCATGGTGTGAAAAAAGGTTTAAGGGGTATGTAAGACAAAAAAGGCCTGGAAACACTGGATAAAGTATGTTAAAACACTGTCCAATGTTGAAACAGAGTTTTGAGTGCAGAGGACAGAGTGAGGAAGTTAGTAGTGGGGGCAGATTTCTCTTGCCTGCTCCTCCTGATTTGGGGGGTATTTTATCTCCTGGACAGACCATTTAAAACCGGGTGAACCAGGTAAGGCCTTGACAGTTGGAAAAACACTGGAGAGCAAGAAAAACTTGACTCATGGTTCAATTACATCTAGCACGTAAGATTTGTTTTTGGGATGTGCATACTTCATTGGGATGTGACTTCAAACGTCAAACACGACATTCTAATGTGTATGTCTGTGAGTCTAGCCTCAATTGCAGAATCCATTGACCTTGAACCCAGAACCCAGTGACCTTGAACCGTTCAGCTAGACCAGTGGTTCTCAACCTTTTTTGAACAAACGTCCCCCTCGACCTCATTATAAGCCTGCCAATGCCCCTCTTAGTATTGAAAAATAAAATGGACTAATGCAACTCAATAGTAACTAAGCCTCGCCCCCACTCAGCTGCATCCTTCTCAACGACGCCCTAGGTCTCCCCAACACCCCCTGGGGTGCTGTAGCGCCACCATTGAGAAACACTAAGCTAGACTCATAGACATAACACTAGATGCTGTGTTAACCCGTTATCACAGCGTTTTACATTTGCTGTTACTAGAACGGCAATGACAAAGTCATAGTGCACTACTTAAAGGAACAGTCCACCCTGTGTTATGTCATAGTAGTGTAGTACTATAGTTGATTTTTCAATGACTAATACACTGTGCCACTGTGGTAGGCCTACAGCATGCATTATGGGGCTATCCCTTTTGCTGTGGCCTCACTTTGGGTGCTGCTGTCTTGGTCTGGTATCTTATGGTTTCATACTGTAGATGTTTCACCGCCACATACAGGATAATGGTGCGCATCACCTTTTGATGGCAGTGCTTTTGCGGTGTGTCATGGCAGAGGATCTGAAACCAATGAGAAGGGTCAGTTGTCCAGGTGGTACTAGTTAGTGAAAAACGAATGGATTCCAATGGAGCTGTCAAAATAACTTGGCTGCATGTTTTTTGTCCCTGCTGATTTGTGCAAGTAAAGTTTGCATCGCAATTTTATTTCTAAGTGAAGATTTCAATCAGGCACACACGGCGAGATGATGCACTCACAATGAAAAATAGCAAAACAAACAAAAAATAACCTTATGGGACTTGTGGGGGTTCGAACAAAAATATAGGCCTATGAGTAGTGACACCAACACCCACTAAATAAATCACGTAGGCTATACTGTCAAGTTTTATAGATGACCTACGTATTCTGCTGACAGCCTACTATAGGCTTCACGTGACGGTTGTTACCAACCAAGTGCGAGCTCACGAAGTTAAATAAAGATGCACAAAGCACGAAGGGTCTGCGTGAGAGCCAGGCTAACTATAGGCTACCATAGTTAAGTCAGCCAAGAACATACACGCCTATTTTAACTGAGAATATCATGTTAACATAAGCAAACCTTGCAAGTGCACACGCTGAAAGTAGGCCTATGCCTATTTGGCTATGTGAAAAATATACAAACCCCAACTCTAGTGAAGTTGGGATACTTGGTCAAAATGCTATATTTTTCAAAACATTCAATCCATTCATTAGATGGAGAATAGTGAAAAGACAACATATTAAGTATTACAAATTGGGGGAAAAAATGTTTTGGGGGACACTAATTTCTAATTTGATAACTGCAACACGTCCCAGAGAAGTCGGGACGGGGATTAGTGAAATGTAATAAACATCCGAATAAGCTAAAACAACACAAGAATGAATTATAGCCTACTGATGGATACTATGAGTGTCCATGTATAAGACCGTCACAGAGAGGCTGAGTCACTCAGAATTAAATATGCAGAGGGAATAAATACCATAGTTATGACATAACGTTTTGAATTCCCTTGATTGACCATGATTTTGTATATATGAGACATATTTTTGTCATTGTCCGCCGCATCTGCCACCACCGCGTTAGGTCTTTTGAACAGATGGTTGGATTTGTCTCAGATTCGGTGTGTGAATGCTCTAGGGTAGGGTCATGAACTGATTCGAGTTTGGAGGTCAACACTTTCAAGATGACTGAATTCAAGATGGCCGGTTTTTTATTTGGCCCATAACTACTGACCAGGTGGATGGATGTCCCAGATTCGGTGTGTTAATGCTCTAGGCGGGTAGGTCCATTAACTGATTAGATATTGGAGGTCAGCACTTTCAAAATGGTGGAATTTTCAGTTGGCCCATAACTTCTGACTGGGTGGATTGATTTGCCCTGTAACACCTTATTTTAATTGTTCACCATTTCAGTGAATCTACCACATTAGGTACAGTGTAATAATCAGTGTAATACCATGTAATACTAGTGTAATACCAGTGTAACAATATGCAATACCATGTAACACACAAATGCATGATGTAAGTACACAATTGGTGTAATGGTGTTACATTGGTATTACATGGTATTAAATATTGTTACTGTACCTAATGTGGTAGATCCCCTGTAATGAACCATTAAAACAGTGTTACCATTTGCCTCATTTTTTTGCTTCATTTTCACAATAGTCATTTGGTCTTAAGCCTATGCACGTCATTGATCTATGTATAGATATTAAATATACAGCTCTGGCAACAATTGAGCGACCACTTCAAAATGTTTTCAGTTCTTCTGAGTTTGCTATGGATAGGTATGTGTTTGTGTAAAAAACAAGCATTGCTATTTCATTTTATAAACTATAGACAACATTTCCTCCAAATTTCGAAATAATAAATGATCTAAATGAATTTTCTTTCGAAATTCGGAGGAAATGTTGTCGGTAGTTTATAGAATGAAATAGCAATGTTTGTTTTACTCAAACACATACCTATCCATGGAAAACTCAGAAAAACTTAACATTTCGAAGTGGTCTCTCAATTTTTCCCATGGCTGTATTTGTGTTATATTTGGTATTTAACATATAAGTTTATAAAAAGGTGGACGGGACTGGTGGGAATGATGGGGAACTGGAAGCGTCGAGTTTTGGGGATATACCTTTAGCTGTCATGAGCCCTCTCACTCCATCAGTTCACCACCTTAATTGGTTTCAATTATCTGCCACACTGCTGCTCACCACTCTCTACTCACCCAAACTAGCTCAATCTGTCTCTGCTCTGCTCTGATTACTCCACCAGCTGCACTACATTATCCACTCACTATCCTCTCCTTGCCCCACTCTGCTCTGATTACTCTGCCAGCTGCGCTACATTACCAACTAACCTCTTCCAGTATTTAAAGCCGTGTCTTTCAGCTCTACTTTGTCAGATCGTTTGTAAAGCCCACATTCTGAACCTGTTTGCTCTCACTTCTATCTGACTACTGCTTTGTGACCCCGGACCCGCCTGTACCCTGACGATTCTTCTGCCCCGGAAAACAAGACCTGCCTTCTGCCTTCTCGGCTCCTGACTACTCTTCCACCCCGGTAATTCTGACCAGCCTTCTGACTTTACTCTACGATTTTGGATTTTCCTTGAACTGTACTTCTGCCTTGTTTCATCGTGCTGTTGTTTGTGTCCCCACCACCAGGACTATTGGACCACACAGCACCGGCTCCGTTGGACGCTTCACTGCCACAGGGGGGGACGCGCACACAGCACGTTGGAGGGACCACTGGGACCACTGGGACCCCTGTAACCCCTGTAACCCCGGTAATCCTTCACCACTGAAACCCCTGGAACTCTCACTCACTTCCAACATCCAACCCTCTGGTCATCTGTCTGATCTGTGACATTAGCAGTCGAAGGCGACTGCACTGGCCTAGTTAACTGTTGCGTTGTCCTTTGTTTTGCTTTAAGTCTTCCTCGACATTTGCTGCCTTTTATTGTCCCCGTCCCAACTCTTTTGAGAGATGTTTTTTAATATTCAAGATCACCCAAAACTATAATTTTGGTCAGTTTTGATTGCTGATATGTTTTTTTATTGTTCTCCATCTAATGTAAGAATCAGATGTTTTGAATGACATTATTTTGTTATTATTCACAATTTATCTAGTGCCCCAACATCTATGGAGCTGGGGTTTGTAGAAAGGTACCCTTCACCAGCCCTGCTGATTCACAAATGCAGATATTATAATCACAAATCTCTCTCTCTCTCTCTCTCTCTCTCTCTCTCTCTCTCTCTCTCTCTCTCTCTCTCTCTCTCTCTCTCTCTCTCTCTCTCTCTCTCTCTCTCTCTCTCTCTCTCTCTCTCGGAAACCAAACTACACTGGAATATATGCAGCAATGCAACATAACCAGTTTGAATATATGCTGCTTTGTTGGCAACCATAGTGTTATAGTAGCATGAGATGAATTGATTCATTTCATTGTTCCTACATCTCTCTCTCTCTCTCTCTCTCTCTCTCGGAAACCAAACTACACTGGAATATATGCAGCAATGCAACATAACCAGTTTGAGGCTGCTTTGTGGCGGCTGTGACATTTAATTTCTAAAAAAAATGTAGAAAGAAAATCATTTCATCATTAGGGTAGGCGGTATCATCTCCATTTTGTTTTGGCCAAGAAGAACACCGAAAAATAATAACCCACCAAATTAAACATGTCAAAAATGAAGGAAAAGTGTTCAGCTAGGAGCAGGCTTCACTTTTATTGACCTACAAGATTGTGATGGAGTTGGTCCAAAATCAACACAAATTTTTTTTTAAAAGGCCACATCTTGCCTACCGTGTTTTTTTTTTACTGCACAGACACGTTTTATTGTGTGCCTTCTTCAAAGAGGACACACCTTGCATGCATGTATCTTACTCCACAGAAACTGCTTTTTCTAATCATAGGGCCTATCTAACTTGGCCATGTAGCCTACCTTTTTTGTTTTTAATGTTAGATATCTGTCTCTTAATGGTCAATATCTGTCTATTGTTCTGGCAGTCCTGATGCCTACACTACAGTGCACGACTGAGTAGGCTGTTTCATCTTCATTTATTGGCCAATGAATTGAGTCCAAGACTACAGGTAGGTGACGTCAGCATCCGATTCACATCTTACCCTACAGAGTGGTGTAAAACACTTCCTCCTTGACTAGAGCACACAGGCAGACATTGGTGTTGTTCACAGAAAGACAAACAAACTCACAGGGAAACTAAGGTAAGAATTTAATGTATTATTCCATAAGCTAACCATCTTGTCTTCTACAGTGCACAGCAATAGTGAGCGCACAACTTTTGTAAAGTAACATTCTGAGCAATATTTTTGAAGTTCAAATAAAAAGTCTTTTGCAAAATGTACTTACAGTAAGTTGTTTAATACAACATATGTGAAGCTTATGTTAAGAGTATAGAGCCCCAAAAGCCTTCATTTTTGTCAGAATGAGGCCTGGCAAACTCTTGGCGGGCTTTTTTGTGACTGGGCTGTGGGTTACACCACATGCGCCATTCCTTGCCTTGCCAATATTGTGTCATGGAAAATAATCACCCCATGTAAGGACATTAAGGAACTCATACTAGTAAGATAGATTCGTAGGTACAAAGTAATGTTTGCATCATATGCATTTATCAACTTTTGTGTTTATGGTCATTTTTTCTAGAGCTGTCATTGTTGAAGTGTCATAGTTTGCTTGTTGTCGACAAATATGTCATGATCTCAAAACTCATGCAACGATTACACTGAGCTCTATATTACGGAAATTGGTCTTATATGCCTGCAATTTTGATAATTCAATCTTTCTGTGTAATAGATAAGTAATTAGTCCCTCAAAATCTTCACTAGTGCCACAGCCTCTCTGTGATGGTATTTTTTATTTGTACATTCATGCTAGCAGTCAATATAGTTCTTTTGAAAATGCTCTTCCCTGTGTTGTTTTTAGCATTATCCAAGCATTACAACATGTTTTGGCCCTGTCCCAACTTTTTTGAGATTTGTTCAATTCAAATTTTAAATGATGACATAATTACCTCAAAACAATAAGTCTGCTTGACTTTAACAACTGATATGTTGTCTGCACATAATGCTCTACCTTATTAACATATTGAATGTTTTGAAATTGACAGCATTTAGATTTTATTCACAAAATACAAAGTGTCCCAACTTTTATGGAATCCGCTTGTACGATTTTTATGACTTGTTATTCCATAAGATAATCATCCAACCATCTCTTCTATCTATCTATCTATCTATCTATATATATATATATATATATATATATATATATATATATATATATATATATATATATATATATATATATATATATATATATATATAATAAAATGTGTAGCCTACTTCAGTAGAATGTGAGTGCATCTTAATTACTGGGTCGCATGAGTCCACTTCAGTTATGTAAACTCTGCTGAGTCCTGGTGTGCATGACATGAGGATAAACAGAATTACACTCGCCTCCAAAAGAGTTGTCGCCTACCCATCTGTTTGGAATAACAGCTAATAACCTGACTTTCAATCAATCACTTGGCTTCAGAAGTCACTCATATGAAAGCTACAACCCTCTCGAATGAAAATGAATGTACAAAAATAAATTTCATGCACCAAAGAAAGATTTAATGAACACAGACAGGGCAGATTTTGACAAGACAAAAGTTTTGTCGCCTATCGAACATAATGTGAAAATGAGCAGATAATGAGGAGCTGCATGCATGCTGCAGGTGTTTGAAGGCTTTTATCATTGATTAAATCATGAAGTTAAACATGTATTGCTCTACGAATAGCGAATATGTCACCATCTCTCATTGAACTCCATTGATTTTCATTGTGTTGCTTTCCATGATTACAATGACCCTAAACATACACCTAAGGCCAAAGTTGATTTTCTGGAGAGGTGAGAGTGATTCAGTGATTAAGTATGACACCCAATCTGCGTATTTAAAGTGTTTTGATGTGACTTATCTGCTCATTTTCACATTATGTTCGATAGGCGACAAAACTTTTGTCTTGTGAAAATCTGCCCTGTCTGTGTTCAATAAAGGGTCAATCTTTCGTTGGTGCATGAAATTTATTTTTGTACATACATTTTCATTCGGGAGGGTTGTAGCTTTCATATGAGTGACTTCTGAAGCCAAGTGATTAATTGAAAGTCAGGTTATTAGCTGTTATTCCAAACAGATGGATAGGCGACAATTCTTTTGGAGGCGAGTGTATGTTTCAAAGTATTGGTACAAATTATTATTCTCCACATACTCTGATGAAGACACTATGTGGTGTCAAAGCGTAAGTCATTATGCACCTGTAAAATAATAAATTAGTTCACAAAAGAACACATCTGCTAAGCAACTGATTTCTCTTTTTTTATTTTTATGCAGTGTTCAGTTCTGGTTGCACCGGAGTGTAAAACTCCAGAAGTACTGTACTCCCCAGAGTACATTTTCTTTTGTTCTGAAATTATTGGTCTTCAGCAATATATGAACTTCAGTTAAGCAGGGTTCCTGATTAGCCTGGTCCTGACCATCCCATAAGTACGTACAGTAGGATGGTCCGCGAGGCTAGTTCCTGATAAGCCAGGCATTTATAAAGACATTCCTATCTGCCACTTTCTGGATGTAGCCTACTGTACTTGATTATAACAGGTGTGCCCCTCCAGGTTGCAGACCAGAAGAGCTACAGTGTGTTGCGTGCTGAATGTATGAAAGTGTTCCTTTTCTTACGAATCTATGTGTATATTTTATTGTAATCAGCATGCCAATGATCAAGTCATAATGTCTTATGCTACTTAAGCCCTAGAACCTTCATGTTTTGTGTGGACTGATAACAAATGACCAATTCACCAACTCACCACCATATCACTTGTAGGCCTATGTACAATGGAGACTGAGGATGGAATCCCTGAATTGCTGAGAGAAACTCTGGATGACCTCTCCAATGATGACTTCAAGCACTTCAGACACTGTCTGGGTGACCTGAAAATAATGTCGTGGGGAAAATTGGAGCAGGCTGACATACAGTAGCTGAGACTGTTAAGTTGATGTTGAAGCACTTCAAGTCAGATGCTGCAACCACTATGCTGGACATCCTAAAGAGGATAAAGCACAGTGAATTGGCCGAGCGTTTGGAGAGTCGTCTGAAAAGATGTAGGTATACTGTAGGCCCCTATGTGTTTTACAGTAGCATGAGATAAACTGATTAATTTCATCTTTTGTATACTAGTATACTACTATCTGATCTCTCTCTCTCTCTCTCTCTCTCTCTCTCTCTCTCTCTCTCTCTCTCTCTCTCTCTCTCTCTCTCTCTCTCTCTCTCTCTCTCTCTCTCTCTCTCTCTCTCTCTCTCTCTCTCTCTCTCTCATGGAGTTAGTGGGTGTCCCAGTCCACTAGCAGTAGCATTAACCAAAATAATGGAAATATTTTCATTGTAAATGCCCCCAAATACCACTGTATTTGACACTTAGATATAGGCCTACTGTATTGTGGGGACCAAGTCCTCCAAGGGCCATACTATGAACAAACACCAGGATTTCCCCCTACACTTTTGGCCTACAGTATATTGAAGGCGGCCACCTCAGCCACCTTTACAGTAGACCCCACCTTCACAAGGTCCCCTGATAATATAACTGAATTGTATTGCAAATGTACTTTTAAAGATTTCTTTACAAAAAATGCATAACATTAAAATGTTGCTGTGGTGTGTAAAATGTTTCTCTAATCTTCCCTCTAGTTGCTGTGAATGGTCAGCCTCACATCCAGCCTCAGTCTCAGCCCCAGAGCAAGAGTCAGACTGAGCCCAAGAACCAGACCATGAACCAAACCCAGAATCAGTCCCAGAACCAGACTCAGCCTCAGAATCAAAACAAAAACCATACCCAGACCCAGACCCAGTCCCAGACCCAGACCCAGTCAGTGTTTGTAGTAAACAATCCACCTCCGGTTCCTTCTGGAGCATGGAGTTGTCCATCTACTGTGATAAACAATAACAGCGTCCTCCATGCTCCCCCAAAGTCAAATGAAAAACCCAAAGGTAAATTCTTTATAATCACATTATATGCTCTAGTATCCTTTAGCTCCATGAAATATAAAGGTTCAACTCATTTTGCATCTCTTCAGTAAAGTAATATATAATTTTATTCCAATTTTATAACATTTATTTTTGTGCGTCATTTACGAAGGTACTAAGCCAAGTACCAAGCGTCCCAGAACGGCATCAGGGGGGAAGCCCTCAAAAGCCAAGAAGCCTAAGAAGGCAGCCAACCAACCCATGGAGACACCAGTGCCTGACTGCAGTACTTGGCAGCCTGCAACAGCCAACCAGCCGAAGATGGCAGCAGCACCAAAGAAACCCAAGACAGCAGTAGCACCTGAGACTGCAGCAGCCAAGAAGCCCAAGACGGTACCAGCGCTGAAGACCGCAATAACCAACAAGCCCAAAAAAGCAAAAGTGAAAAATCCTGCAGCACCCAAACAGCCCAAGAATCATACACCCAAAAAACCCAAGAAGGCTGCAGCACCCAAAAAGCCCAAGAATGTTGCAACCGTTGCAGCACCCAAAAAACGCAAGAATGTTGACACCGTTGCAGCACCCAAGAAAGCTGCAGCCAAGAAGCCAAAGAGGCCCAAATCCAAAAAGAGAAATGGGAGCTTGCGTAAATTCTACCAGGGAGACTCGAATTTCTCGGCTGTCAAACTTACTAGGCTAACCATCCAATCTCCCTTTTGACAGATCATACATGCGTCATCATTGCCCAGGATCGTCAACCAATCACAACGCGAGATTGGGGATTTCCCCGTTACACATCACTCAGGCATCGTTCCCTCTCAGCCAATGGATCGCATTCACGTTTGTTTAAAAATCAGTCACTCATTCTGATCTCTGCTTTCCAGTTAAGCCGACTTTGAAGTGGCTGTCCGGCGTTTTCGTTATCAAACATTCTGTTTATTTTCTACCTGGTTATCCTCACCTTACCGCTGCTGGGATGGAATTTCCAACCGCTCAAACGCGTGGCACGCAATCGGTGCTTTCTTATAGCCTAATATTTTCCTCGCAAGGCTTCAATCAATTTGCTTGGCACGCCGCTCCCTGATTTCCCGACGCTCGTGGATTTGCTTTTGAACTAGCCTGCCTGTGGATGGATTTCCCCGAACTGGTGTAATTCGTGAGTAACCTGGCGGCTTTCCCTTCACTTATCCTGCGGACCAAAGGAACGTTTATCTCAGCGAATGACTGTTTTTGCGGGGGAGTTGTCCAGGCAAGTCGCCTCTCATGCCTCATACTCGGCTTGTTGCAATGTCTCGGATATCAGTCTCGTCTGGCGCTGGTTGACTGATGGCCTACGTTTCGTTTGCTGTCATTTGGGATAATTCCATGAACTGATTGGAGTGACTTTTGGATCATTCGCTGGGGAAGGGCGGATTCGAAGTAACTGGGCCCGCGGTGCTCTCTCGTTGCGCCTCGCTCACTTAGCCCGGCATATCTGCTCAGCACATTGGTTTTTACGGAGGCGTTATGGGTACTGCGAGTCACCATTTACTTGGTCGTCGTCGGCCTCTCTGCTGCGGATGGACTGGTGATTCGCTTGCCAACATTATAGAGCATTTCATGAACCGGTTGGTGTGGCTTTTTTGGAACGTCACTGGGGGTAGGCCTTCAGATTTAAATGGGCTAATTATATCTCGAAGCGCCTCGCCCGCACGCATAACCCGACGTTAACCTTCTGTGTTTCGTGCTGCCTGTCGCGACACCGGACGGAGGACATTGCAGAGCCATGTAGCCTACTCGTAATCGTCAAACGTATTGTTACAAACGTACTTCCTATGTTCCGGAGCGATGTTGCAAGGACCTCAGCCTACGGGCCGTAGCACCGCCTACAGTTTTTCATTCATGTGGATTCCGGTCGTGCGTTCATCAGTTTGCACCCGCCTATTTTCAATGTTCCGCTCAGTAGCCTATGCCCACAACACAAGCTATTTTACGTTTTCGTTTGCATGGACTGGCCCATGTGGCGCAGGAGTGGCGGTGTCGTTGACTTTTTAGAGTTATGGCTTCGGTTCGTAGGCCTAGACTGCTGGCTCGCACATTAAGCTATGCGCGCTTGCCAATCATCACCTCATGTCATCGCACTGCCTGCAGTTTGTATTGATAGAAGTGTACCTTGCTTCCTCACTCCCGCTTCAAGCCATTCAGGGCTGGATTTAGTTAAAGGGACACTGTGATTTTAGTTGTTTATTTCCAGAATTCATGCTGCAACTTCACTAATGTTACTTTTTTCATGAATACTTGCCCCCACCATCAAATTCTAAGTATTTCTTATGACTGGAAAATTGCACTTTTCTTACATGAAAGGGGGGGATCTTCTCCATGGTCCGCCATTTTTGAATTTCCCAAAATAGCATTTTTTTTTAGCTCAAAAAAAAAAAAAAAACTTTACTTGGACCGTACTAGAAAATATTGTTTATTACATGGTAAACTTTCATGTAAGACCAAATTTGGCAATAGGCAGCTCAGTTTCAATAAGCAGCAAAGTTGCAGTACCTTTTTTGACCATTTCCTGCACAGTGTACCTTTTAAAGATCACGCGGGGCTTTCGGCCCGCGCCCGGTCGCCGAGCATCAAGGGACATAGTAGCCTGTCGCAATGCCTTGTCTATTTCGAGTTATTTTGATCACAATGGGCTACATGTACACCGTCCAAATATAAGTAAATAAATGAGTGATATCCGTGGAAATGTAAATCGATGATGACAGTTAATAATCATAATTAAATTATACATGAAACTCGGCCCATGGAGTCCTGTCAGGGTTCTGATCACACCCCATTGATAGCCGTCCATGGGCTAACCCTCTCACTCTGTACACCACTCGTGCCCCTTGGCTTCATTGGAATCGTCAGGTCGCTCGGACTGTGTGTCGGATTGTGTTTGTTTTCTCATATCTGGTGATGGTGGTCTCTGCTGCTTTCCCGTACACTTTCACATACACGTGCATCTGCTGCTCCACGTAGGGCATACGCTACGTAATGCACTGGGCATCGGCCCCGACGATGGACTGGGCATCGGCCCCGACGATGGACTGGGCTCTGGCCCCGACGATGGACTGGGCTCTGGCCCCGACGATGGACTGGGCTCTGGCCCCGACGAAGGACTGGGCTCTGGCCCCGACGAAGGACTGGGCTCTGGCCCCGACGAAGGACTGGGCTCTGGCCCCGACGACGGACTGGGCATCGGCCCCGACGTCACCCTGGGTCGGCAACTCCACATCACCCTGGGCCGGCGACTCCGCATCGCCCTGGGCCGGCGACTCCGCATCGCCCTGGGCCGGCGACTCCGCATCGCCCTGGGCCGGCGACTCCGCATCGCCCTGGGCCGGCGACTCCGCATCGCCCTGGGCCGGCGACTCCGCATCGCCCTGGGCCGGCGACTCCGCATCACCCTGGGCCGGGGACTCCGCATCACCCTGGGCCGGGGACTCAACATCACCCTGGGCCGGCGCCTCAGGGCTCGTGCTTTAACGGCGCACCTCAGCATTGCCCTGGGCTGTCTCACCTCAACACCACGGCTCAACACCACGGCTCAAAATCACAACTCGGCATCACAATGGGCCATCGCCTCAGCATCGCACTGGGCTGTCGCCCCAACTTTAGCGCCAGTCACCTGCTTGTATCGGTATCCTCATCCATCCTGCATGACAAACTTATCACAGCTACCCACTGGTAGCGAGTAGGAGTTTATGTCTATTTTGATATGCCATTTTTGTTCCGGAACCGTTATTCAGTGATGTTTCAGCTTTCTGCTCTGTCCCTCTCAGGTCTCGATAACCGGCTCTCCAACTCTCCTCTGTCGTAAGCTCGCACTTTCTGCATTCTCCTGATTAAGGTGCCCCCCTTTTTTTTTTTTATTGCTAGTCTAATCATGCAGTTACCGCAAGTTGTCTCTCTCAACCAACCAGGGCATCCGCCCCACTGCCTGTGTCAATGCCTGCTTTGCACAAGCATTCACCGCGCCACACCGCGTAGGTGTTTATCATAATTGACATGGGGTTATTATTTCCTTGGTCGAGATGTTTTCTTGGTGTTTTATTCATTGTTTGTTTCAGCTACAAGCTCTGCTATCTCCCTCTCTTAGGTCGTGATTACCAGTTGTCTGCCGATTCTCCTCTGTTTTAACCTGACCTTCCTGCTTATCCTGGCCGAGGTGCTTGTCTTTAATGTTAGCTACTCATGCTTTGTCTCAAGCTGTCTCTCTCATCACTCTGGCAGACGCCCGCATAGTGCGGGCTTTCAAGGCAATGGGCTGCCGGTTGTCCGACGCATGTGCGTGTTGCATTCGGCTCATTCCTCGCTTTGTCATCTTGCTCAGTGTGCTGTTTCTGTTCTGTTAACTCTGTTTCCTTCTTCTCATTCCTCGCCCAAGAGGTATACAGCACGCTCGTTCAGAATCGGCGTGGCCACCACGGCCACTAAGCGGGGTCTGTCCCCTACTGCGATCAAGGCGCTGGGTCGTTGGTCGTCTGGCGCATGCGCTTCCTGCATTTGCCTCACTCCTCATCACGTAATTGAAGCATGCTATATCTGGTCTGTATCTTTATGTTTTCTATTCTCATTTCTGGTGACGGTGGTATTTTGCTGCGTCGGCGGCATTCACTCTATCTCTTGGGGGGCTATCGCTCCGGTCACCCGGTCATGTCTGTATTCTATCCTTCTCTCATCTATCAGATTGATTTTATAGTGGTCCGTAAGCCTGTTATCTCCATATTTTGTAACATCGAACCAGCCTGGCTAGTTGCAGTGGTTGTTTATCCGTGATGTCAACTATCATACCATATTACATTATATTATAGCCTACGTTCATTCATTCATCCATTCATTCATTTACTCATTCATCACCATGTTCTACTCTCTCCCTTAGGTCACGATTCCGGCTCCCTACCTACTGTCATAATCTAAGTTTTCAGCGCTCTCCTGACCAAGGTGCATCTATCAATCAAATCATAACGCTCTACTGCCTCTCTGCTCTCAGAGCATCTGCGCCATCGCCCGTTAACATAGCATCATCATCATCATCTTCATAGTCATCATCACAGGGCTCCAGCCTCTGCCGGGCCGCCGCCCATAGCTTAAGCCTCCACTTCTCCTGACCAAGGTCACGGTTCTGGCTCTCCACCTACTCCCGTCACAATCTAAGTTCACAGCGCTCTCCTGCCCAAGGTGCATCTCTCAAGCATAACCTACCGCCGTGCTGTCTCTGTTCTCAGCGCATCCGCGCCGTGTCTTCTTGCATAGCCAAAGATACCGACATTATCATCATCACCATCATCACAGGCTTCATGCCTCGGCTAGACTGCCGCCCATAGCTTAAGCCTCAGAACATCCCTATCATTTATAATCTCATTTAATCTATCATCATTCGTCTTCCAACCTATCACCTATCACCTATCACCCATCATCATTGTCATCATTGTCATCATTGTCATCATTGTCATCATTGTCATCATTATCATCATCATCATCATCATCATCATCATCACCTATCGTCCTTCATTTTCCGTCTATCAATCAATCATCTAACTAACTTTTCATGTCTTTCAGATGGTGTCTCCTTGTAAGCTGTAGGTGAGTTCACTTCTAATCTCTATTTTTGGGGCAGGCTACGCCCGCCTCCATCTCCGCTGGAGGATATGCCGTCCTACCCTGGAGTTCAACGCGAAGACGGGAACCTTCGCCAAACAGATTCATGCATTGTATATCAAGTGTAAATTGTTCGCCAAACGGATTCATGCATTTTTGTATCATGTCTATTGTTCAATAAATGTTAATAACGTTCAATTGCCTCTCGAGTCTTCATGGTAGAAATGGGAGCTTGCGTAAATTCTACCAGGGAGACTCGAATTTCTCGGCTGTCAAACTTACTAGGCTAACCATCCAATCTCCCTTTTGACAGATCATACATGCGTCATCATTGCCCAGGATCGTCAACCAATCACAACGCGAGATTGGGGATTTCCCCGTTACACATCACTCAGGCATCGTTCCCTCTCAGCCAATGGATCGCATTCACGTTTGTTTAAAAATCAGTCACTCATTCTGATCTCTGCTTTCCAGTTAAGCCGACTTTGAAGCCACCACCACCCCTCCGTCCACCGTCACCAGTGGTTCCCGTCTGTTAGGGGGCAGGCTACGCCCGCCTCCATCTCCGCTGGAGGATATGCCGTCCTACCCTGGAGTTCAACGCGAAGACGGGAACCTTCGCCAAACAGATTCATGCATTGTATATCAAGTGTAAATTGTTCGCCAAACGGATTCATGCATTTTTGTATCATGTCTATTGTTCAATAAATGTTAATAACGTTCAATTGCCTCTCGAGTCTTCATGGTAGAAAGTAGCGAGACACACACGGCAGCATGTTTTATAAACATACTGTCAGCTGTACATTTCTATATCCGAGGATTTGGAGGGTCTGAAATTATACATTATATGTCATGCTAATAAAAGTTTTCTCAGTAAAAATCTGTTTGACGTGACCTTTGTCATACTTACAGAGTATCATTGTGTTGCTAGGATGTGTATGTGTAGGAGGTACCATTTTAGTGTGACTTATGGTGTACAAATTGACAACAGTTTATTTCCGCTACAATACAATGTGATACAGCATATGATGTGGCAGCCTTAAAGTACGCATTACAGGTAATAATATACAGAGAACAAAGTGGCAATAGGTGCCTTGCTCTAGGACACTTCAGCCATGAAGGGAGGAAAGGATTGCTTTGGGTGGGGGTAGAGGTAACCTGGCCAATAGAACATTATTTCATAACTCGACCTTATGCTAGACCTTAAATGTATCCCTCTGTTGGGGCTTATTGGGGTTAATTTGACGTGCAGCACACATGTACTGTCCTGATGCCAGTTATCGTACGCATGCAATGTGGCAATCAGACCAAAAGAGGGCGCAAGACTACAACAGAATGTTCCTTCATGAGGGCGAACACTGTAAGAGACAGTGGCTGAATCTCAAATGGTGCACTTGTGCACTTTAGTGTTCATGTTTCAGTGTGCATGCCTTATTAGTTACGCACTGAAACATAGTGCCCGAATTGCACAAGTGCACCATTTGAGATCCAGCCAGTGTCCGTGTCTCAAATGTCGCACTTTTTCAGTGCCTAGGGCGCTCACGCTGAAAATTGCCCTTGAGCCAGTGCACTGAAAGTGCCAGGATGATCCCCTAACAATGGCGGAAAAATGCAGTGCTTGAATGATGGACACTGCACGCACTAAACGGCGGCCATGTTGACAATGACACAGAGGAAATGTGGCATTCAGTTCAGTAGAAGAGTTTGGTCAACAGTCTCCTAATTCTGTAAGTAATGTTGATGGGACACCAACCTTTTCATGCCAACCAAAGTATTGTAGCCTATGTGTTATTGTTGTCCTTTGGGGTGAAATACAAGCACCAGACGCTGTGCATTGTAAACATTAACCAACTCATATTTTGGCGAGCTCATGCCATGCTCAGCTGTCACTTCCAGCGAGGGCACAGTGCTCAAATTTGTCCACAACACTATGCACTAAAGACCTCAGTGCACTGACAAAAGTGCGTCATTTGAGACACAGCCAGTGTTTTTCAACACTGGGGCCGGTATCCCATTTGGGGTCGCCTGGAATTCAAATGGGGTCGCCTGAAATGTCTGAAAGTGTGTGAAAAAAAGAATGTTGATAAATGTTACTAATTAATATAACATAACTATTCAAAATTATCTTTGCAACACCATTTGCAATCTTAGACTGCCATAAATATCTGTATGTTTAATACCCTACAACTTATGTAGCTTAGTTATGTTTTAATGGTTGTTGTGAAAAAATGTGTATGGGGTCCCCAGAAATTTGAGATGTCAAAATGGGGTCCCTTGCCAAAATAGGTTGGGAACCACTGCTGTAAGAGCAGATGATCATTAGCTTTCTCTACTGTTATCTATCTTTTTTAATTGTAAAGTGACCTTGGGTATCTTGAAAGGCGCTTAAAATAAAATTATTATTATTAAAATTATTATTATTATTATTATTATTATTATTATTATTATTATGAAAGGAACACTGTAGAACAATAGAATCTTACTCCATGAGGATGGATACTGTTGAAACAATAGAATCTTACTCCATGAGGGAACACTAGAACAATCAAATCTTACTCTACCAGGGTGAATGTATAATCAATAGAATCTTAATCCACCAGTACAGGGTGACTAGAGCTTGAAAGCAGATGTGACGTAGTCACGGGACCTTAGCTGACGATCTAACAGCACGGTAGAGAGTAAATATTTTCTGATTAGTCATTATGTGCGCTGGGTTACAAATATGCTGTTTTAGGAACAAAATGGTCCAAATGCTCAACTTGAGCTTTCGAAAAAGAGGCCGTATCTTGTCTATCGTATTATTTTTATTGCACAGACACATTTCAGCATGTGCTTTCTTCAGAGAAGATGCACCATGCATGTATATTACTGTGCTGACACTGCTTTTTCTAATCATATCGAACTTGGCCATCTGCCTTCGTATTTGTTTTTAATGTTTAATGCAGATACAAACTGGTTAATATCTATCTATTGTTGTCCATTGATCCCTACTGTGCACTACTGCAACACTGACCCTAGCGCCTACTGCATGATGCAGCGATCAGCTTCATGAGATTTCAATTTAAAAAAAAAAAAATGTTGGTATGTGGAAAGCTGAATGAACAAATTCTAATGCAAGGTTCATTTTTATTATTCATTTTTATTCAAATCTCACACCCATCTACTTTAGCCAGGTGCAGACTCAAAATGTAAAAGTTCAATGTAAGGCAAGGATGAATGGCACACTGATGTCCTTACTTTTAACCCCTTTCCATTTCGAGGCATTTCGGGCCAACACAGCCCCTTCTCAGACACTCTCTACAGGAATTAAACCTGGGGTGTACTCACTTTTGTTAAACTTTTTTGTGAGTGAACAACAAATCTAAAGCAGTTAGGTTTATATAGCCTATGTCACTATATATACATAAACAATGATTAGTGACATATATATATATATATATATATATATATATATATATATATATATATATATACACTGTATACCTGTATATACGACTTCAGTTATGCAAACTCTGCTGAGTCCTGGTGTGCATGACATGAGGATATACCGAATTATTGTTTCAAAGTATTGGTAAATTATTATTCTCCACATACTCTGATGAAGACGTACAGTACCTATGTGGTGTCAAAGCGTCAGTCATTATGCACCTGTAAAATAATAAATTAGTTCACAAAAGAACACATCTGCTAAGCAACTGATTTCTCTTTTTTTATTTTTATGCAGTGTTCAGTTCTGGTTGCACCGGAGTGTAAAACTCAAGAAGTACTGTACTCCCCAGAGTACATTTTCTTTTGTTCTGAAATTATTGGTCTTCAGCAATGTAGGAACTTCAGTTCAGCAGGGTTCTTGATTAGCCTAGTCCTGACCATCCCATAATACCACCATTTCATTTCATAATGCGGAACCAAGTCTCTTTGCGGAAGTACGTAGGATGGTGTGTGAGGCTAGTTCCTCATAAGCCAGGGGCATTTATAAAGACATTCCTATCTGCCACTTCCTGGATGTAGCCTACTGTACTTGATTATAACAGATTCAGTGTGCCCCTCCAGGTTGGCAGACTGAAAGAGCTACAGTGTGTTGTGTGCTGAATGTATGAATGTGTTCCTTTTCTTACGAATCTATGTGTATATTTTGTTGTAATCAGCATGCCAATGATCAAGTCATAATGTCTTATGCTATTTAAGCCCTAGAACCTTCATGTTTTGTGTGGACTGATAACACATTACCAATTCACCAACTCACCACCATGTCTGTTCATCTGTAGGCCTATGTACAATGGAGACTGAGGATGGAATCCCTGAATTGCTGAGAGAAACTCTGGATCACCTCTCCAATGATGACTTCAAGCACTTCAGACACTGTCTGGATGACTTGAAAATAATCTCGTGGGGAAAATTGGAGCAGGCTGTCATAGCTGAGACTGTTAAGTTGATGTTGAAGCACTTTGAGTCAGATGCTGCAACCACTATGCTGGCCATCCTAAAGAAGATGAGGCACAAGGAATTGGCCGAGCGTTTGGAGAATGGTCTGAAAAAACATAAGTAAGAACTGTATGTGTTTTATAGTAACATGAGATGAAATGAATGAACTGAGTAAGTCGAGTTAGTGGGTGTCCCAGACATTCCCCTTCAAAGAGGTGTCTCATTCTGATATGGTGGTGAATAACTTTAATTTCAACTCAACAGCGAGTTGGTTAACACACACACACACACACACACACACACACACACACACACACACACACACACACACACACACACACACACACACACACACACACACCTGTTGATCAGTGGTTGATCCATGAGGTACATTACTTTGGCAGGTTATTTGTATGGTGATTTGTGGTTGTGCAGTTGTAGACAAGCTGTTGTGTGTCATATATTTTCATGTTTTGTAACCAAGTCTAGAGAGACTAACACAGCACTAGCACTCAGACTAACACAGTGTACAGTAATCTGGATGGTTTTAAGTGTAACCAATTCAACAGCAGTAATAGACAAGGTATTGTGTATTGTATTATAACATATGTGATTATAATCCTGCTGCAGTTGTCAAAGATGAGCCATCACAGCCCAGCGGCATCCCTGGCCAGGTGGACAGCAAGATGGCAGCTGTCTTCGTGGATACCAATAGGGCGAAAATCATTGAGAGAGTAGCAGCGGTGATGCCAATAGCAGACCATCTCCTCTCTGAAGGCATCATTGGCCAGAAGGCCTACACCAACATCCAGGCTGCTGCCACAAGTCAGGCCAAAATGCGGAGGCTGTATGATGGCCTGCGCTCACCTGGGGCTCCGGGCAAACTGGCCTTCTACAGCATTTTAATGGTCAAGGAGCGCCACTTAGTGGAGGAGCTGTGGACTGCAGCATGAGAGCCATCCAAACCACCACAATCCTCTCTCTTGATGAAGTTAGAGGCCCAATTCGAAACGGTAGGCAGTGACTTGATGACTCTCCTCCTACATAAACATGTCACTGATCAGATAGGTGAAGTTAGCTGATGAGGCAGCCGTTACGAATGGCACTAACGAGTGCGTTGCCCTACACATTCGATGCTACGGCGATTCTATGGCGGGAGTTAAGTTCATCATGTTACCGCTTAGCTTACGCATGCTATTTGAACGGTGAATGATCGTTAGACGGCGGAATCGTAAAATAGGCTATAAATAGATCTAGCGACAGCATATTTAGATACTACAATGTTGATTTATCCATTCGATTTTCAATATCTACATACATAAGTGTCAGAATAAAGAGTATGATAAGGTAGTAGCTTGGGTAGTAGCCATGTTTGTTTTTCAGGTTTCCGGTTGAGAGGGAGGTGGCGCACAGCATGTTGGGTACCAAGGCAGCGAAGTCAGCATCTGATGTATCCTCGAAATATCCTCGTTACGCCCACAAATGCAGTCAACTGCCGAGAGAGGAAATAAACCAATTTTTCGTTTCGATCCATACTTCATGACTCGATGTCCAGTTAGCTCACTGGAAGGACAGCTGCCTTCCCTGTTTCGAATTGGGCCAGAGTTCAAATAGCCTGCCAAACATGGACCCCCTTCTCTGAAAAGGTTCTGCAATATTGGTGGCCTTACTCTGACAATCAACTTGTGCTGTATTTAGCAAAACATTGCCCCTCTTCTCCAGTATCATAATATGATGTTATGTCAAATAATGCTCGTTTTTCAACCATAGTTATGGTGCCCTGCCAAATTGTACACCTTTTTGTGTTTGAAATGCCTAGATCTCTAAAACTTGCAAGGTTTGGAAGTTGAATTTTTGTTCTTTTATATTTTGTCTTTGTATTATGTCACATTTAACTCACAAATGCAAAAAATAGTCTTGCTAACATGAACATGATTTTGGTTGGAGCTGAATAAAGCCATTATCTCCAGTGCCAGGTCTGTTGTCTCTACTACTTGTCTTTGGAAGGATAAAGAGTAAAGCGCTTTCCCATTCAAGGGTACATACCAGCGGGGGTACATCATATCAGCAAACTGTAGGGAGTGCTTATAGAAATGTGATAACAAATGTTTGAAGCATGAGGGATAGAGGAAGGGACCACAGGGTGTGAGTGAAGGGGTGCTAATTGTGTGAGGGGAAAAAAAAAAACAAGACAAAAAAGGGCAGGGAAACACTGGATAAAGTATATTAAAACACTGTCCAATCTTGTGGCAGTCTGAGTTTTGAGTGCAGAGTAGGCTACAGTGAAGAAGTTAGTAGTGGGGGCAGATTTCTCTTTAGACCATTAAAACGAACAGTCCACCCTTTTTTGATTTTCACATATTTGCTGTATTTCCATTATTCATGAATGACCATATCATTTTCTTCTGAGGGTTTTCAGTAGCCTACTCAGATTTATTGGATCAGAATTATTAGCTTTTCTTAGCATAATCACTGGAAGTAAATAGGCAGCATGAGCATCAAGTCACAAGCGATAACAGGACGGATTAAACAGCTGCTTTGCACTCTGGTGAATTTTGCATTAATTTTAAAGTAGTTTATAATTAGGCCTACATTTGATGGTGTTTTGTTTGCTCCCCATATGCATTGCCTACTCTTAATTTGGCTGTAGCCTACTGTTAAGCTAGGTAGGCTAATGCAAACACATAGGCCGAAAATGATATGTACATTCATAATAATGCTTGGAAATTCTGCAAATATGAGAAAATCAAAAAAGCGTGGACTGTTCCTTCAAAATTGTGTGATTCAGGTAAGGAAAAACAGCGACGCAGTTAACAGCAGCAGGAGCCGCTGATTGGTCCTCTCGACCAGCCTGCTCTGTCCTTGAGAACACAAAGCTACTTCGGGACAGTTGAACAGTGTTTCCGAGGAAACATTCAGCTTCATGCGACCTATTCTCAACAAATGAGCCACTTCTTTGTTCCAAACTACCGCGGTGGCTACTAGTGCGATAAAAAATGCACGTGACATAAATATTAAATGTTTAATATTCATTGTCGTCGAGTCTGTGTAGCTACAAAACAACAGACACGTCTAGTTTAGTCCTTGTATTGAAGGCAGTGGATAGCCTACGGACAGCGCAGACCTAGAATGGAGCAAAAATAAAAACTGCGTTGACTCACTGCCTGCGTCAGGCTGAAAAAAAAGCATAACCCGCCCTTTATGGTGTACAAATTGACAACAGTTTATTTCCGCTACAATACAATGTGATACAGTGTGTCAGTGGTGTAGTCTACTTTTTTATGGTGGGTATACTGTATGTTTGAGCATTTTTTGAAGTGGGTATACTGTCTATATTTGTGCTATTCTAAATAATGGATCAATCAATTTTAAGTGGGTATACTGAAATCCCGTGGGTTCTACGTAGACTACACCACTGCAATATGTGATGTGGCAGCCTTAAAGTAGGCATTACAGTTAATAATATACAGAGAACAAAGTGGCAATAGGTGCCTTGCTCTAGGACACTTCAGTCATGAAGGGAGGAAAGGATTGCTTTGGGTGGGGGTAGAGGTAACCTGGCCAATAGAACATTATTTCATAACTCGACCTTATGCTAGACCTTAAATGTATCCCTCTGTTGGGGCTTATTGGGGTTAATTTGACGTGCAGCACACATGTACTGTCCTGATGCCAGTTATCGTACGCATGCAATGTGGCAATCAGACCAAAAGAGGGCGCAAGACTACAACAGAATGTTCCTTCATGAGGGCGAACACTGTAAGAGACAGTGGCTGGATCTCAAATGGCACACTTGTGCACTTCGGGCACTGTGTTTCAGTGCCTAGGGCGCTCACGCTAAAAAATTCAGTGAGCCAGGATGATCCCCTAACAATGGCGGAAAAATGTAGTGCTTGAATGATGGACACTGCACGCACTAAATGGCGGCCATGTTGACAATGACAAGGAGGAAATGTGGCATTCAGTTCAGTAGAAGAGTTAGGTCAACAGTCCCCTAATTCTGTAAGTAATGTTGATGGGACACCAGCCTTGTCATGCCAACCAAAGTATGATATGTGTGATTGTTGTCCTTTGGGGTGAAGGAAATGTAAATACAATCACCAGACGCTGGGCATTGTAAACAGTAGCCAACTGATATTTTGGCAAGCTAATGCCGTCACTTCCAGCGAGGGCACAGTGCATAGTGGTCAATTTGTTCCACAACACTATGCACTAAAGACCTCAGTGCACTGTGTGCACTGACACAAGTGTGTGATTGGAGACATAGCCAGTGTGTTTCAACACTGTGGTCGGTCGGGATCCCATTTGGGGTCCCCTGGAATTCCAATGGGGTCGCCTGAAATGTCTGAAAGTGTGTGAAAAAAAGAAGATTGATAAATGTTACTAATTAATATAACATAAATATTCAATATTCTCTTTGTAACACCATTTGCAGTCTTAGACTGCCATACATATCTGTATGTTTAATACCCTACAACTTATGTAGCTTAGTTATGTTTTAATGGTTGTTGTGAAAAAATGTGTAGGCCTATGGGGTCCCCAGAAATTTGGGATGTCAAAATGGAGTCCCGAGCCAAAAAAGGTTTGGAACCACTGCTGTAAGAGCAGATGATCATTAGCTTTCTCTACTGTTATCTATCTTTTTTAATTGTAAAGTGACCTTGGGTATCTTGAAAGGCGCTTAAAATAAAATTATTATTATTATTATTATTATTATTATTATTATTATTATTATTATTATGAAAGGAACACTGTAGAACAATAGAATCTTACTCCATGAGGATGGATACTGTTGAACAATAGAATCTTACTCCATGAGGGAACACTAGAACAATCAAATCTTACTCTACCAAGGTGAATGAATCTTAATCCACCAGTACAGGGTGACTAGAGCTTGAAAGCGGATGTGACGTAGTCACAGGACCTTAGCTGACCATCTAACAGCACGGTAGAGAGTAATTATTTTCTGATTAGTCATTATATGCGCTGGGTTACAAATATGTTGTTTTAGGAAAAAAATGGTCCAAATGCTCAACTTGAGCTTTCAAAAAAGAGGCTGTATCTTGTCTATCATATTATTTCTATTGCACAGACACATTTCAGCATGCGCTTTCTTCAGAGAAGACGCACCATGCATGTATATTACTGTGCTGACACTGCTTTTTCTAATCATATCGAACTTGGCCATCTGCCTTCGTGTTTGTTTTTAATGTTTAATGCAGATACAAACTGGTTAATATCTATCTATTGTTGTCCATTGATCCCTACTGTGCACTACTGCAACACTGACCCTAGCGCCTACTGCATGATGCAGCGATCAGCTTCATGAGATTTCATTTTTTTTTTTTTTTAAATGTTGGTATGTGAAAAGCTGAATGAACAAATTCTAATGCAAGACAAGGATCATAGCTTTTTAATACAATTTATTTCATGTTTTCATGTGCTTCAGAGGCTGCGATATATATATATATATTTAATAGGCTGACAGCACCTTTCCCTAAAATAGCAGTTAGTTTTTGCTGGTGTTTCAGGCATCAATGGGATAAAACCCTACTTACCATAACTTCCCAAAAGGAGGAGCAGTGTCATCCCCAGGAATAATTTAAAAAACTGGCAACCAAACTACATACAGTAGTTTAATACTGAGTATTAGTCAACAAACCACTCGTGCGAACTAGTGTAAGTATGTCAGAAGTTAGTATACCCCTCACATTTTTGCAGATTTGTCTTTTCATAGGACAACATCGAAGAAATTTCACTTCGACACAATGATTAGTGACCTGTGATGATATATAAAACTGCTTAAATTTGTTGTGAGTTTTACAAGTTTACCATCTGTCAAGTCAAGCATGGTGGACATAGTTTGTGGATGCCTGAATGGCGCTGGAAATCTGAATTTTACCTAAATAAAGATGCATGTAAACATGCACTGTGACAACTAGATTTTATTCAAATCTCACATACATCTATTTTAGCCAGGTGCAGACTTAAAATGTTAAAGTTCAATGTAAGGAAAGGTTGAAATGCACACTGATGACCTCCCTTTTAATCCGTTTCCATTTCGAGGCATTTCTGGCCAACACGGCCACTTCTCAGACACTCTCTACAGGACTTTAACCTGGGGTGCTCACTTTTGTTAAAAGTTTTTGTGATTTTGTGATTTTTTTGTGAGTGAACAACAAATCTAAAGCAGTTAGGCCTATATAGCCTATGTCACTAATATATGTATGGGAAGATGACGTGATGTGTAAATTTTGATGTCGCAGGCTCTTACACTTCAGTAAATTCATGCTTTCAAAATTGTCAATGCTTGAAATGATTAAACTAAAGTCGTTGTTGTGAAAAAGTAATGTGTAATAAATCCAGAGCTTAAATAAGTATACTTAATTTTGAGTCAAATGTCACATTTGTCCTATGGTGTGACTGGCTCTCCATATTAAAACA
The DNA here is from genome assembly GCF_034702125.1 of Engraulis encrasicolus. Lineage (NCBI taxonomy): Eukaryota > Metazoa > Chordata > Actinopteri > Clupeiformes > Engraulidae > Engraulis > Engraulis encrasicolus. The sequence continues at coordinate 50,771,146 of NC_085875.1, read as the reverse complement.
TTTTTAAATAAATAATCAAAGCTCAGTCATTTGTCTAAACAACCCTGGAATGTTTTTCAAGGTGTCTATTTTAGCAAGTGGCAATGCTTAATTTTTTTCCTGTTTTTCTGAGACCGTATGGACTTATGAAACTTTGTCACAGAAAACAATGTCCTGTGGTGTGACATCATATTTTTGGTTAATTCTGTGGATAATTATCTATTGTTGAAGCTCCAGCGGAACATAAATTGTGACTTTAGACCCTTAAGGCAAGGGTGGATTTTAGGTTTTTCTCTCAGAGTTCTTCAATCAATCAATTATGTTTTGCTACCACAAGATGTATTAGTTTTGTAGTCCTTTGGTGTGACAGCCATAAAATACATTTTGACAATAGTGTATATTTTTCATATTTTTTTCTTATGTAGATGTATGAAAATGCATCTTACTAAAGGTGAAATTGTATTTCAGTTGGCAACGACATGGCTTTAAATTAACTCAAAAGCTCAAAAGTCCTATGGTGTGATGGTAAAAGTCCTATGGTGTGACACTTTGAAGTATCACACCAAAGGACAAACATGTCACACCAAAGGACTAGATATCTGAGAAATAGGTTTTAAAACAACTGGTTGTACATTTTTTGTTTATTTTGTTGTTTGACTAGATACATATTGTGTATTCAAATTACTTATTCCTTTATTGGCCATTGGAATTTATACTTTGATGCATTGTTGATGAATATTTGCTGCTGATTCTAGATACTGTCAAAGGATATAAAATGTCATTACTGGTGCTTTGAAACCATAAAATATAACGGTAACAGTGAAGGAAAGATGAGTGAGAGAGTATAGAGAAGTAGATGAATAAAGTATGCTGTGGAGAGCTCAATATAGCATAAATGTGCTGTCCAGCTTGAGATACCAAACTGGCCACTACAGGCTCAATAGTGTGACAGTCATAGCATACCTACAAAGAGGGTGAGGTGTGATGGTCATGCCAACGTCACACTTCAGTATGAGTCTTATGAGTTCTGCAGGCTAAATTTAATGACCGCATGGCTGTCATTAAGTGTTACGATAGGCTGATAATTTATGACTTCAGGACTTATAAGCATAAAGTGTAGGTCAATATTGACTACAACATTACATTATGATCAAAAGACAAAATAATCATGTTGATACATTTGTTTCTGGCTCAGTTTTGCATTTCTGTCCTTTAGTGTGACATGAATGTCCTACGGTGTGACATTTTTAAAACGCTCAAATATTTGTTTGAGCTTAACAATAAATTTGATAAACACTGAATATTGCATTAGGGAAGAACACATTATCATCTCTGAAATGTTAGTATAAATTCGGACAATTTTGAACATTTAAAAAGAAAGATATCCCTATATTTAACCATCCTTAAATGGTTATTTCTCATTGAATTAAGACTTTAAAACAATTCTATAAATATGAAGAGTGTAACAATGTTCATAAAACTCCATCCAACATTACTTAATATAATCAGTATTTATTTCTTAATGTCACACCAAAGGACATATTTTCAGCAAATTGCTTTATCAACGTAAATAAATAATCAATTAATAGACCAACATTGTGACCACTTGGATTTTTTGAAAGATTAATTGCTGCACTATGTAGACATATACTTCTTTCCCTCATAAACAATGTTTTTGTAACAATGTGCCTAACTGTCATCTACCCATATACATATAAACAATGATTAGTTACATATATATATGTCACTAATCATTGTGTCGAAGTGAAATTTCTTACATGTTGTCCTGTGAAAAGATATACTTACAAATCTGCAAAAATGTGAGGGGTGTACTCAATTCTGTGAAATACTGCATGCAACAATGCAGTAGGCCTAACCAGGTTGAATGTAGACTGCTTAACTGTAGCCTGGTGGCTGTGACACCTTCACTTTCGTTTCATCATTAGGGTAGGCTGTCTTATCTCCATTTGTAGGCCAATGATTTGACTACCTGTGACATTATAGCAACATCCAGGCCACACCTTGCCCTACAGGTGCGACTGGTGTAAAAGGTTTCCTCCTGGATCAGAGCTCACAGAGAGACATCGGCGTAGCTCACAGAAAAGCACGTAAATTCACAGGAAGACTAAAAAGTAAGGACATTAAGGAACTCATACTAGGTAAGATACATTCGTAGGTACGATTTTTATGACTTATTATTCCGTAAGATAATCATCCGACCATCTCTTCTATCTATATATATAATGAAATATATATAATAAAAATGTGTACTTCAGTAGAATTTGAGTGCATCATTACAGGGTCGCATGAGTCGACTTCATTTATGTAAACTCTGCTGAGTCCTGGTGTGCATGACATGAGGATAAACCGAATTATTGTTTCAAAGTATTGGTACAAATTATTATTCTCCACATACTCTGATGAAGACGTACAATATGTGGTGTCAAAGCGTCAGTCATTATGCACCTGTAAAATAATAAATTAGTTCACAAAAGAACACATCTGCTAAGCAACTGATTTCTCTTTTTTTATTTTTATGCAGTGTTCAGTTCTGGTTGCACCGGAGTGTAAAACTCAAGAAGTACTGTACTCCCCAGAGTACATTTTCTTTTGTTCTGAAATTATTGGTCTTCAGCAATATATGAACTTCAGTTAAGCAGGGTTCCTGATTAGCCTGGTCCTGACCATCCCATAATACCACCAATTCATTTCGTAGTGCGGAGCCAAGTCTCTTTGCGGAAAGTACGTAGGATGGTGCACGAGGCTAGTTCCTGATAAGCCAGGGGCATTTATAAAGACATTCCTATCTGCCACTTCCTGGATGTAGCCTACTGTACTTGATTATAACAGATTCAGTGTGCCCCTCCAGGTTGGCAGACTGAAAGAGCTACAGTGTGTTGTGTGCTGAATGTATGAATGTGTTCCTTTTCTTGCGAATCTATGTGTATATTTTGTTGTAAACAGCATGCCAATGATCAAGTCATAATGTGTTAATAATCCTGCTGCAGTTGTCAAAGATGAGCCATCACAGCCCAGCGGCATCCCTGGCCAGGTGGACAGCAAGATGGCAGCTGTCTTCGTGGATACCAATAGGGCGAAAATCATTGACAGAGTAGCAGAGGTGATGCCAATAGCAGACCAGCTCCTCTCCCAGGGTATTATTGGCCAGGCGACCTACGCCAACATCGACAAGGTTACCACAAGTCGGGACAAAATAAGGAAGCTGTATGATGGCCTGCGCTCACCTGGGGCTAAGGGAAAACTAGCCTTCTACAAGATCCTACAGGCACAGGAGCCAGACCTAGTGGAGGAGCTGTGGACTGCAGCATGAGAGCCATCCAAACCACCACAATCCTCTCTCTTGATGGAGACGGAGTTCAGACACCCCACCAAAAATGGACCCCCTTGTCTCAAATGGTTCTATAATGTTGGTGGCCATGCTCTGACAATCCTGCAATTACAACTTGTGCTGGATTTTGAAAAACATTGCCCCTCTTCTCCAGTATCCTTAAATGGTGTAATGCCAAATAATGTTAATTTTTCAACCATAGTTATGGTGTCCTGACAAATTGTGCTCCTCTTTGTGTTTGAAATTGGTAACTGTTTAATACTTGGAATGTATGGAAGTTGATATTTTGCTGTTTGTAGGCCCTATGTCTTTGTATTAGACTATGCCACATTTAACTCACAAGTGCAAAAAAATCGTCCTGCCAACATGTACATCATTTTATCTAAACTGGAGCTGAATAAAAATGCTATTTCCAATCCCAGGTCTGTGTCTCTACTTATCTGTGGAAGGGTACAGTGAAGTAAATCCAAATACAGCAGATTAAAGCAATGATTCCCAACCTGGGGTACATGTTACCTGACTCTTGCCATCTGGGGTGGTGAGGCATGGGAACGCCCCCGCGTGACCTAGCCGAACGCAGCCCAGATGATTTAAATCAGGTTAGGGTACATGTACCAGGGGTAGGCCTACATGAGCACACTGTAGGGAGGGCTTATAAAACAGTGTAGTGTGAAATAGTATACTGTAGTGATGATAACAAATGTTGGATAGAGCAATAGACCATGTGAGTGAAGGGGTAGTCATGGTGTGAAAAAAGGTTTAGGGGGTACGCAAGACAAAAAAGGCCGGGAAACACTGAATAAAGTATCCTAAAACACTGTCCAATGTTGAAACAGAGTTTTGAGTGCAGAGGACAAAGTGAAGAAGTTAGTAGTGGGGGCAGATTTCTCTTGTCTGCTCCTCCTGATTGGGGGGTATTTTGTCTCCTGGACAGACCATTTAAAACCGAGTGAACCAGGTAAGGCCGTGACAGGTTGGAAAAACACTGGAGAGCATGAAAAACTTGACTCATGGTTCAATTACATCTAGCACGTAAGATTTGTTTTTGGGATGTGCATACTTCATTGGATGCGACTTCAAACGTCAAACATGACATTCTAATGTGTATGTCTATGAATCTAGCCTCAATTGCAGAATCCATTGACCTTGAACCCAGAACCCAGTGACCTTCAACCGTTCAGTTAGACCAGTGGTTCTCAACCTTTTTTGAACAAACGTCCCCTCGACCTCATCATAAGCCTGCCAATGCCCCTCTTAGTATTGAAAAATAGAATGGACTAATGCAACTCAATGGTAACTAAGCCCCGCCCCCACTCAGTTGCATCCTTCTCAACGCCGCCCTAGGTCTCCCCAACACCCCCTGGGGGGCTGTAGCGCCACCATTGAGAAACACTAAGCTAGACTCATAGACATAACACTAGATGCTGTGTTAACCCGTTATCACAGCGTTTTACATTTGCTGTTACTAGAACTGCAATGACAAAGTCATAGTGCACTACTTAAAGGAACAGTCCACCCTGTGTTATGTCATAGTAGTGTAGTACATAGTTGATTTTTCAATGACTAATACACTGTGCCACTGTGGTAGGCCTACAGCATGCATTATGGGGCTATCCCTTTTGCTGTGGCCTCACTTTGGGTGCTGCTGTCTTGGCCTGGTATCTTATGGTTTCACACTGTAGATGTTTCACCGCCACATACAGGATAATGGTGCGCATCACCTTTTGATGGCAGTGCTTTTGCGGTGTGTCATGGCAGAGGATCTGAAACGCATTTGTCTCAGATTCGGTGTGTGAATGCTCTAGGGTAGGGTCATGAACTGATTCCAGTTTGGAGGTCAACACTTTCAAGATGACTGAATTCAAGATGGCCGATTTTTTATTTGGCCCATAACTAGTGACCGGGTGGATGGATTTGTCCCAGATTCGGTGTGTTAATGCTCTAGGCGGGTAGGTCCATTAACTGATTAGATGTTAGAGGTCAGCACTTTCAAAATGGTGGAATTTTCATTTGGCCCATAACGTCTGACTGGGTGGATTGATTTGCCCTGTAACACCTTATTTTAATGGTTCACCATTTCAGTGGATCTACCACATTAGGTAGGCTATAGTGTAATAACCAGTGTAATAACATTTAATAGCATGTAATACTAGTGTAACAATATGCAATACCATGTAATACTACTTACACACAAGTACATGATGTAAGTACAAAATTGGTACATAGTGTACTGGTATTACATGGTATTAAATATTGTTACACTGGTACCTAATGTGGTAGATCCACTGTAATAGTGTTTGCCCCCTGTTTTTTTTGCTTCATCCTCTTAATAGTCGTTTGGTTTTAAGCACGTCATTGATCTATGTATACGGTAGATATTACGTATACTGCTCTGGCAAAAATTGAGAGACCACTTCAAAATGTTCTGATTTTCTGGGTTTGCTATGGATAGGTAGGCCTATGTGTTTGATTAAAACAAACATTGCTATTCCATTCTATAAACTACCGACAACATTTCCTCCGAATCTCGAAATAATAAATGATCTAAATAACAATATTTTCTTTCGAAATTCAGAGGAAATGTTGTCGGTAGTTTGTAGAATGAAATAACAATCTTTGTTTTACTCAAACCCATACCTATGCAAGGCAAAATCAGAAAAACTGAACATTTCAAAGTGGTCTCTCAATCTTTGCCAGGGCTGTATTTCTTTTAAATTTGGTATTTAACATATACATTTATAAAAAGGTGGACGGGACTGGTGGGAATGATGGGGAAGGCGTCGAGTTTTGGGGATATACCTTTAGCTGTCATGAGCCCTCTCACTCCACCAGTTCACCACCTTAACCCTTTAATGCATAAGCCATTGGACTCACACTAACGCATAACATGGGTCTAAATAGACCCGCATTCATTTCCAATGTATTTCTGGGCATTGATCATGTATTCTCTCACACAACTTCTAAAACCAATACATTTTATCCCATAATTCTTCTAAAAGTAATTACATAGGTGGTCGTTAATTCAAAAAAGTATTTTTTAAAATGTTCTTATATTTTTATTTTACAAATAAACATGAATTTGGAATTAAATCACTAATTTCTAGACGTGGACCGAAAATGGCCCGTATTCATTTCTAATGGAAGTCTAAATCTTTCACTATAATAACTTCCACAATTAATGTATTTTAATAGCTAATGGATTACAATTTGTGATTTAGGCTGCTTTTAATGCACAAAATGGGTGTTATTTTTGTATCTTATATAAATAAACACACAAATAATTTCCCCCATTATTGCAGACATAGCCTAAGTCTGAAGTGTTTCACGTTAGGAACTAAAATATATTTAAAAGGATTCCAGTCAGGAACAAATAAATTGTTTTTGACCACTGTTGACCACTGCTGACCTATTGGATTTAAGCATTCCAAGTCATGCATATTTGTGTAATAAGAGACGGTGTGATCGGAGGAGCCCAATAGCCTATATCAGGGCATAATTAATGTGCATAATTATTAGGCAACTTTGCTTTCCTATGGGAAAATATGCCACAAAAGACATCTAACAAACTCCAAAAATACTATAAACAATTTTGATGTCTTCCAGAGGGGTGTGGCTGTCTTGAAATATTGGTCACATCCGTCTAAAGCACTGTTACAAAGCCATCAGTGTCACATGACATGAGCTCACAAAGTCACAACCAGATTTAGAAGAATTGAAGATGAAACTACCACAAAAGTATTACCTGCAGTGCTGTTATATTCCAGAACTGAAACCTACATTGAGTGTCCACAAGAACATTGTATTCAGCACTCAGAGACATGGCCAAGGTAAAACAGGCTGAAACCTGAAGACCACTCAACAAGAAACTTAAGTCAAGACTGGGTCAAGACATTTCTTTCATGCCATGATACTGTCCCACCTATCTTACTGTATTACTGTATGGAGCCAAGCCTCCCAGATATCAATCAAACCTATTTTATCATTATATAAACAGGCATTTAAGATACTGGACCAGAAACCAATAACGTGGCACCACTGCCTCATAGTAAAGAAATATAACCTCTTAAGCTTTGAGAATTTTATGAAGTTCTCTTTTCTTAAACTCATTTTTAAATGTGCAAACAATATTGCTCCTGTTGTACTGTGTCCATTTGTAACAAAAATAAGCTCAAGAAGAGCGGCCACCAGAGGAGCAGTGAATGGTAACTGCATTGCAGAGGTGCGCAAAACTTCTTTTGGTCAGTCTAGTTTCTCAGTTATTGGAACTCAAATGTGGAACAGTTTACCAACTGTAATAAAAATCCAAACAGAGTTTAAAACATTTAACAGACAACTGAAACACTGGCTGAAGGAAAACCAAAAATGTAATCATAACACACAATAGTTAACACACACACACATGCACACACAGCATATATAGGTCACCCTCATCATCTTGTTTTTTTCTTAATGCACAAGGCTTTTATATTATAGGGAGCATGTTTCAAGTTGGCTTATTATTGTCTTGTATACTGTATTGTACAATTGTACTTTTAGATGATTTATATGTTTTATTAGAGTAGGTAGCCTGATCAGGGACTGAGGTTGCAAATTAGCTATCTAGCTATAAACCTTTTATGTAGGCCTACTGTATTCACATCTGCAAGCTGTGTCATGGCCTTGCCATGTCATGTTTGTAACAATGTGCACTGCATTGTCCCTGCCAAATAAACTACAAATAAAAAATAAATAAAAATAAGAAATGTGTTTAGACAGTTTTTTTCAATGATTTTATGAACTTGTGAAGGTGACTGTTAATGGACCAGGTAGATGAGTCTATGGCTAGATCAGCAATGTGCTCATGCACCCTGTCTGTCAAGAGTCACTTTCCCAAGTCCATNATAGACCTAACTTTGANAACTCTGTCCCAGGTATTTTTGACCCAGTCTTGACTTAATTAACATGTCTAGTGTCATCCCTTCTTACCTTGGCCATATCTCTGAGTGCTCAATACCCTGTTCTTCTGGACACTTGGTGTAGGTTTCTGTTGTGTAATATTATAAGACTGCAGGGTAATACTTTTTTGTAGCTCCACCTTAAAGCTCCACCTTCTCAATTTTTGGCTGTGACATTTCTTACGAGACAGATGACTTTGTAATGATGCATTTCATAATTCTGTGGTAAAGTGACTAATGTCTTGTCCCAGAGGCGCATCTTGCCACCAGGCAAGGCAGGCAGCCGCTTGGGGCCCCCAAGCCCCTAGATAGTGAATAACAGCCCACACTTTATTTTGGTTCAGATGTTCATTATTTTGCATTTTCGCTTGGGGCCCCATCTGACCCTAGAATCGCCTCTGCGTCTTGCCAATTTCACGACAGCCACATCCCTCTAGAAGACTTTAAAATTGTTAATCGACTTTTCAGAGTTTGTTAGATCTATTTTGTTGCCTAATAATTATGCACACCTGATATAAGGCACCTTCGACCACAGCCCCATATTTTTATACAAATATGCATGGCCTGGAATGCTTAAATCCTATAGGTTTTCAAGTTCATATAGATTCCTGTTGGAAAATAAGCATAAAAAAAGACAACATGGTCAAAAAACACGTTTGCTTAATAATTCTGTATATAAAAAATGAATGCGGATCATTTTTGACCCATGTGTGTAAATATCATAATTGTATAAAAAGATGTCTATTTCAAAGAATAACCATATGTATTTGANTTAAGTATTAATGTTGGGAGTTAATACTTCATAAATGTCAAAAAATGAATTTTTAGTAAAAGAATCAAAATCCTTTCTCAATATGGCTAAGAGACATGAAAGGGGTATGCCACTATTTTGGGGCTTAATACAGTTAAAATTGTTGGCTGGGGTTTATAAAGGTGGTAAAGTGTCTTACTTTCCATGTTAAGCGTTGTCTTGCTTTAAGACAAGTTAAAAGAGGGAATATGTCGCTAAGCTAGTGAAAGTCAATGTATCCGTGTAGAATGCTACACGGATACATTGACTTTCACTAGCTTAGCGACATATTCCCTCTTTTAACTTGTCTTAAAGCAAGACAACGGCTTACATGAAAAATAAGACACTTTACCACCTTTATAAACCCCAGCCAACGATTTTAACTGTATTAAGCCTCAAAATAGTGGCATACCCCTTTAAGGTTGTGATGAAATTACATAGGAAATGAATGCGGGTCTATTTAGACCCATGTGTCTAAATGTCATATAGTTATATAAAATGACTTCTATATCAAAGAATAACCATAAAGTATTTGAATTAAGTATTAATGTTGGGAGTTAATACTCCATAAATGACAAAAAGTTGAATTTTAGTAAAAGAATCAAAATCCTTTCTCAATATGGCTAAGAGACATTAAGCTTGTGATGAAATTACATAGGAAATGAATGCGGGTCTATTTAGACCCATGTGTCTAAATGTCATATATATAAATTGACTTCTATATCAAAGAATAACCATCAAGAATTTAAAATAAGTATTGCTGTTGGGAGTTAATACTCCATACATGATAAAAAGTTGGACTTTTAGTAAAAGAATCAAAATCCTTTTTCAATATGGCTAAGAGACATTAAGCTTGTGATGAAATTACATAGGAAATGAATGCGGGTCTATTTAGACCCATGTGTCTAAATATCATATAGTTATATAAAATGACTTCTATTTCAAAGAATAACCATCAAGTATTTAAAATAACTATTGATGTTGGGAGTTAATACTCCATAAATGATAAAAAGTTGATTTTTTAGTAAAAGAATCAAAATCCTTTTTCAATATGGCTAAGAGACATTAAGCTTGTGATGAAATTACATAGGAAATGAATGCGGGTCTATTTAGACCCATGTTATGCGTTAAAGGGGTAGTAACCAAAAAAGTGTTTTCACGCAAAAAGTTATGATGCATAAAAATAAATTAAGTCATCTAAGGGACAAAAACAAGTCAATTGAGGAATTCATGGAGTGCTGAGTAAGAAAATTGTATTCTTACAAAGATATAGAAATTTTAAACTCAGCCGGGTCTATTTAGACCCATGTTATGCGTTAGTTTCAATTATCTACCAGAGTGCTGCTCACTACTCTCTACTCACCCAAACTAGCTCCACCCTTCACCAGCCCTGCTGATTCACAAATGCAGATATTATAATCACTCTCTCTCTCTCTCTCTCTCTCTCTCTCTCTCTCTCTCTGAAACCAAACTACACTGGAATATATGCAGCAATGCAACATAACCAGTTTGAGGCTGCTTTGTGGCAGCTGTGACATTTAATTTCTAAGAAAATCATTTCATCATTAGGGTAGGCTGTATCATCTCCATTGTATTTTGGCCAAGAAGAACACTGAAAAATAACCCACCAAATTAAAGATGTCAAAAATGAAGGAAGTGTTCAGCTAGGAGCAGGCTTCACTTTTATTGACCTACAAGATTGTGATGGAGTTGGTCCAAAATCAACAAGTTTTAAAAAAAGAGGCCACATCTTGCCTACCGTGTTTTTTTTTTTTTTTACTGCACAGACACGTTTTATTGTGTGCCTTCTTCAAAGAGGACACACCTTGCATGCATGTATCTTACTCCACAGACACTGCTTTTTCTAATCATAGGGCCTATCTAACTTGGCCATGTACCTGTTTTGTTTTTAATGTTAGATATCTGTCTCTTAATGGTCAATATCTGTCTATTGTTCTGGCAGTCCTGATGCCTACAGCAGTGTTTCTCAACATGGGTGCCGGGGCACCCTGGGGTGCCGCAGGCCACCCTCAAGGGTGCCGCAGAAACGTGGCTGATAAGTGGCTGAATTATGTAATATAATACATATTTGTCTAAATTGGGTATGGTAATGTTAGTCAGTGGAGTCTTTCATCTGCCATTTACGCACAATTATAAAATAAAGTAAAAATAGGTCACCCAGGCAGCTGCAACTTCGAACGTAGGTCGTGTGACGTCTCCAAATGTGTTACTTTTCTAAGCTTGTGTGGTATCGGATGCGATGCCATTTTACGGCTTGTTGGTGTGGGGTGCCTTTAAATTTTTCATGAATTGAAAGGGTGTCTCGACTAAAAAAAAAGGTTGAGAAACAATGGCCTACAGTGCACGACTGAGTGGGCTGTTTCATCTTCATTGGCTAATGAATTGAGTCCAAGACTACAAGTAGGTGACGTCAGAATCCGATCCACATCTTACCCTACAGAGTGGTGTAAAACACTTCCTCCTTGACTAGAGCACACAGGCAGACATTGGTGTTGTTCACAGAAAGACAAACAAACTCACAGGGAAACTAAGGTAAGAATTTAATGTATTATTCCATAAGCTAATCATCTTGTCTTCTACAGTGCACAGCAATAATGAGTGCACCACTTTTGTAAAGTAACATTTTGAGCAATATTTCAAGTTCAAATAAAAAGTCTTTTGCAAAATGTACTTACAGTGAGTTGTTTAATACAACATATGTGAAGCTTATGTTAAGAGTATAGAGCAGTGTTTCCCAACCTTTTTTGTCTTGTGTACCCCCTAAGCATTTTCGTTGTGCCATGAGTACCCCCTAAGTCAAGTTCTATACCACTTTCTCCGTCCCAATGTAACTAAGCTCCATATATTTGTTAAAATTATATTTTTCCAAGTACCCCCTGCAATGTGCTCGCGTACCCCTTGTGGTACACGTACCCCTGGTTGGGAACCACTGGGTTAGAGCCCCAAAAGCCTTCATTTTTGACAGAATGAGGCCTGGCAAACTCTTGGCGGGCTTTTTTTATGACTGGGCTGTGGGTTACACCACATGCGCCATTCCTTGCCTTGTCAATATTGTGTCATGGAAAATAATCACCACATGTAAGGACATTAAGGAACTCATACTAGGTAAGATAGATTCTACCTCGATTTTATGACTTATTATTCCATAAGACAGTACTTCCCAAACTTTTTCACATGCCGTACCCCTTGAACCCCCCCCCTTTGAAGAGGGTGCGTGACAGGAACTCTTGTGACTGAAATCCTGGTTGATGTGAGTCGTCTGCTACACATAGCCTGTGTCGGCGTTTAATTTCAATCTTGTCAAAAGCAACACAAACAAAAGCAGAGGGAGCGGTCGCTTTCGAAAGTAGGCATAGGTTTGTTTGTTTTTTTTGTTCTCCCGCGCCGTCAGCCGGCGTTAATATTAACGGCTGATTATCAGCATTCAATGTAACGAGGATGGACTTCAAAGATTTCCTGTTGTGAAGGGTGCTTGCTGAATAATTCTCAGAAATTATATTAATTTTGGTGCTCTTGTGAATATAAAAGACGACGAGATTGTTATCTATACAACATCATGTCGCCTGCAGAACGGAGGTCTCAGCTGTCAATCAATACCGTCCGCGCAGGCAGGGAGAAGGAGAGGGAGAGACAGAGAGTAGTTTTCCAACTTAGTCCTACAGCTTTCCAACATGACTGCTCTGGTTTTATTCATGTTCAGTGTTCCTTGCCCGTTTGACCGCGCCATGTTAAACGAAAGTGATTTGGCGACACGGTCACCAAGGTCACCAAGTGCTCTTATCCAGCCATAGCCCAATTTGCGCGAAAGAGTACTATAGCTATAGCGGCCAGGCACGCACCCAGTATTCATAATGAAGGAAGGACATTACTCCTTTGTTGTGGACAAGACAACTTTTTGGTGTCTGTCATTGAGTGTTGTGGCATAGTTGTGAATCATGGTTGCCGAATTAGGTTAAGCTTTGGCGCTCTTTTCTCCGTGAATATTAGAAAACCTTTAGAATTTAATGGCGTCTATGTTCATACTTAACCAAGCCACCAATGAAAATGTGCACATGCGTCCATAAACAAACAAACAACAAAGTGGTCCGTATACGTGCCAGCAGGTGGGCCGCTTTAGAAAAAAATCCAGGGGCCTCATTTATCATCAGTTCGTAGAATGCATTCTAAATCGTGTCCTATGAGTGAAATATAGAATGGTCGCAAGTACAGAAAAATCGGGATTTATCAAACGTGCGTTGGCTGCTCCTACGCACACCTCTCCATGATAAATCCCAAACCTTCCAAATCACTGTGCACGCGCGCATTCGGGATAATTTGCATCCCGAAACGCCTTCAATTAACCATACATGGTATTAAAACACATTCAAATGCCATGTTAATTTGAATGCGTCACCCTGTTTGGACACACATGAACACACGCGCTACATGAAGCGCTGGCGGGAAGAAATAGAGATAGAAACATTTCCGCGGCAGAAGTGGAGGTGCTTTCGACAGGAGGAGGACAGTGTATCAAAATAAGTAAAAGAATGAGATACACATGGACGAAAGCACTGTAAAATAGCACACTATCATACTCAATTGCCACTCAAAGCAAACTGCACCTTGCAGGGTCAATATTATTTGCAATTTCATGTGTCTTCCACTCGCACGCATGGTCTGAGGTGTGCGTAGATTTAGGCACCTTTCTACGTTCAAGTACATGTTCATAAATTCCACACTTTGCTCAGGAATTATCGCACGCACGCACCCAGATCTGTGCCTGGTCCTGACCATCCCATAATACTACCATTTCATTTCAGTAGTGAAGCCAATCCTTTGGCGGAAGTACGTAGGATGGCTCGCGAGGCTACCAGATCTGTGCCTAAGAACGATTGATAAATGAGGCCCCTCTTGTTGCACACAGTAAATGTTGTGGTGTTAATTCAACACTTAAAGAGTTAATTTAAGTCCAAATGATCCCAAATCAACTCTTTAAGTGTTGAATGAGCACTGTATAAAATACTGTGCAGGAGCCCTATACTTGGCGTAATGTAGATGACTGTCATGAAGTGTTAATTATATATTTATGTAGGCCTAGCACATTTTTAAAAAATGTAGGCCTGTTGGTTATGCAAGACTAGGCCTACATTTTCCCTCCTATGACCATGCGAGCAGACGCGCGATGAGAACATGGCGTTTCCTACATTCGCATTTATTAGTTTTTCCCCTCACCTACAACTGTGTACATGCATAGCAAAATGCTGGGACTGATTGCTAGGTTACTTTTTTATTATTATTATATTAGGCCTACGTTGTCACTACTCTTTGCCATTTGTTTTTTTTCTTCCTGCATTTTTTTCCTTTAAATTCCAAATCTTCTCCCGTACCCCTTGCAATGACGTCGCGTTCCCCTAGGGGTACGCGTAACCTAGTTTGGGAAACACTGCCATAAGATTATCATCCAACCATCTCTTCTATCTATCTATATATATAATAAAATATATATAATAAAATGTGTACTTTAGAATGTGAGTGCATTATTACTGGGTCGCATGAGTCGACTTCAGTTATGTAAACTCTGCTGAGTCCTGGTGTGCAAGACATGAGGATAAACCGAATTGTTGTTTCAAAGTATTGGTACAAATTATTATTCTCCACATACTCTGATGAAGACGTACAGTATGTGGTGTCAAAGCGTCAGTCATTATGCACCTGTAAAATAATAAATTAGTTCACAAAAGAACACATCTGCGCAGCAACTGATTTCTCTTTTTTATTGTTATGCAGTGTTCAGTTATGGTTGCCCCGGAGTGTAAAACTCCAGAAGTACTGTACTACCCAGAGTACATTTTCTTTTGTTCTGAAATTATTGGTCTTCAGCAATATAGGAACTTCAGTTAAGCAGGGTTCCTGATTAGCCTGGTCCTGACCATCCCATAATACCACCATTTCATGTCGTAGTGCGGAGCCAAGTCTCTTTGCGGAAGTACGTAGGACGGTGCGCGAGGCTAGTTCCTGATGAGCCAGGGGCATTTATAAAGATATTCCTATCTGTCACTTCCTGGATGTAGCCTACTGTACTTGATTATAACAGATTCAGTGTGCCCCACCAGGTTGGCAGACTAAAAGAGCTAAAGGTGTGTTGTGTGCTGAATGTATGAATGTGTTCCTTTTCTTACGAATCTATGTGTATATTTTGTTGTAATCAAGTCATAATGTCTTATGCTACTTAAGCCCTAGAACCTTCATGTTTTGTGTGGACTGATAACAAATGACCAATTCACCAACTCACCACCATATCATCTGTAGGCCTATGTACAATGGATGCTGAGGATGGAATCCCTGAATTGCTGAGAGAAACTCTGGATCACCTCTCCAATGATGACTTCAAGCGCTTCAGACACTGTCTGGATGACCTGAAAATAATCTCGTGGGGAAAATTGGAGCAGGCTGACATAACTGAGACTGTTAAGTTGATGCAGAAGCACTTCAAGTCAGATGCTGGAACCACTATGCTGGACATCCTAAAGAAGATAAAGCACAGTGAATTGGCCGAGCGTTTGGAGAATGGTCTGAAAAGATGTAAGTATACTGTAGGCCCCTATGTGTTTTAAAGTAACATGAGATAAACTGATTCATTTAATCTTTTGTATCCTATCTTCTCTCTCTCTCTCTCTCTCTCTCTCTCTCTCTCTCTCTCTCTCTCTCTCTCTCTCTCTCTCTCTCTCTCTCTCTCATGGAGTTAGTGGGTGTCCCGGGCCTCTTCAAAGAGGTATCTCATGGTCGTGGTGGTGAATGACTGTGCCAGCAAGTATCATTAGTATGATTTTGTTTTAACTAGTTAAAAACACCAATGTTATTGTAATGTAATATATATGTATTATTGTTTGTACAAACTAACAGATTGTATGGTTGCTATGCAATGCAAAGCTGACAGGGATAGCTTGCAATGTTGTGGCCTCACCCATTTAATTTTCATTGAGTCAGCAGCCTTAATTATTTCCTTCTTAGTCATAACAAGTAGCCTAAGTAAACCACTAGCAGTAGCATTAACCAAAATAATGGAAATCCTTTCATTGTAAATGCCCCCAAAATAACTCTGTATTTGATACCTAGAAGGCTAAGGGAATCTGTGCGTGACGTCACTGTTTACATTTCTCAGCTTCTGTGTGGCAAGACAGAGCTTGGTCACTTCACCTTGTGTTGGGAATACACTACAAACAACCCCAGAAGGTAAGCCTCATGACTTATTAAAGAACTGTGCAATGAAATCTAGTTCCACATCACACCCGGTATAATTATTATCTCCATTCTATTTTTAAAACATCTGAAATATCATGGGGGAAAGACTCGTAGCCATCAGAAACCTAGCTGGCTCTGAGTTGCATACACACTCACGGTGCATCACGTCAACACTACAAAGTAAAGACCTAGTAGCCTAAACTGTTCATCAGTTTGGTGTAACAGCTCGCTTTTATGACAAGTGGAATACACCGACAAAATAGCTAGTTTCCCAGAGCTATGCAGCATTGTGCTCTGCACGTTTTCCCTTCAGGTATTTTGTCCACGTTACTGATATTGCAGAGCCCAGTCTCGCGAAAAAATCAACTGTAAGCCTTCACTCACGCTTGATTGTTGACGTCCGTCCGCATTATTCTTCCTCCCAGAACCAAACTACCCCAATTGTCAATTCCCCCTTTCGTCACCCAACCACGAGAAACGAGGCTATTCGTAATGGCACCACGAGGCTTACAGTTGATTTTTTTCTGTTTTTCTAGTAAGTAATTCAGGAATGGCCCGATATACGGTTGTATTGCACAAATCACATTTTGGTGTGCCATCGGTATGCAAACAGCTATACAATAAAATGAAAATCAGCTTAGCAAATTGCGATGTTTGGGTTTGCAGCTGGTAACGGTAATGTAGATAATAATAGCCTTATCACGGGTGTTATGTGGAACTAGATTTCATTGCACAGTTCTTTATGAGTCATGAGGCTTATCAGGGTGCTTTTGTGACATGAAAAACTATTATACTGTGTATTTATATGTGACCAACTACACAGCTAACTTTCGGAATCAAAACTGTTATGTTTCAGTTGATGCAATGTCTCGTTGTCTGAACATAGTGGATAAAGACACACTGTTTTTAAGCACATTTCATACCTGGCCAAATCTTCAATTAGCGAAATAAATTGAGACAACAACCCACTCTAACTAATATGTTGTATAACACGTCATGTGGTAGGCCTATTTCTGGCTGAGTTTCAGTCAAAATTTGAGGTTCCATGCCAGGGATTTCGCATTACTCCCGAATAGAGAATGCTCTTATCTCAGCTCTTTTTGCCACACAGCATTTTTGGCGCATGCGCAGCATTGCGCACAAATGTGTTTACAAGATTTGCCTATAGTGGGGACCCTTTATCATTCCAGGAGCCACTTGAAATTTTATAAAGTCCTCCAAGGGCCATACTATGAACACAAACCAGGATTTCCCCCTACATTTTTGGCCTACAGTATACTTAAGGCAGCCACCTTTACAGCAGACTCCACCTTCACTAGGTCCCCTGAAAATATAACTTTGCATTAAAATTACGTGGGCTAGGGGGGATCACCCCTGCTCTAAAATGTAAAATGTTTTCTTCTCGATATCATCTTCCCTCTAGTAACTGTGAACGGTCAGCCTCACATCCAGCCTCATTCTCAGCCCCAGAGCCAGAGCAAGAGTCAGACTGAGCCCCAGAGCCAGACCATCAACCAGACCCAGAATCAGTCCCCGAACCAGTCTCAGCCTCAGAATCAAAACAAAAACCAGATCCAGACCCAGTCCCAGACCCAGTCAGTGGTAATAAACACAGCGCCTCAGGTTCCTTCTGGAGCATGGAGTCGTCCATCTACTGTGATAAACAACAACAACATCCTCAATGCTCCCCCCCAGTGGTCATATGAAAAACCTAAAGGTAAATTCTTTATAAGCACATTATGCTTTGTCTATAACTATGCATAGCTCTATTATCCTTTAGCTTCATGAAATAGGTCACGCTTTATAATAAAGGTTCTTCTAATAAGCGTATATAGTCACTAGTAAGCAGGTAGTAATACCCTTACAAGTGCCCAATAACATGCTTATTAACTTTGTTAACATGCTTATTAACGTTGTTAACATCTGATGAGTAACTTTATTTAAGTAAAAGCATGAAAATCGGTACACATGGCAGCCATCTTGAAAATGTAGTTTTTTTCGTGACGCCTCCATATCTTCTATTAGACAGCATATCAAGATGGATATGTGTACCGATGTAAATAATAAGACTTAAAGAATAAACCACTATAAACACATAATAAGCAGCTTATAAGATGTTAACACAGTTAATAAGCATGTTATTGGGCACTTGTGAGGGTATTACTACCTGCTTACTAGTGATTATAAATGCTTATTAGAAGGGCCTTATTATAAAGTGTTACCCATTTATTTTTGTGTGTCATTTACGAAGGTACAAAGTGTGGTACCAAGCGATCCAGAGCGGCATCAGAGGAGAAGCCATCTAAAGCCAAGAAGCCTAAGAAGGCTGCCAACCAACCCATGGAGACACCAGTGCCAGGCTGCAGTTGGCAGACTGCAACAGCCAACCAGCCGAAGATGGCAGCAGCACCAAAGAAACCCAAGACAGCAGCACCTAAGACTGCAGCAGCCAAGAAGCCCAAGATGGTACCAGCACTGAATACCGCAATAACCAACAAGCCCAAAAAAGCAAAAGTGAAAAACCCTGCAGCACCCAAACAGCCCAAGAATCATACACCCAAAAAACCCAAGAAGGCTGCAGCACCCAAAAAAACCAAGAAGGTTGCAGCACCCAAAAAGCCCAAGAAGGTTGCAGCACCCAAAAAGCCCAAGAAGGTTGCAGCACCCAAAAAACCGAAGAAAGCTGCAGCACCCAAAAAACCCAAGAAAGCTGCAGCCAAGAAGCCAAAGGGGCCCAAATCCACAAAGAGAAAGTAGCAAGACACACACGGCAGTGTATTTTATAAACATACTGTCAGCTGTACATTTCTATATCCGAGGATTTGGAGGGTCTGAAATGATACTACATGTCATGTTAATAAAACAGTTTTCTCAGTAAAACTCTGTTTGGCATGACCTTTTTCATACTTACAGAGTATCATTGTGTTGCAAGGATGTTTATGTGTAGGAGGTACCATTTTAGTGTGACTTAAGGGTGTTTTATGCTCCGAAACCAACTTCACTGCGTCGTGATGCAGACAGCCACGCAGTTATCCCCCCCCCCCCTCTCCGCAGTGACTGGGTGTGCACCCCTGAAAATGTGACTGCAGTGACGCAGTTAACAGCAGCAGGAGCTGTGATTGGTCCTCTCGACCAGCCTACTCTGTCCTCGAGAACAAAAAGCTACTTCGGGACAGTTAAACAGTGTTTCCGAGGACACATTCAGCTTCATGCGACCTATTCTCGACAAATGAGCACTTCTTAGTTCCAAACTACCACGGTGGCTGCTAGTGCGATCAAAAATGCACGTGACATAAATATTAAATGTTTAATTTTCATTGTCGTCGAGTCTGTGTAGCTACAAAACAACTAGTTTAGTCCTTGTATTGAAGGCAGTTTGCACAATCATCTCACTGCCCCTACCGTTGCAACGGATACGGACAGCGCAGACCTAGAATGGAGCAAAAATAAAAACAAACTGCGTTGACTGCCTGCATCAGGCTGAAAAAAGCATAACCCGCCCTTTATGGTGTACAAATTGATAACAGTTTGTTTCCGCTACAATACAATGTGATACAGCATGTGATGTGGCAGCCTTAAAGTGGCAATAGGTGCCTTGCTCTAGGACACTTCAGTCATGAAGGGAGGAAAGGATTGCTTTGGGTGGGGGTAGAGGTGACCTGGCCAATAGAACATTATTTCATAACTCGACCTTATGCAAGACCTTAAATTTATCCCTCTGTTGGGGTTTATTGGGGTTAATTTGACGTGCAGCACACATGTACTGTTTTGATGCCAGTTATCGTACGCATGCAATGTGGCAATCAGACCAAAAGAGGGCGCAAGACTACAACAGAATGTTCCTTCATGAGGGTGAACACTGTAAGAGACAGTGTGTTTCAACACTGCGGTCGGGATCCCATTTGGGGTCCCCTGGAATTCAAATGGGGTCGTCTGAAGTGTCTGAAAGTATGTGAAAAAAAGAAGATTGAGAAATGTTACTAATTAATATAACATAAATATTCAATATTCTCTTTGTAACACCATTAGCAGTCTTAGACTGCCATAAATATCTGTATGTTTAATACCCTACAACATATGTAGCTTAGTCATGTTTTAATGGTTATTGTGAAAAAATGGGTATGGGGTCCCCAGAAATTTGAGATGTCAAAATGGGGTCCAATGCCAAAATAGGTTGGGAACCACTGCTGTAAGAGCAGATGATCATTAGCTTTCTCTACTGTTTTCTATCTGTTTTAATTGTAAAGTGACCTTGGGTATCTTGAAAGGCGCTAAAAAAAAATATTATTATGATTATGAAAGGAACACTGTAGAACAATAGAATCTCACTCCATGAGGATGAATACTGTTGAAACAATAGAATCTTACTCCATGAGGGAACACTAGAACAATCAAATCTTACTCTACCAGGGTGAATGTATAATCAA
>NC_085875.1:50612006-50750325 GCF_034702125.1 Engraulis encrasicolus | reverse complement strand
AAAGGCCCTGCTAAAAACAACAACAAACAATATCACCACACACTCTAACACACACACACACTCACACCCCCTCACACATGTAGGCCCTAAACTCCACCCACCAGTGAATGGAATACACCGTGTAGGCCTCTTTGGCCCACAGAATCGCTGGACTCTTCACCGATTCACATCGTACAGACGCAGCAACTGCATTCACACAACAGATGCGCTCACACACAACACACTTACACTCATCTGATTAATTACTTACACAGTTGACATACCGTTTCCTCTTTGACCAACAGAAACACAACACACACCATAACTTCACTTGACATCTACATATCATGAATACTTGACATCTACAAGTTGACACAACGTTTCCTCTTTGACCAACTGAAACACTACACACATACCATAACTTCACTTGTCATCTACACATCATGTAGACTTGACATCTACTGATGCACACACACACACACCTGGCCTAACCTGTCACACTACATCATACACTCATAAAACATCTTCCTACACTCATCAAACTCATCAAACTCAGCTGTCAAAAAAAGTCCGTCCTAACACTACTCACAACAATGACTGCAATATAGCAATGACCTGGGCACCAGAAGGGAAAAGAAGAAAAGGAAGACCGAAGACCACCTGGAGACGTACTGTGGAGAAAGAAAGAAAAGAACTAGGATGGACATCATGGGCTGAAGCGAGGACTGCGGCAGCTGACCGGGAGAAGTGGAAGTGCTCTGTGAAGGCCTTATGTGCCACAAGGCATGAAGTGAATAGGTAACAGGTAACCCTTCACCAGCCCTGCTGATTCACAAATGCAGATATTCACAAAAATATCTCTCTTTCTCTCTCTCTCTCTCTCTCTCTCTCTCTCTCTCTCTCTCTCTCTCTCTCTGTCTCTCTCTCTCTCTCTCTCTCTCTCTCTCTGAAACCAAACTTCATAATATACATATACTAATATATGTAGTAATGCAACATAACCAGTTTTGCTTTGTGGCGGCTGTGACATTTCATTTCAAAATCCAAAATCAACACAAGTTTTTAAAAAAGAGGCCACACCTTGCCTACCGTGTTTTTTTTTTTTACTGCACTAACTCGTTTTATTGTGTGCCTTCTTCAAAGAGGACACACCTTGCATGCATGTATCTTACTCCACAGACACTGATTTTTCTAATCATAGGGCCTACCTAACTTGGCCATGTACCTTTTTTGTTTTTAATGTTAGATATCTGTCTCTTAATGTTCTCTTAATCTCTCTATTGTTCTGGCAGTCCTGATGCCTACAGTGCACAACTGAGAGGGCTGTTTCATCTTCATTTAGGTGACGTCATAACATAATCTGAACCACACCTTACCAAGAGTGGTGTAAAACCTCCTTGACTAGAGCACACAGGCAGACATTGGTGTTGTTCACAGAAAGACAAACAAACTCACAGGAAAACTAAAGGTAAGGTAAGAATTTCATTTATTATTCCATAAGCTAACCATCTTGTCTTCTACAGTGCACAGCAATAGTGAGCGCACAACTTTTGTAAAGTAAAATTTTGAGCAATATTTCAAGTTCAAATAAAAAGTCTTTTGCAAAATGTACTTACAGTAAGTTGTTTAATACAACATATGTGAAGCTTATGTTAAGAGTATAGAGCCCCAAAAGCCTTCATTTTTGACAGAATGAGGCCTGGCAAACTCTTGGCGGGCTTTTTTGTGACTGGGCTGTGGGAGAGGGTTCTTGGAGCACACAGACAGACATTAACGTTGCTCACAGAAAGGCACACAAACTCACAGGAAAACTAAAGATTAGGTAAGAATTTGATTGCTGATTATTCCATCTTATTCCAAGCTAAACATCTTGTCTTGTGTAGCGCAGAAATAATGAGTACACCCCTTTTGGAAATAAACATTTTGAACAATATTTCAATAAACAGTTATATGCCAAATGTGCTTACAGTAAGTTTAATTCAACTTCAATACATGTGAAGCTTATGTTAAGAGTATAGAGTCCCATTAACCTCCATTTTTGTCGGAATTAAGCCTGGCAAACTCTTGGCGGGATTTTTTGTGACTAGGTTGTAGGAGAGGGTTCTTTTGTGGGTTGCACACACATATGCCATTGCTTGCCATGTGCTGCAAATTGTTTTATGGGAAACAATCAGCCCAGGTTCAATTTCTTTTTCGTTAGATAACTGCAGTGAACTTGCATAACAACTTCCTACTGTATAACCATTCTCATCAAAAGATGCTCCTGCCAAGGTGGTCTGTTAGCCCGTCTGGACCTTGAGATGGTTGCAGAGCCATCTGTCCTAAAGTTGTGGAATACAGTCGATACAATTTTGACTGATAAGTAAAGCTTTGATGGTCTTCTAATAGCGTTGACCTTTCTGGTTTAAAGAGTTTTCTTTTTCTGTGTTAGGCCGTATGTCCTTTCTCCTCCATGTGGTGTCATTGCTGACAGCAGGAAATGAAAGTTTGATAGGAAACTGTGCAATGAGTCCTTAAACTCTTCTGAGACTGATTGAATAATTGCTGAATTACTACAATATAGCTTTCCTCTGTGACTTGCATTGGGGTGTTCTAATTTCTGAACCACCCTGATTTGCCCTAAACCAAAAACATGTAATAGGCCTATATAAGTCATATTATAAAACTTTATGTTGTACGTTCACCTAATAGTATTAAACATGGTCTATGCGTGGAAATATCGCTTGTGTTTATTGGAATATTGTTCAAAATGTTACTTTTCAAAAGGGTTGTATTCAGTATTGCTGTGCACTGTATGTCTATATCTACAGGTACTGTAGGCCTATATAGGCTTACAATATAGAATGTGTGTAGAATGTGGGTGCATCATTAGAATGCATGTGAGTGGGCTCACATATCGGCAAAGTGGTGGATAAAATTTTCTTCTTCTTCTTCTTCTTCTTCTTCTGTGGGTTTTAACGGCAGCTGGCATTCGAAACGTTGCACTGCTGCCACCCTTTTTGCTTCTTCCTGGATGTCTTGTTAAGCGGGCTTGCGGAGCAAGAGCAGAGCTCTTGCAGAGCAAGGCCCGATTATAGTAATCTCTAAGTCCTGTTTATTAAGCGGGCTTGCGGAGCAAGGACCATGCAGAGCATGGCCCTTGCAGAGCAAGGCCCGTTTATAGTAATCTCTAAGTCCTGTTTCTTCCTGTTTTTATTATTGGTCTTGTGCAGGGCAGCAGTAAAATAGAAAATGGATCTCCTCCTAGGCCTTTCGAGATAGAGACACCGTTCAAACACTAAAACGACCGGCTCGGCTTGGAGATCGCGTACAGTTATAGGCTTCTCCGTGTCTCTTGTCGTTTTCCCGTTTTTGGCGATTTTGTGAAAGCCTGGGTCTCCATTGAAAACAGTGGTGGAACCTCCATGAACCAAGGTTCCGCCACTCTAGAGATTAGAGTGTAGGAGGCTTTTTCGGTCATAAAACATCAACACTTTCACCTAGAAGTTTAGTTGACGCGTTGTTAGCGAGCTCTATGGGATGTCTCGAAATTGTCAAAGTTTCATCTCCCAACTCCCAATACTTTTTAAATGGCAGGTTTGTAAAAAAAACAGACCTGGCTCTATGGAGAATCCCAGTCTTTGGAAAAGTGCATTTTTCAAGAGATCAGCGCATGTCCCACACGGAGGTCCATTTGTGCCTGAAAAATTTAACCTATAAACTTCATTCAAAGACTGTTAGAGACATCACAAGCATGACTCCGATCTGTGAAAAGGACACGTGCCAACTCCTTTTAGTTTTTTTACAACGATGTTGTAAAGACAAAAAACTCATTCTCATTTTCTCCCCAGTTTAGAGCTCAATACTAAATGTCTTTCAGTCAATCACAACAGGTGCAGCCAATGAAGTGTTCCATTTCAACTGTCACTGTCTCAAGATTCCATTCTTAACGAGCAGGTGCGAGCAAGCATTCTAGAAGTGTATTGTTCAGCTCTGCAATGCAATGTAATATAGTCTTGCTGGACTATGCATGACAATTAGCTGCTTGGCTTAGTGGTAATGCATGCTGCTTTATTAGAGATATGGGGGTGGAGGGTTCAAATCCCACCCGAAGCCATGTTGATTTTCTAAATTATATCATATGCAGTGTTCCTTGGCCGACTTAAAATGCCATGTATATCATTTAGTATGGAAGGCAAATGTGCTGAATTACAGATATTGAGGTTGGGGGTTCAAAACCCAGTCAAAGCCATGTTGATTTTCAAAATTATATCATATGCAGTGTTCCTTGGCCAACTTAAAATGCCATGTATATCATTTAGTATGCATGGCAAATGTGCTGAATTACAGATATGAAGGTTGGGGGTTCGAATCCCAGTCAAAGCCATGTTGATTTTCAAAATTATATCATATGCAGTGTTCCTTGGACAACTTAAAATGCCATGTATGTCATTTAGTATGAATGGCAAATGTGCTGAATTAGGGATATGGGGGTTGGAGGTTCGAACCCCAGTCGAAGCCATGTTGATTTTCAAAATGATATCATATGCAGTGTTCCTTAGCCAACTTCAAATATCATGTATTGTATGTCATTTAATATCAATGGCAAAGGGGTTGGATTACAGATATGGAGGTTGTGAGTTCTAATCCCGCTCGAAGCCATGTTGATTTTCAAAATTATATCATATGCAGTGTTCCTTAGCCAACTTAAAATACCATCTATGTCATTTAGTATATCCCCAAAACGCAGAGCTACAACACTTTCAAGATGGCTGAATCCAAGATGGCTGAATTGTTTGGCCCATAACTTCTGACTGGGTGGATGGAGTTTTTCCCAAGATTTCTTTTAGCTTTGTTTTCTCAATAGTACTTTGTTTCATCTCTGCCCCAAAAGGCAAGCCCGCTTCCAGCATTTTCTGTGAGAATGCATTTCTAGTTAAGCGGGCTTGCGGAGCAAGGACCATGCAGAGCATGGCCCTTGCAGAGCAAGGCCCGTTTATAGTAATCTCTAAGTCCTGTTTTATTATTATTGGTCTTGTGCAGGGGCAGTAAAAATAGAAAATGGATCTCCTCCTAGGCCTTTCGAGATAGAGACACCGTTCAAACACTAAAACGACCGGCTCGGCTTGGAGATCGCGTATCGTTATAGGCTTCTCCGTGTCTCTTGTCGTTTTCCCGTTTTTGGCGATTTTGTTAAAGCCTGGGTCTCCATTGAAAACTATGGTGGAACCTTCATGAACCAAAGTTCCGCCACTCTAGAGATTAGAGTGTAGGAGGCTTTTTCGGTCATAAAACATCAACACTTTCACCTAGAAGTTTAGTTGACGCGTTGTTAGCGAGCTCTATGGGATGTCTCCAAATTGTGAAAGTTTCATCTCCCAACTCCCAATACTTTTTAAATGGCAGGTTTGTAAAAAAAACAGGCCTTGCTCTATGGAGAATCCCATTCTTTCGAAAAGTGCATTTTTCAAGAGATCAGCGCATGTCCCACACGGAGGTCCATTTGTGCCTGAACCCTTTCACCTATAAACTTCATTCAAAGACTGTTAGAGAGATCACAAGCATGACTCCGATCTGTGAAAAGGACACGTGCCAACTCCTTTTAGTTTTTTTACAACGATGTTGTAAAGACAAAAAACTCATTCTCATCCTCTCCCCTGTCTAGAGCTCAATACTAACTGTCTTTCAGTCAATCGCAACAGGTGCAGCCAATGAAGTGTTCCATTTCAACTGTCACTGTCTCAAGATTCTATTCTTAACGAGCAGGTGCGAGCAAGCATTCTAGAAGTCTATCGTTCAGCTCTGCAATGCAATGTAATATAGTCCTGCTGGACTATGCATGACAATTAGCTGCTTGGCTTAGTGGTAATGCATGCCGCTGCATTAGAGATATGGAGGTTGAGAGTTCAAATCCCACCCGAAGCCATGATGATTTTCTAAATTATATCATATGCAGCGTTCCTTGGCCGACTTAAAATGCCATGTATATCATTTAGTATGGATGGCAAATGTGCTGAATTACAGATATTGAGGTTGGGGGTTCGAAACCCAGTCAAAGCCATGTTGATTTTCAAAATTATATCATATGCAGTGTTCCTTGGCCAACTTAAAATGCCATGTATGTCATTTAGTATGGATGGCAAATGTGCTGGATTACAGATATGGAGGTTGGGGGTTCGAATCCCAGTCAAAGCCATGTTGATTTTCAAAATTATATCATATGCAGTGTTCCTTGGCCAACTTAAAAGGCCATGTATGTCATTTAGTATGAATGGCAAATGTGCTGGATTACAGATATGGAGGTTGGGGGTTCGAATCCCAGTCAAAGCCATGTTGATTTTCAAAATTATATCACATGCAGTGTTCCTTGGCCAACTTAAAATGCCATGTATGTCATTTAGTATGAATGGCAAATGTGCTGGATTACAGATATGGAGGTTGGGGGTTCGAATCCCAGTCAAAGCCATGTTGATTTTCAAAATTATATCATATGCAGTGTTCCTTGGCCAACTTAAAATGCCATGTATGTCATTTAGTATGCATGGCAAATGTGCTGGATTACAGATATGGAGGTTGGGGGTTCGAACCCCAGTCGAAGCCATGTTGATTTTCAAAATGATATCATATGCAGTGTTCCTTAGCCAACTTCAAATATCATGTATTGTATGTCATTTAATATCAATGGCAAAGGGGTTGGATTACAGATATGGAGGTTGTGAGTTCTAATCCCGCTGGAAGCCATGTTGAATTTCAAAATTATATCATATGCAGTGTTCCTTAGCCAACTTAAAATACCATGTATGTCATTTAGTATATCCCCAAAACGCAGAGCTACAACACTTTCAAGATGGCTGAATCCAAGATGGCTGAATTATTTGGCCCATAACTTCTGACTGGGTGGATGGAGTTTTTCCAAGATTTCTTTTAGCTTTGTTTTCTCAATAGTACTTTGTTTCATCTCTGCCCCAAAAGGCAAGCCCGCTTCCAGCATTTTCTGTGAGAATGCATTTCTAGTTAAGCGGGCTTGCGGAGCAAGGACCATGCAGAGCATGGCCCTTGCAGAGCAAGGCCCGTTTATAGTAATCTCTAAGTCCTGTTAATTATTTATTATTGGTTCTCTTGTGCAGGGGCAGCAAAAATAGAAAATGGATATCCTCCTAGGCCTTTCGAGATAGAGACACCGTTCAAACACTAAAACGACCGGCTCGGCTTGGAGATCGCGTATACTAATAGGCTTTTCCGTGTCTCTTGTCGTTTTCCCGTTTTTGGCGATTTAGTGAAAGCCTGGGTCCCCATTGGAAACAGTGGTGGAACCTCCATGAACCAAGGTTCCGCCACTCTAGAGATTAGAGTGTAGTAGGCTTTTTCGGTCATAAAACATCAACAC
This sequence comes from Engraulis encrasicolus, assembly GCF_034702125.1. Taxonomy (NCBI): domain Eukaryota; kingdom Metazoa; phylum Chordata; class Actinopteri; order Clupeiformes; family Engraulidae; genus Engraulis; species Engraulis encrasicolus. The sequence goes on along the minus strand of NC_085875.1, from coordinate 50,742,980 downwards.
TTTCACCTAGAAGTTTAGTTGACGCGTTGTTAGCGAGCTCTATGGGATGTCTCCAAATTGTGAAAGTTTCATCTCCCAACTCCCAATACTTTTTAAATGGCAGGTTTGTAAAAAAGACAGACCTGGCTCTATGGAGAATCCCAGTCTTTGGAAAAGTGCATTTTTCAAGAGATCAGCGCATGTCCCACACGGAGGTCCATTTGTGCCTGAAAAATTTAACCTATAAACTTCATTCAAAGACTGTTAGAGACATCACAAGCATGACTCCGATCTGTGAAAAGGACACGTGCCAACTCCTTTTAGTTGTTTTACAACGATGTTGTAAAGACAAAAAACTCATTCTCATTTTCTCCCCTGTTAAAGGCTCAATACTAACTGTCTTTCAGTCAATCACAACAGGTGCAGCCAGTGAAGGATTCCATTTCAACTGCCACTGTCTCAAGATTCCATTCTTAACGAGCAGGTGCGAGCAAGCATTCTAGAAGTCCATTGTTCAGCTCTGCAATGCAATGTAATGTAGTCTTGCTGGACTATGCATGACAATTAACTGCTTGGCTTAGTGGTAATGCATGCTGCTGCATTAGATTGGAGGTTGAGGGTTCGAAACCCACATGAAGCAATGTTGATTTTCTAAATTATATCATATGCAGCGTTCCTTGGCCGACTTAAAATGCCATACATGTATATCATTTAGTATGGATGGCAAATGTGCTGAATTACAGATATTGAGGTTGGGGGTTCGAAACCCAGTCAAAGCCATGTTGATTTTCAAAATTACATCATATGCAGTGTTCCTTGGCCAACTTAAAGTGCCATGTATGTCATTTAGTATGCATGGCAAATGTGCTGGATTACAGATATGGAGGTTGGGGGTTCGAATCCCAGTCAAAGCCATGTTGATTTTCAAAAGTATATCATATGCAGTGTTCCTTGGCCAACTTAAAATGCCATGTATGTCATTTAGTATGAATGGCAAATGTGCTGAATTAGGGATATGGGGGTTGGAGGTTCGAACCCCAGTCGAAGCCATGTTGATTTCCAAAATGATATCATATGCAGTGTTCCTTAGCCAACTTCAAATATCATGTATCGTATGTCATTTAATATCAATGGCAAAGGGGTTGGATTACAGATATGGAGGTTGTGAGTTCTAATCCCGCTCGAAGCCATGTCGATTTTCAAAATTATATCATATGCAGTGTTCCTTAGCCAACTTAAAATACCATGTATGTCATTTAGTATATCCCCAAAACGCAGAGCTACAGCACTTTCAAGATGGCTGAATCCAAGATGGCTGAATTGTTTGGCCCATAACTTCTGACTGGGTGGATGGATTTTTCCCAACATTTCTTTTAGCTTTGTTTTCTCAATAGTACTTTTTTTCATCTCTGCCCCAAAAGGCAAGCCCGCTTCCAGCATTTTCTGTGAGAATGCATTTCTAGTTATTATTATTGGTCTTGTGCAGGGCAGCAGTAAAATAGAAAATGGATCTCCTCCTAGGCCTTTCGAGATAGAGACACCTTTCAAACACTAAAACGACCGGCTCGGCTTGGAGATCGCGTATCGTTATAGGCTTCTCCGTGTCTCTTGTCGTTTTCCCGTTTTTGGCGATTTTGTGAAAGCCTGGGTCTCCATTGAAAACAGTGGTGGAACCTCCATGAACCAAGGTTCCGCCACTCTAGAGATTAGAGTGTAGGAGGCTTTTTCGGTCATAAAACATCAACACTTTCACCTAGAAGTTTAGTTGACGCGTTGTTAGCGAGCTCTATGGGATGTCTCGAAATTGTCAAAGTTTCATCTCCCAACTCCCAATACTTTTTAAATGGCAGGTTTGTAAAAAAAACAGTCCTGGGTCTATGGAGAATCCCATTCTTTCGAAAAGTGCATTTTTCTAGAGATCAGCGCATGTCCCACACGGAGGTCCATTTGTGCCTGAAAAATTTAACCTATAAACTTCATTCAAAGACTGTTAGAGAGATCACAAGCATGACTCCGATCTGTGAAAAGGACACGTGCCAACTCCTTTTAGTTTTTTTACAACGATGTTGTAAAGACAAAAAACTCATTCTCATTTTCTCCCCAGTTTAGAGCTCAATACTAAATGTCTTTCAGTCAATCACAACAGGTGCAGCCAATGAAGTGTTCCATTTCAACTGTCACTGTCTCAAGATTCCATTCTTAACGAGCAGGTGCGAGCAAGCATTCTAGAAGTGTATTGTTCAGCTCTGCAATGCAATGTAATATAGTCTTGCTGGACTACGCATGACAACTAGCTGCTTGGCTTAGTGGTAATGCATGCTGCTTTATTAGAGATATGGGGGTGGAGGGTTCAAATCCCACCCGAAGCCATGTTGATTTTCTAAATTATATCATATGCAGTGTTCCTTGGCCGACTTAAAATGCCATGTATATCATTTAGTATGGAAGGCAAATGTGCTGAATTACAGATATTGAGGTTGGGGGTTCAAAACCCAGTCAAAGCCATGTTGATTTTCAAAATTATATCATATGCAGTGTTCCTTGGCCAACTTAAAATGCCATGTATATCATTTAGTATGCATGGCAAATGTGCTGAATTACAGATATGAAGGTTGGGGGTTCGAATCCCAGTCAAAGCCATGTTGATTTTCAAAATTATATCATATGCAGTGTTCCTTGGACAACTTAAAATGCCATGTATGTCATTTAGTATGCATGGCAAATGTGCTGAATTAGGGATATGGGGGTTGGAGGTTCGAACCCCAGTCAAAGCCATGTTGATTTTCAAAATGATATCATATGCAGCGTTTCTTAGCCAACTTCAAATATCATGTACAGTATTGTATGTCATTTAATATCAATCGCAAAGGGGCTGGATTACAGATATGGAGGTTGTGAGTTCGAATCCCGCTCGAAGCCATGTTGATTTTCAAAATTATATCATATGCAGTGTTCCTTAGCCAACTTAAAATACCATGTATGTCATTTAGTATATCCCCAAAACGCAGAGCTACAACACTTTCAAGATGGCTGAATCCAAGATGGCTGAATTGTTTGGCCCATAACTTCTGACTGGGTGGATGGAGTTTTTCCAAGATTTCTTTTAGCTTTGTTTTCTCAATAGTACTTTGTTTCATCTCTGCCCCAAAAGGCAAGCCCGCTTCCAGCATTTTCTGTGAGAATGCATTTCTAGTTTATAGTGTTGCCACACGTCCAAGTCTTTCCTTGTCCCAGTTTTTATGGTCTGTCCAGGTAAATGGAATAACTGTCTGGGTATTTTATATATACTGAAATAAATACATATCATAAACGTTTGGCGCGCACACGTCAGTGTGTCCCGGTTTTTTACCACTGAAATGTGGCAACCCTACTTGCTTATGACAGACTCAGTGTGCTCCTCCAGGTTGGCAGACTAGAAGAGCTATGTTGTGTGCTTTATAGTTGAAAGCACATTATAGTATGCAACTTACTAACATCTTCTATTATTATTATTATTATTATTATTATTATTATTATTATTATTATTATTATTATTATTATTACTATTATTATTATTATCATTATTATTATTGAAGTTGTTGATTATGTTGTTGTTGTTGTTGTTGTTGTTGTTGTTGTTGTTGTTGTTGTTGTTATCAGGCTCACTCTGGCATTTATTTTTTTCAGCTGTGTGGACTCGATATGAATGCAGCCCAGAAGAACCTGCTCAGAAAGACTTTAGGTGATCTTTCAGATAATGACTTCAAGTCTTTCAAAAACTATCTGAGGGACAATGGACGTAGAAGTATAGAATGGGGAAAGCTGGAGAATGCTGTTAGAGGAGAGGTAGTGGACTTCATGGTGGAGGCGTACATCTCAGCGGCTGGAAGCACCATGGTAACCATCCTAAAGAAGATGAACAAGAATCTTTCGGCCGAAAACTTGAAGGAGCGACTGACAAAATGTAAGTTTGTGTAGATTCATCATCATGTGAACTGAATACTTTCATGTTTAGTATACTTAATATCCTCTTTCCATCTCTCTCTCTCTCTCTCTCTCTCTCTCTCTCTCTCTCTCTCTCTCTCTCTCTCTCTCTCTCTCTCTCTCTCTCTCTCTCTGGCTCTCTCCTAAACACACATGCACAATGATTTCTCCCAATGGTCAAAAACCGTTATAGGGGGGTGCAGTATCCGTACCGTTACTCCAGGGACCCGGGTTCATTTCTGACCCAAGGTCCTGCTGATCCTTCACCTCTCTCACCCACTCATTTCCTGTTGCTTTGTCACTGTCCTATCCAAAATAAAGGCAAAAATCCCCAAAATATCTGAAAAGAAACCAGCCATTATGCTTTATGAAATCGCAAGGTACAATGAATTTTGCATGTCTTGCTAAATAGTAGATCATTTTATTCTAATTTAACAATTGTGTGTGTCATTTACGAAGGTACTAAGCCTGGTTCCAAGCGGCCCATCACATCATCAGAGGGGGAGCCCTCTGAAGCCAAGAAGCCTAAGGAGGTAGCAGACGAGAAGGCCAAGGAGGGAGCAGCACCTAAAGCAGCAGCATCTAAGGCAGCAGCACCTGAGACAGCAGCAGGCAAGAAGGCCAATGAGGTTGTAGCATCTAAAGCAGCAGGCAAGAAGGCCAATGAGGCTGTAGCATCTAAAACAGCAGGCAAGAAGGCCAATGAGGCTGTAGCATCTAAAGCAGCAGGTAAGAAGGCCAATGAGGCTGTAGCATCTAAAGCAGCAGGTAAGAAGGGCAATGAGGCTACATCTAAAGCAGCAGGTAAGAAGGGCAATGAGGCTGCATCTAAAGCAGCAGGTAAGAAGGGCAATGAGGCTGTAGCATCTAAAGCAGCAGCACCTAACGGAGCAGCAGGCAAGAAGGCCAAGGAGGGAGCAACATCTAAAGTAGCATGCAAGAAGCCTTAGGAGGTAGCAGCATTTGTACACCCTTTGTAAGTTTCTGTAACCTGTGGAGAAGTTGGGAGGCCATGCCATTTAAATTAAAAAGTATGTTTGTCTGCAAAAATCTGATGGAATATTTTCTCTTACTTCCACATTATCATTTGGATACAAATAATGTTTAGTAGGTCACTGATTCTTGAAAGTTTTGGCAAAAAAAAATTTCCCAGCAATAAAGTGTTAATTCTGTTGAAAATCAACTAACTTGTCATGAACTAAATGAATTCAGGTAATGACCAAGGGGTCTGTTACACAAATGTAGGCTACAGTTGTTTGAAATGTTTAAGGGCCATTTCACGTGAAATCAGACACTTTGGGACCCGACCGACACCGATTTAAATCATACTTGCTGTGCCTGTTTAGTAGCAAGGTAGCACCCCAGAACTGCATTTGTGTGAATCTGACACCAATATTAAAGGAGAAACAGACTAGTAGCAAAGGTTAACATATTAGGGTAGGACACTATACATTCTGCCTTGATTATATCAGTCAGTGTAAGTCACAAAAAGATGCCTGATGTGTTGTTTGAAAGCTCTTTTCCAGCTCTACAAATTGCACAAACAGCATGGAATACAACAACCTTCAGAATATGAATTATGATACATTGAACATTTTTAAATTGAATATAAAAAAACTTGTGTTTTTAAATGCCCCGTTTCCTGTCTAAACATAGACTGTAAGGTCATAAACAGCACCTGAAAATGGGGTGTTTGGTTCTTTATTCATTTCAGAAATAATGGGACATAAAGGTTGAAATTAGTTGTAATGAAGTAGTAATAGAGTAGTATCAGGGACAGGACTGGACTGGCCATCTGGCATAACAGGCATTTTCCCGGTAGTCCCTGCACCCTCGGTCCCTATTCCATGTACTCAAAAACTACACAGCATCTGCCCATTGTCAATGGACACAGTAGAAGCTAGAACATTTTCAGTATTCAGAGAAGACAGGGTTGAAAGAATAAGCTCAGTAAAGGATTTTTGAAATGTTCAAGCATGAAAGGGTATGTTGTAGCTGTATATGACTGGAGAGGTGAAACTGAACTTCCTGCTTCCTCATGGACCATCTCCATCCTTCACATATTCCGATAGACATGCTGTCATGTGATATTACGATGGTATTACCATATTATTAGTTGGTGATCTGTATGACGCCATATTTTTGAGTCCCATTATCTTTGAAATAATAAAGAACCAAACACCAGCACTTCAGGTGTTGTTCATGACATTGCAGGCTACGTTTAGACAAGGAACTGGCCATTTTAAAATATACGTTTTTTTATATTACATTTTTAATTTTTCAATTTATCATAATTCATATTCTGAGGGTTGTTGTATTCCATGCTGTTTGTGTAATTTGTAGAGCCAGAAAAGAGCTTTCAAATAACACCACAGACATATTTTTGTGACTTACACTGACTGATATAATCAATGCTGAATGTATAGTGTCCTACCCTCATATGTAAACCTTTCCTAGTCTGTTTCTCCCTTAATATTGGTGTCAGATTCACACAAATGCAGTTCTGGGGTGCTACCTTGCTACTAAACAGGCACAACAAGTATGATTGAAATCGGTGTCGGTCGGGTCCCAAAGTGTCTGATTTCACGTGAAATGACCCTCAAGTGTAATTCTATTACTTTTCATGGTTATAAACTTGTCCACCCTGTAAAAACGGCTGTCCCAAGGATTTCAACTGAATTAAAATACAAAAATCACTGATGGAATTAAATAATATTACCATGATGTGGAAGACCATTGGTTCTACAGATATGCACATAATGTGTGTTAAACAATACCAATATTTACTATTATTTTCTGATTGCTCAAAATGTGTCCAGCATATTCGTCACCACTGTCAGATTTTTTCAATTAATTCAGGTATGCACAAGGTCATTGTCATTTACTGAGGACACCTTTTCAAACCTTTAGCTCTACTGCATACTTCACCATCACTGTAGCTCCGGTAAGCTGCCTATTTTCTCTTCAATTTGGTAATCTTTTTGGACACTATTACTATCTGGGGTTTTAATAGTACTATATTACATTAGTCGTAATTCATAGGCCTAGGCTATATACTTTTTCAGAAGAGGATATGAAACACCTAATGCTCCTCCCATTGACAATCGTGTTGTCATCACAGCAATGGCAGCACACAGCGTTAGGAATAGTTTATGTAGCACATTACTCAGCAATCATCATTCTATGGACAAATAGACCTGATTTGGACAGGTTAAGAGTTGCAAAACCGCTCGTGAACCTTTCTAAGGTGTAGTTAAGGTATAGTATATAGTAAGGTATTGCCTCTTTCAAAGATGAAATGCGGCCAAATGAAAAAAAAACGCATGGTGTTGTTTACACATCATTGTTTACATTGCTGACATCTTTGAGAAGTGGATATGTATTTTTTTCCCTCCATGTTTGAAGTTTGGTTGACTTGCTGGTTGGAACGCTTTCAAGTGGGAGGTAGGTGACTCCTGGTTGCATATTGGGAAGCTCCTACCTCTGTGGAATGCACCATGAGAAACATCTTGTTCCATATTTTACTAATTACATTACAAGACATGTTAGTAATTGTGATCCAAAACTCTAGCCTCCACTGAGGTGCATTTGGGTTTTTTTTTGCAAAACCTGACAGTGGTGACATCTGACTCCACAAAAAACATGTGTTTTACGTGTTTTTGACAAGTTTCAAGAATATGCTTAAAATAAGTATCTATGTTGAATTGTTTAAGTAATTTGCTTTAATACAGTAAACATATTTTTTTACTTCTAATTCTGTCTGATGCTGTTGTGACATAACCAAGAAAGAGCCTATTAGCATATGAAAAATGTAAAACATGGGGAGATTGGCCAATACATTCGCTGCACAGCCAACACCTTCGTCTATAAGGGTTTTTACACCTAGTCCTCTTTAAGTGAACCAAACTCAGTCCTCTTTAAGTGGACCAAAAAGTGAACCGACAGCAAAAGGACTCAGTTCTGTTGATGTTCATATTGTGAGTGTATTACAAAAATAACCGGTTGATCTTTCTGGTCCCATTAGGCTTTTATGGTGTGTCAGTCTCCTTTTTGATCACACCAGGTCCTTTACAGCCCTCGGGATTACACCTAGTCACAAGTGCAACTTCTCAGGACTCATAAGCGAACTGTAGCCTACTGAGACCATGTCAGTGAAGGTCTCTGTACGGTTCACTTTCAAGGGGTCTGGGTACACTTTGGAGCATTCATATATGTGCAGAAAATTCACAGGTCACAGGTCTGAGTTCACTAAAGTGGCTGAAAGAGACCAGGTGTGAAAACCCTATATGAGAACAATACACCTCTCTATATTTTGGATTCGAACAACTGAAAACCTGTTTTGCCACATTTTTAAAAATCAATGACCAAAGGTACGATGCTATGAGTTCCGGATGACCGCCAGGCGGTGCTTTCAGCACTGAATGACAGCCAAGGCCTGACGGTCAGAAGGAACGAAACAGAACGAAGGTTCTATGAGTTCTTGGCTGTCAGTGCTGAAGCACCGCCTGGCGGTCAGAATCAAAGAAACTCAACAGAAGAACAATCTCTTGGGGGTGGCCACGGTGTAGTACGGGGGCGTTGCCTGAGGACACGGATGGATGGAAAATTAACTCCCTTGCGCATGGTCATTGGTCAGTGGGTGCGATTCCGTACTCCCTTGCACATGGTCAGTGGGGGCGACACCATGATGGATAATTTGTGGCCAAATTAACGGCAGCTGTTGGTCAGCAGTAATTGCTGGGGGTAATTAAGGACAGCTGACAAACATTCACGCTGTCCTATGACCTGTTCCACACCCCGACTCTCGCGGAAGTGTCATTGCATGCTTCCCAGGTGCTTCCAATACTGACCATAGAAGAAGAATGAAATTTCCGTACTCCCCTCGTCATCATTTCATACTACGCTGTTATGACGCGAGTAAGCCCTCTTGTCTCAAGCCTCTTTGGTCAGAATCTAACTAATTGTAGCAGGGTGCACCTGCTTGGTAACCTGGCACTGTGGTTTGACTGACAGCGGGGAGGCGGGCAGAAGGCTATAAAGCGGGAGATGCCACGTCCTTCGCGGCTGACGTCTTCCGCTCCAGCCAGACCACACCGTTTGGCGAGGGCACGCCGTGTTGCTTACTGGAGGCCGCGTTAAAACCTAAAGCATTGGTCCGCCGTTAAACAGTCTTGGCTGTATTGCGCATAGGAACTGCGCGAAGTGCGCTGTATTTCTGCCTAGGGTAAGTTGCGGCAACACCCATGCGTAATACTGTTGTATTTATTTTGTTATGGCTGATGACTGACTTGGACCCACTTTGTATTTTTAGTCAGATAACCTGGTCGTGGGATAACCCGTGTGGCTTGGTGACCCCTCTGTAAATCTAGTAAAATCTGACTTTGGGAAATGAGTTTTTTTCAACATGGCTGCCATAGGCTTATTATAAGGGTCAAGAGACACTCCAGGTGAATAGGCCAAAAAATGTAGCTTGCCGATATCACCATGAAACTTAATCCAGTGATTACTCACATATTTGTGAGAAAAAAAAATATATTGCACGTTTTCTGAAATGTTATGTTTTAATATGGTAATTGGACTATATCTAATTAAATATGCATTAAATTTCAAAATGCAAAAACTCAAAATCTGAAAAAGCCAAGATCAAAATAACTCTTTTATTTTGTTTCTAGTAAGCCAGAAGATATCTTCAGAAGAGATTATGGACATCTCTTTTTGTTTTGTAGTAAATCTAAAAATCTTTGTGCAGACACACCAGCTAGCATTTTTTTTTCAAAACATGATTATTTAACATCTCTCTTAGATAAATAATTGAGTTTTATGTGTCTCAAGTTCTTCCACACATTCTTTGAGTCTGGTGGTATCATTGTTAGCATGTATCAAGGGCAAGATCAGCTGTCCTCAAATCATAGCCTCTCCACAGAGGTGTCCTAAGGGCTGGTGCTGGGACTCCTATTTGCCATGTACACCACATCACTGGGCCATGTTATCTGTTCTCACAGCTTCTCATACTACTGTCACACCGATGAAGCACAGTTACTTTGTGCCAGATGACTCCACGGTCACACACATTTCCGCTTGCCTCTCTGAACTATCCACAAGTATGAAGGAATGCAACCTTCAGTTGAGCCTCGCCCAAATGCACTGCTGGTGATCCCAGCCAAAGATTTAGGTTGCCATGATATCGAGCTCAATATGGATTCTGCTACTGTTGCCTCAAATAAGGCCACAAGAAATCTAGGTGTCATTGTTGATGACCATCTATCATTCTCTGACCACATAGCCTCAGTTTCCCAGTCATGTCCTCTTTCTCATGCCCTAATTGAATACAAGGCCCTGACCCTTGCCTATGACGCTACAACAGGCCCTACTCTGGCTTACCTGAAAGCTATGCTAAAGCCCTATGTCCTTTCAGGACATTGTCTGTCTCCAGTACCAACCGTTTCACCTTGCCCTCTACTTACACATGTAGTGGCTCCTGTCTATTCAGTTCAGCTGCTGAAAGACCCAAAATACCTAGTGACACCATGATTCATCACTGATGATGTGCCCTGACAAACAGCACATGGATATTATCATAGCAGTAGTGTCTTTATCCACCCAAACAGCACTCCAAACAAACAGATCCTGAAAACATGTTAGTTCATGCCAATGTAATTATCATGTAGTAACCTTTATTTTTTAAAACTTTGATCTTGAAAATGACACCTTTCCTGAAGTCAGATTTTCCTAGATTTTTAGTATGTTATTAAGGACACTTAGAGGTAACAAAATCAGTTGAAAAACCTTTTGTATCAATTTTTTTGGGGTTAGGTCTTTTTTTGCATAGATGTACTCGCCTATACGCAACAAACTTTTCTTCTACTGGTACCGTCTGGTGTCGCCTATTCCTGGGAACTGCTACCACAGTTGAGGCGCATCTGGTTGCTATTTCTGCATGCCACATTAGCATTATTTACTTCGGCTACTGTAGCCAGGCGAACGTTTGTGATAGGTGATAGACGTCTTCATCCGACCGACCTCTAGCTCTATATGCCCGGTTTTGGATGCGTTGCGCATGGCCCCATTTGAACTAGGGGTCGACCAATACAGGTGTTTTAATGGCCGATGCAATACCATTTTTTTTTCATCACCCTTGGCCGATACCCGATACTCGATATTTGGGGCCGATATGGGTAAAAAAAAACGTTTAAAAATGACAAATATTCCAGGTCTCAGGTTTATTCAAACATTCCTTTAACATTATCAAATTGAGGTAGAACTTGTAACATTTAAACACCCACTCTAACAATCAAGTAATGTCTAACAATCAAGTAATAAAAAAATTAAGTGTCTTGGGTGCTTTTAAAAAAAACCTGACATAAAATAATAAATATTGTGTATCGGCCAAAACCACACGGCCGATACCGATACGCTTAAAATATGCAAATATCGTCCCTATATCGGACCGATATATATCGGTCTATCCTTAATTTGGGCCCTAATTGGTGGACTTGGACCTGAAAGATGATACTATCCCTCGTTCTGGCCACTATACCAAGTTAGTCGGGTGAGTTACATGTTCATGTGCTGTCTGTCAACCCAGACTGCACGCAATTTGCCCCAAATGGCACCATGGCAAGGCAAGGCAAGGCAAGGCAAGTTTATTTATATAGCACATTTCATACACAGGTGCAACTCAATGTGCTTCACAAAGTTAACAAATGTAAATGAAAGGAAAACAGGGAAATGAATTAGAGTCAAAAAAACATTTAAAACATTAAGATAAAACATAAGGTAAAAATAATAATAAAATAAAACATGAAAAACATAAAACCTTGAAAAACATACGCAGTCTTCAGATTTTAACTGTTCGACGACAGAGGAGTCTGGCCTCCTTTTTCCCGTTTACCTGATAGGGTCTAGAATTGTCAGGGTTTTGTCTTCTCTTATTTTACCGTCTTTTCATTCAATCCTCAGAATTTAACTGTTCGACGACAGAGGAGTCTGGCCTCCTTTTTTCCGTTTACCTGATAGGGTCTAGAATTGTCAGGGTTTTGTCTTCTCTTATTTTACCGTCTTTTCATTCAATAATTTAAGAAAGCATCTGAGAACAGCTTTGTCTTGAGTCTAGATTTAAAGCTATCAATAGTGGGTGCATTTTTTACGTCATCTGGAAGCTGGTTCCAAAGCTTTGAAGCATAGAAGCTAAAGGCTGCCTCTCCACACTTTGTTTTGACTTTTGGAATCACCAGCAAATTCTTCTCCGTTGACCTTAGTGACCTGGTCGGTGCATACAGCTGAAACATATCCAGTAGATATGTGGGTCCCATTCCATTTAATGATTTAAACACAAGTAGCATTGCCTTAAAATCAATGGTCCACTTTAATCTCACGTTTGTGCCCAAGGTCAGCAGAGAATATATTGGATATGCCCCATGGGCTGTTTTACTTTCATTTATATTAAAACTCTACTAAACATGACTTCCCAGAAGGAGGATCAGGAATGTAACCAAACCAGGCAACAAGGTATAGTCATATAGTGCTGAATATTCACCAAACCACTGGGATGGTGCAATATACGTATGCAGTAATGCAATATAACCAGTTTGAATATAGACTGCTCGACTGTGGTGGCTATGACAGTCTCATTTCTGAAAAAAAGAAAGAAAGAAAGAAAGAAAGAAAGAAAGAAAGAAAGAAAGAAAGAAAGAAAGAAAGAAAGAAAGAAAGAAAGAAAGAAAGAAAGAAAGAAGGAAGGAAAGAAAGAATATCATTCCATTGTTAGGCTAGGCTGTCTGATCTAGGCTATATTTATTGGCCAATGAATTGAGTCCAAGAGTAGCATGTTACTGACATCATAATAGCATCCGGGCCACAACTTGCCCTACAGGTGAGACTGGTGTAAAAGGTTTTGTCCTGGACTAGAGCACACAGAAAGACATTAACGTTGCTCACAGAAACGCACACAAACTCACAGGAAGACTAAAGGTAAGGTAAGAATTTTATTTCTGATTATTTCATAAGCCAACCCTCTTATCTATGTGCACAGCAATAATGAGTAACTTATACCCCTTTTGGAAAGTAACATTTTGAACAATATTTCAATAAACACATAAGTTATTTGCGAATGTGCATAGTTAAATATAACATCTGTGAAGCTTATGTTAAGAGTACCCTATAGAGAAGTAAGAAGAGAAGCTTATAGAGACCCAATGATTAATGTATCCTCGATCCACCTTATATACATGTATATGGCTACCCCAGCCCCCAGCTGGTCATAACATACATACAGTTAACTCTTGACGGGCTTTTTTTGTGACTGGGCTGTAGGCAAGGCTTCTTTGGTGGACGGCACCCACATATGCCATTCCTCGCCATGTGCGGCATATTGTGCCATGGGAAATAATCAACCCAGTTTAGATTTGTATTTCATTAAATAACTGGTAAACTTGCATAACAACTTTCTATAACCATTATCATTAAAAGATGCTCCTGCCAAGGTGGTCTGTCGGGCACCGGGATATGCAACATGAGACAGTTGCAGATCCGTCTTGAAGTTTTGGACCACAGTAGATACAATTTTTTAACAATCAACCTTTTTTTTCTTTGTCAGGCCTTTTGTCCTTTTCCATGGGGTGTCATAGCTTACAGCAGGAAATGCAAATTTGATTGGAAACTGTGCAATGACTCCTTTAACTTATTGTCATATTGTGGAGATATCTTTTGTGGTAGGCTAACTGAAATATATCAAAATGTTACTTTTGAAAAGGGTTGTGTTCAGTATTGATCTGCACTCTATCTAAATCTATATACATGTAGGCTTATAGGCCTACTCTATATAATAGAATGTATAGAATGTGGGTACATCATCAGAATATGTGAGTGGACTCACGCATCAGCGAAGTGGTGGATCAAATTTAAATTCACCAATTAGGCAGGTTTCTGATGAACAAATGGCATTTTATAAAGTAATTCCTATATTTGCCTCTTCCTGGATGTACTTGTTCCACACAGACTCTGTATACACTTCCAGGTTGGCATACTCAAAGAGCTGTAATATGTATTATTATTATCATAATTATTAATTATTAATTATTATTATTATTATTAATTATTATTATTATTAGTAGTAGTAGTAATATTATTATTAATGATGATGTTGTTGTTGTTGTTTATCAGGCTCACTCTGGCATTTATTTGTTCAGCTGTGTGGACTCAATATGAATGCAGCCCAGAAGAACCTGCTCAGAAAGACTTTAGGTGATCTATCAGATAATGACTTCAAGTCTTTCAAAAAATATCTGAGGGACAATGGACGTAGAAGTATAGAATGGGGGAAGCTGGAGAATAGTGATAGAGAAGAGGTAGTGGAGTTGATGGTGGAGGTGTACACCTCAGCGGCTGGAAGCACCATGGTAACCATCCTAAAGAAGATGAACAAGAATCTTTCGGCCGACAACTTGAAGGAGCGACTGACAAAATGTAAGTTTGGGTAGAACCATCAAATTAACTGCTTCATTTCAAGTTTAGTATACTTTATATTCTCTCTCTCTCTCTCTCTCTCTCTCTCTCTCTCTCTCTCTCTCTCTCTCTCTCTCTCTCTCTCTTCTCTCTCTCTCTCTCTCTCTCTCTCTCTCTCTCTCTCTCTCTCTCTCTCTCTCTCTCTCTTTCTCTCCATTGCACCACTGACCTGGATTCGATCCTCGAGGCCCTATGCAGATCTCTCACTTAATTCCTGTCACTCTCTCACTGCCCTGTCCTAAATACAAGGCATAAAAGCCCAAAAACATCTGAACAAACAGCCATTGTGCTTAATGAAATCGCAAGGTACAATTAATTTTGCATGTCTTACTAAATATTAGATAATTTTATTCCAATTTTAAAACATTTATTTTTGTGTGTCATTTATGAAGGCGCTGGTACCAAACGGTCTGCCGCAACATCAGAGGGGAAGCCCTCTGAAGCCAAGAAGTCTAAGACTGCAGCACTTACGCCAGCAGCACCTAAGGCAACAAACAAGACGCCTAAGGAAGCTGCAGCATCCAAGACAACAGCAGACAACAAGCCTACAAAGGCAGAACCATCCAAGACAACAGCCGGTAAGAAGGCCAAGGAGGCAGCAGCACCTAAAGAAGCAGACACAAATCCAAGGAGGTAGCAGCAGACAAGCCTAGCCAAGCCTGCACTTTGAATTAAATGCACTACTGTATACCCTTACGGAAATATGCCATGGTTTATTATGGTACTATGATTATCATGGTTCTACCATGGTATGTCATGATTACTCTAAGTACTCTGAACCTACCATAATTGTACTATGGCTGACTATGGTATTACTGTGATTTTTAGGTAGTAACATCGTTCTACCATGGTGTCATGATTACGAAAATCGACCGTGGTTGTAATGCAGTAACCATGGTTTTACTAGGCTACCACAATTCATGGTGATTCTAAGAACTATGAACCAACCATAGTTCTAGTGCAGTAGCTGTCATAGTACTGTAGTAGCCCTTACAAAGATTAAACAAGGTTCTACTATGAAAACTAATCATGGTTTTACCATAGATTTACCATAGTCAAACCGTGGTTGAATCATAGTTAAACCATGGGTTTACCGTGCTCAAAAAAACGTGACTAGAAACCATGGTTCAGTTCTCGTAGTAAAACCATGGTCCGTTTTCATAGTAAAACCATGGTGTAACAACTGTAATAGTTGTTGAAAAGAAATTTGCCACCATACTAGCCTACTCCACATCTTTGACATCACACTGGTGCCTATGACACATAACAACTTGGTCCTTGCCATTATGGTAATAGCCAATTACATGGGCTGTGTCTCACGTGCTGTTTCCACGTAGCTGGATATTTTTATATGTGGATATTTTTTTCTCTTGGTTGCATTGGTTTTGCATTGGTTTTGGCTTTCCGTTTCCACGTAGCAGATATTTAAAATCCAGGTATAAAAAGCAGGAGAAAAAAATATCCTGTTTAGGGGGCTGAAACGCATTTGTTACAATGGAGGATTTATTTATCCACATGTTGCGTTTACATCTAAACAGGAGAAAGAAATACCATGCTAAAAATATATCCTGCTACGTGGAAACAGCACCTCAGTAACGGGTTCTTCTCACGGCATTTGTTGTTTAGGTCCATAGACGTGCACAGATAGACACGAGGTGTTGATTGGGCAACACCAAGTTGCCTTTAATGGACCAAAGTGCCCTATTGAAAGTTCGTTTTTTATTTTTATTTTTAATTATTTCATTACTTAAATGTAGGGTTAACGCTGTAGGCCTACTCGATGTTCCCATCATCATTTAGACATAATTGTCAATTAAAAACGTGTGATAGGCTAATAATGCCCCAAAATGCCTCATGCCCCCTCCAACGGCACACATCCCTCCCTTTGTCAACGTGAGCGCGTTTGAACTTACAGATTCAGAAGCGCTTTGCACAGGCAGCAGTGTGCCGGGCAGCCCCACATGCCGTTCTCCTCTCCAGCCAGGTAACAGTCAATAGCCTATTTATGATGTTGAAGGTTGCTTGTGACTTTGGAAGTGATCTAAAGAAAGCCCTGGCTTTTATAATAAGACTTTGCAAATTGTGCATTTAGGCCCTATTAAATCTACCGCAGAACAGGTAGCCAAAGTTATGTCAACAATTAACATGTGTAACATGATTGCAACAACCATTATATTAGCTTATTATATGGTTGTGACGTCATCTGTCGAATGCTCCATTCATTTCAACGGGGCTCCCCAACGTTCGGACGTCTGTTATTTTCCGATAACGGACGGGTTGGTCTATACAAGGGCGTAGGTTTCGTGTGAGCATAGGGACAAATTCACCCCCCACCCAATTTCATAGATTGTGTTTTTTTTAATCTAGATTAATCCCACTGTAATTACCAGATTTATATACATTCATATATTTGAACATTTGCTCAAATAAGCTGTGCGCGTTAGGCCTACCAAAATAATGACTAAGTCTTGAGAAGAGGGTTTCTTAATCCAGGTGGCACATAGACCAGGGCTCATCTCCTTTTTTCCAAAAATAAACAGACCCAAGTGGTACATGTAAAATACATAGGCCTATAGGCTATATCTATCATTTGAACAAGATTGCTTCAACGATTCAGCATTTCTATTGGGCCTGGACATAGCAGAGAGAGAGAGAGAGAGAGAGAGAGAGAGAGAGAGAGAGAGAGAGAGAGAGAGAGAGAATCTCTCACTGACTTAAAAAAGGGCGGCGGCTCCTTTAAGAATCCTTACGGAAAGCGGCTCTTTTTATCCTAGGAGAAGCTGCGCATGAGAGAACGTTTCCCTACCCACAAAATACAGTTGACTGTTATTCTCAGAAGAATGCCAGAGGAGTCACAACTCGAAATGTATTCCTTTTGCTAAACTTTTTACCTCACGCGGCAAGCGCTACTTGTTTGTCGTCATGAGCAAATGATGAACCGCATTTAGCGTTTGCCCGTCTTCAAAATATAATTCTTCTGGTGTTGAACTTGCGATGGCGAAATAACTTAGGCCTACCGCCCTTTTCTTTTTGTCGTCTCTGAAGCTTATAAAGCTGATGTTGAAACACTAATGCAGTTTAAGTTGGGGCTTTCAGCACCACTGGCACATGGACCACTGCTTCCACCTGAAACTACCTGGCTGCCGTCTAATGACCCTTCAGTCTGTTACACCCAATAGCGACGTGGGTCGCCATATCTCCGAATAAACCGCGGAGTCTCTCATATCATAAAGAACACAGCCAGTTCAAAATATATATATTTTTTAATGAATGCTACCACTTTGTAGTATATTGAAATATTAAACTAATCAATGTAGATTTTCGATAGGCCTACATTAAAATAATATGGCTAAAATCGGTAGGGACAATTTTATATCCCTTAAATATTGGTAGGGACATGTCACAAGCGTCCCCCCCTAAACCTACGCCCATGGGTCTATAACAGACCTCTGTCAATGGCAACAAGACTTTTCACTGCTAAAGCGACTTTTCAACAAGACTCTAATCAGCTGCTGTGATAGACAGCACCCGTTGTCCTGGCTACCGCTGTCAATGGCAACAAGACGTTCACTCATAGCCTCTCTGGTTCACTGCTAAAGCCACTGGCTTGTATACAAGTCAGTGGCTAAAGCGAATGATATCACTCCGCAGGAGGTCCGGTCTTTTGTCACTCTAATCAGCTGCTGTGATAGACAACACCTGTTGTCCTGGCTAGCCTACCTAGCTGTTGCCTAGCGGTGTTCCACAACGGCACTGTTTTGTTTTGCGCAGCAACAATCTTAACATTAAATAGGTCTAAAGAAATGTCCCCGCATGTGTGAATCATGTGTGAATCATGTGTATATCCATATAATAAGCGGGTTAACTTTCGGCGAGTCGGTCGCTTTGTGGAATAGCAGCACTTCAGAGAGAACAAGACCCCTCCGCTCCGCGTCGGGGTCTAAAGATTCTCTCTGTCGTGCTGCTATTCCACGGTAGCGACCTTCTCGCCGAACGTTAACCCTTACCTAATGAATCCAGAAGTTGCTCAAACAGTTTCAGGTCTAGGCCTAATGATTAACAGAATGTTTGGGAAACAGCAAGAGGATTCATGTAGCCTATGTTTGGGATTGGGAAACGTTGGCCTCCTGATGAAATATGCAACGTACCAAATCACATTTGTGACAGACGGCATGGAACAGAAGTTAACAGCGGTCAGGGCCAGGGAGAAAAAAGGTTGTGCGTAAATTCCAGCTAATCTGCCACTTATAGCCTTCTGCACAGCAATAAAAGCAGGTGGAGATGAGGTCGCGCTCAACAGCGAATCGCACGACCCTATTAATTTGTGCATGTGAAGTGTCAAATCGGGTCGTAGCACTGCTTTAACTGTGCGATTTACGCACGAGCCAAGACCAGAATTTAAAACCGTTTTGATTTTCTTGCGACCCTGCGATTGCACGATCGTGAGGCAAAATCGCTTGTCGTTACCTCATGTACACTGCACGATGCGAGACTCACTAGCCTATTGACCTGCGATTGAGCAAGAAATCGGCCCGACTCTCCAAAAGTCGTGCGAGTGCCAAATCGGGGCAAAATCGGGGCAAAAGTCGCACAGTAAGCCCAGCTTTAGGAACCGAATGGCGTATGACCACCAAACTTGGAGGGGATGATCTTCAGCCAAAGATCTAGCCTATGACTGACATCAGTTTCGTGTCATTATTGGATATTATGACATCAGTATGACGTCATTTCCTGATTTTATTGCCCAAAATGTCACCTTAATGTATTTTCCATCTAACTTGGGTAATGTTCATCAATTTTGGTTACTATGTGCTTCAGACCACTTCAAATGTTCACAAGGGTGTCTGATGCTAATGAAAATGTAAAAAAAATATGAAAAGTGATGATGATGAGACTTAGATCAGCAATGTTATGAATGTCATTTTAGTGTAAAATGTTGTATTGTTTTGCAGGTAGGAGGGCGAGCTAGAACAGTTTTCTGACAACCCCCCCCCCACCGGTCTGGATAGGGTTAAGAACGGTATCAAACCAATTGAGAAAATCTGCAGTTTCTCAAACCGTATTTTTTTTTTAATTTTCAAATATTTTTTTCTCCATTGGTTTGGCTCATTTCTTCAAACTGAGATGACATTCCTTTAACTATTTGTTAATTTGACCAGGCACTCTTACAGTTCTGCACAACAGAACATTCAACAGATAACTAGCAAAATGTCATATTTCTCCCAATACTGTTCATTCATGGTTCAGAACTAAATCCTGTTCCCATCTAAATAGTCAGTAGCCTAGGCTACCGTAACAATTAAATTGCACATATCCTTCAGATGTTTTGTCATAGAGGTACAGCTAACAGATTTCAACTACAGGTATGTATAAAATTGAGAAAAGGTGAGAAAAAGCATTGAAGTTCGACAAAACAGACACTTTGCTAATTCTGCCAAGGAAATTTTACCTTAACATTTTTTTTATTCACACATATAAAGTAACATCCATAGGCCTATATTACAGGACTCTACATGGGTTTGCCTCATTTCTCAAAACAGACATGACATTATCTAAATAACATGAACAAATACCAGTATGTTATTCAAAACAGAATGCATTTGAAATTCCAAGAAATTAGCCAAATAACAGAGAAAACTATATATATGCTATATATACTGTAGGCCTATATATTAGTACAAATTAGTAGCCTACATTTCCAATATTGACTGACTGTCAATTACTGTCAGGAATGTAGGCCTACTGACTAAAGAAATTGTTGAAGTATTCTACATTGACTGTGTTAAACAAGGCTTCAATGAAATCATGCTGCGATGTTTTGGAGAAAACGACCATTACAATGAGAATGGACAAATCCGTTTAAATCAGCAAGATCTATATGAAAAATATTTTATATGTGCTCATTGTGTTAAAGGAATGTTTTGTCGTAAAATGAAAGTGTTACCATCGAATGGGTATGCCACATAATGAGCCATTCTGAAAAAAGCAGTCAATGCTAACCGCTGGGGTCAAATTGAAATATCTAAGTAGGCCTATATTGGTTGGGTTTCAGCAATAAACAAACTTGAAAACATTCAGAGATAGGCCTATCATAACAAAGGTCTTGTGAACCAAGGGAGGCACAGACAAGTACAGCTCTACACAGCCGTTCACTAGTGATTGGTCTTTGAGGGTGTTGCGCTTCAGTCTACAGCCTACTCACTCCAATAGATGCAGGTGAATGGGCAGGAATATGTTGTGTTGCTTGTTGCGGACAGCCGTACAATCAGTGGATCACAATGCATACAATAGTCCAGTGTAAATCCAGTGAATCCGCATGAAGGTGTCAGTAAATTTACGAACTCCGATGTCCTTCCCTTACAGACACGTACAGTGCAAAGCCCCATCACGAATGTTCCGTTCCCATTACCATTATTCAGTAGCAGAGGTGGAAAGAGTAGGCCTACAGAAAAAATGTAGGCCTAATTGAGTAAAAGTATCATTACTTGTTTTGAAATCTACTCAGAGTAAAAGTAAAATTACCTCATTGAAAATCTACTCGAGTAAAAGTACAAAATTACTTCTTTCACAATGTAATACTTACTTGCTTTCAGTTAACTTTTCTATCGAAATTACATTTTTCTTCTTGAATAGCGCTCTCCGTGACCTCTGTCTATCTCTTCTCCAGTCATCTTCCAATAATCTGGCTATCTTTACTACAAAACCCTGCGAGCGTTGACCTGGCCTTGAGCACCGCATTCTCAGAGGGCCTTCAACCTGCAAAACGATCAATCAGGCCACTCTTGCCTCTGGCTTATTTTGCAGTGGGGAAGTTCAAATGCCCAACTTTAATTGTCTCCAAAAAGGAGACGGATACGAACTTCAAATATCCATGTTTGCCAGATTGACCTGGTTATGGAATTTTGAGCAGAATCAAAATAATAAGCAGGCCCAGGGTCTGCCCATTGCCGACTATTGGGCTGTCAAATCAGTGACATGATCAGGGCGCTGGATAATCATACAATGTATTACTCCAAAACAGATCATTTACTGTATGTGAAATGATAAATACGCACAGGTTCCTTCATTTCTGGCAGATGTCTTAATTTAATTTTTCTCTACCTATCAGAATTTACTCAGTACTCAAGGCAGGTTCAAATGTAATTAAGTAAAACTACTTGGGCCAAAATGTAATTTGAGTAAGAGTAAAATTACACATTTTAAAAACTACTTAAAACATTACAAGTTAATCATAAAAGTACTTAATTACAGTAAATCAATTAGCAATGTAATTAGTTACTTTCCACCCCTGTTCAGTAGGCTATGTAATTGATTGTATTGGAAATGTATGTAGACAGCATCCAGACACTGAGGAAACACAATTTTTACACACAGCATTAAACATTGGATGTCGTATAGACGTTGAGATTATGTCTACATTGCGTCCGTTGGTCCATGACCAATTCTGGACCTCAGACCGACGTGCAAACTAGGTCAAATTATGACCCCATTGGTACGTCAAAATGTAGTTGAACATTTGAACGTCGGTATAGGTCTCTTTTTTGGACATCTAAAACAGGCGCAGGGAATAGACATGATTTAAAAAATGTATTATTATTAGAAGTAGGCCTATGTTTATCTTTCGGTTTTTCGGTTGTTTTCAGAACCTAAGGTAAGTAGCCCAAGTCCAGCCCAGTATGACATTTTTCATTAATTTCTTATAATTAATTGATTGCTCATTATTATTATTGCATCAAAGTGTGTGTGTGTGTGTGTGTGTGTGTGTGTGTGTGTGTGTGTGTGTGTGTGTGTGTGTGTGTGTGTGTGTGTGTGTGTGTGTGTGTGTGTGTGTGTGTGAGTGTGTGTGAGAGAGAGTGAGAAAGGCAGGAGTGTCTATACTCTAAGTTTGGATGCTATTAAGATGAAATGGCCGATTAGTTGGCCACTGCATTTTATGTTCTGCAACCATGTTTTGCATTATGTTAGCAATATTTTTGACTGCATTTTTATGCAGGTCTATAATCTATAAATAGCTCACAGAAGGCAGTAAAGCAGCAGTTTTAATGACACAGCACAGGACAGTTTTTCATAAATAAATAGGTTAAAGAGATCGTGAAGTGGGAGATTTAATGATTGGTAATGCTATTGAAGATATCTGAAATGCCAGATTATCTAATGCAGACACATCTCATTGCTTGTGACTTCGGTGATTCAAATGCTAATTGCCCTGACTGTTGAAATATTAGATATTTAAATTTGGCCCCAGTGGTTAGCGTTGGCAGCTTTTTTAGCTAAAAAGATCAAAATAAGCTAACTCCGTAATGCTGCGGCATTTCCCAGAATGGCTGATCACACATTATGTGGCATGCCAATTCAATAATAAAACTTTAATTTTACGTCAGAACATTCCTTTAACTGCAGGCTTCTTGTTCATAACTATTTGCACTAAGATGCACTAGATATTTGAGACAGACATTTGAGACATAGCGTTTGAAAGTATGAGAAATGCCATTCTGTTGTGAAAGATTGCAACATCTGTCCATGTTGTTTTGAGAATGTTAAACCAATGGAGAAAAACTGTTAACAGTTAGGCCTACTGTTATCTATTTTTTCTGGCAAAAGTCTGATTGAATCATTTTCTTTCATTTACACCAAAGAGGGTGGAGTAATAAAGAGGATTCAAAACCCGCCCACCCAATGCAAAAGAGTGTGCTCAAGTTGGGTCTCCTAAGGGGGCATTGATTTCAGGGGGTGCGCGGATTTTTGTTTGTGTTGAGGTTGTGATCACAATTCTGCTAGTGGACATTATAATTAGGCCAATTCAAAACCAAATTAAACACGTTTTGGTTTTGTCATTAAAGGGACACTGTGTGAGATATTTAGTTGTTTATTTCCAGAATTCATGCTGCCCATTCACTAATGTTACCTTTTCCATGAATACTCACCACCACTATCAATTTTTAAGTATTCATTATGACGGGGAAAATGGGACTTTTCAAACATGAAAAGGGGGATCTACATGGTCCGCCATTTTGAATATCCAGAAATAGGCATTTTTAGCTGCAAAAATGACTGTACTTGGATCATACTTGAAAATATTAGTTTATTACCTAGTAAATGTTCATGAAAATATCAAATTTGGCAATAGGCAGCCCAGTTTCAATGAGCAGAATAGTTGCAGTACCTTTTTTGACCATTTCCTGCACAGTGTCCCTTTAAGGTATTGATTAATGTCTCAAGCAAGAATAATCGTAATTAATCACTTTAATAATTTTTTTTGTGTGTATACACATGCAGAAGTTTGGGCTGGGGGTGCGCGGCTTGTCTTCGGCAGAAGGAAGGGGGTGCGTTAAAATGCGGGTGCGTTCACCCGACAGAAAGTGGATACCGGAAATGAACTAGAATGACGTATCTCTCTCTATAAGATCTCTGTTTACACATTATTATTATACGAGAAATATTTAGCAGGTGCCATTTTTATTTTGATGTTGACAAAGTTCAGTGTCCATCCTATATGCAGATCCAAATAGAGTATTGACAACACTATAGAAAGGCAAATTACTATCAGGAGTCAAAAGTCTGTGTAAAATTCTGAGAATACACACACACACACACACACACACACACACACACACACACGCACACGCACACGCACACGCACACGCACACGCACACGCACACACTATATACAATATACATGCAAAATGCAAGGTGAATAATACTTCATTAGTGGATCTGCGTAGGTATTACTGGGTCGTGGATCAGTGATTGATCTATGAGGGACATTACATTACATTACATTACATTACTAGTTATTTGTATGGTGATCGGTGGTTGTGCAGTTATAGACAAGTTGTTGTGTGTCATACATTTTAATATGTGTAAGCAAGAGAGATGTTAATGTCAGCACTCAGCTAACACCGTGTGAAATCTAAATGTCGAGTTATTGTGCATTGTATATATGTGTTAATAATCCTGCTGTTGTTTTGAAAGATGCGCCATCACAAACCAGCAGAGTCCCTGGCCAGGTGGGCAGCCAGATTGCCGCTGCCTTCATGGATGCCAACAGGGCGAAGATCATTGACAGAGTGGCAAGGGTGCTGCCAATAGCAGACAAGCTCCTCTCCCAAGGCATCATTGGCCAGGAGACCTACGACACAATCCAAGCTGCTGCCACAAGTCAGTCTAAAATAAGGATGCTGTATGATGCCCTGCGCTCACCTGGGGATCTGGGCAAACTGGCCTTCTACAGGATCCTACTGGCACAGGAGCCCCACCTAGTGGAGGAGCTATGGACTGAAGAAGGAAAGCCATCTGAACCACCACAATCCTCTCTCTTGGAGACGGAGTTCAGACACCCCGCCAAAATGGACCCCCTTGTCTCAAATGGTTCTATAATGTTGGTGGCCATGCTCTGACAATCCTGCAATTACAACTTGTGCTGGATTTTGAAAAACATTGCCCCTCTTCTCCAGTATCCTTAAATGGTGTAATGCCAAATAATGCTCATTTTTCGACCATAGTTATGGTGTCCTGCCAAAGTGTGCTCCTCTTTGTGTTTGAAATTGGTAACTGTTTAATACTTGGAATGTATGGAAGTTGATATTTTGCTGTTTTTATGTCTTTGTATTAGACTATGCCACATTTAACTCACAAGTGCAAAAAAATAATTTTATAATAATAATTTTATCTAAACTGGAGCTGAATAAAAATGCTATTTCCAATCCCAGGTCTGTGTCTCTACTTATCTGTGGAAGGGTACTGTGAAGTAAATCCAAATCCAGTAGATTAAAGCAATGATTCCCAACCTGGGGTACATGTACCAGGGGTAGGCCTATGAGCACACTGTAGGGAGGGCCTATAGAATAGTGTGAATAGTGTGAAATAGAATATACTGTAGTGACGATAGCAAATGTTTGAAGCATGAGGTATAGAGGAATAGACCATAGATTGTGAGTGAAGGGGGGGTCATGGTGCAAAAAAAAAAAAAAAACGTTTAGGGGGTACGCAAGACAAAAAAGGCCGGGAAACACTGAATAAAGTATCCTAAAACACTGTCCAATGTTGAAACAGAGTTTTGAGTGCAGAGGACAGATTTCTCTTGTCTGCTCCTCCTGATTGGGGGGTATTTTGTCTCCTGGACAGACCATTTAAAACCGAGTGAACCAGGTAAGGCCGTGACAGGTTGGAAAAACACTGGAGAGCATGAAAAACTTGACTCATGGTTCAATTACATCTAGCACGTAAGATTTGTTTATGGGATGTCGTAGCCTGGCTCTCGCGAGACCCCTAGTGCTTCGTGCATCTTCGTTACACTAAGCGCATACGACTTCATTGCGAGCGTCGACGTTGCGCAACGGACGTCAGCGAGAACTTGTTGTCACGATGTGGGTGTTATTAAATACAGCGCATTTTAAGTCGGCCACAAATATGAACGAGACGATGAGCTCGCACCGGTTTGCTCTACTAACACACCACGTGTGAGGAGTGGGGGG
Organism: Engraulis encrasicolus; assembly: GCF_034702125.1. NCBI lineage: Eukaryota > Metazoa > Chordata > Actinopteri > Clupeiformes > Engraulidae > Engraulis > Engraulis encrasicolus. The sequence goes on along the minus strand of NC_085875.1, from coordinate 50,717,061 downwards.
GCAGGCAGTGAGGAGGAGCTGAAGTGGGGACCTGCGCAAACTTGTGTAGAGGTGTGAGACAAGACCCATATGCACACGTGAGTGAGTTGTTGACCAACCAGTTCATGGGCGCGTGACCTCGGAGGCAGTCCGTCGACGAGCGTCGACGAGCGTTGAAGGGGATAAGCAACTGCAGAGGTTGCAAGATCTGACTGCAGCCGCATTCATCCCGCGATAGTTTTACACCATGTGACATGCAGCATTTTCCATCCAGGGTGCATTGCTGCGCATGCATGCGCATTTACACAGCAATGCACCCTGGATGGAAAATGCTGCATGACGGTTAGATTTCCTGTCAAACTTCGAAATTTCGTCGACGTTGCGTTGACGAGGTGACATGTCACATGGTGTAAAACTATCGCGGTTAATTGAGTCACGAACTCTCTCCAGTCGGACTGCCCTCCCTCTCACTGAGCTGAGTTGACCGCCTACTACTGCCTGTGTGCCGTGCTTCCTACTTTCGTATGCTGTGCCCTCGGCTACTCACCATCGTGTTTGTTGTGCTTTGTAGTGTAGCGTGACGTGGCCCTTATTTTCTCGTAATATAGTAGCATTGTAGTGCCGGCCTATTTGCTGTGTGTGTGTGGGCTTGTGCTTCTGGAGACTGGCTAACTTACCTTGCATATAGGGGACCGACCGGTGTGCTTTACAATAGTGTCATCTCCACTGCTCCATATTTTGCTCCTATTGTGTGCCGTGGTGTTTGGGCCTTTGCAGTGAAATCTCCTCTCTTGTTGTGTTGCTGTGTGTAGTGTAGTATATTGGGGTGTAGCCCTCTTTGTCTCTGGAGCAGTGACTTAATAGTGCACAGTAAATTAACCCCTTGCTGCCCGTCACATAGTGCACAGTAAATTAACCCCTTGCTTGGGAAACCTCCACCGGCCAGTAACTCTTCTCTCACTCCACCCTTTCTCTGTCCTCACCAGCACCACGGCAGAGTGACCAGCGCCACTAGGTCCAGGAGGGTCCAGGTGTACCAACCACTCACCAGGAGGCCCACTGTGGACTGTGCTGACTGAGGGCCTTGCAAAGCCCTGACGGGGCCAATCTCCTTGACTGCCGTATAAAGACTCTGTGAGCTGCTGGCCTCCTGGACGCCTCGCCGTGGTCTGTGTGTTGGACGTGAGTAGCCTTTTGCATTGGGCCTTCTGTGACTCTGCTACTGCGAACTGTAACTTACCTGTGAACCAAGCGGATTTACCTGTGGATTTACCTGTGGATTTACCTGCGGACTTACCTGTGGATTTACCTGTGGATTGGGAATTACTGAGCGGACTATTGAACTATTAGGGACTCCTGCAGAATATACTGGACTTACTGGGAGGGTTGTGGGCCTTGGATTATTTTATACAAGAAAATAAAGAAACTGAACTTGAATCCTTTTGTCTGTCTTGTTTGAGTGTACTGTTTACTCCACAAGGTAACCTGTAACCAAAAAGGGGGGGCTAATTCACAACGCCCCCTACCTGTGACATCTGGCGGTAGTCGGCTAGGATTGGTTACCTTGTGTTGAGGACAGTGCATTTCAAACATGACTACAGAACCAAGCTCTGCAAGCCAGAGGCCTGCCACTCAACCCCAGGTCTTGCCTGTGTTCATGGGAGCCCCATGGGCACAACGGTTTGGAGGGGCAACTTCAGAATTGAAGGTGGGAGAGTGGATTACCCAAATTAACTATTTGGCTGGCTTACAAGGACTTACGGGACAACAGAAGCTGCAGTTCGTGGTAAGCTCACTAGAGGGGGAAGCGAAGAGGGAAATCCAGGCTGCCCCTGAAGACGAACGCAACACTGCACAGGCTGTCTTTGACCTGCTAACTGAGCTTTACGGAGACAACACTCCAGTAGCAGCTTTGCGAGCCAAGTTCTTCAACTGCAGGCAGGGGGCAAACCAGTCACTTCGCTCCTTTTCACTGCAGGTTCGGGAGTTGTTTGCCAGGTTGAAGAAGCGTGACCCCACTGGACTGACCGAAGGAGACACTCTGATGAGGGACCAGTTTGTCATGGGCCTACGTGATGGGCCTATTCGGCAGACTTTGCGGTTGCAGATTCGACAAAAACCAACCTTGACCTGTGATGAAATCCGCAAAGAAGCGCTAGCTTTGGAGCAAGACCAGGTGGAGGGTGGTGAACAGCCGGCGTGCATGGCCGCAAGCGCTGGTGCCCCTGGACCTGCGGTCGACTGGAAACAAGAGCTGCGCGCCGAGCTCATGCAAGAGATGAAGTCCCAAATGGCGGATATGTCAAAGACCCTACTGGAGGAGCTGCGAAAGGGTCAAGCTGCGCAGGCGGTGCAGCCACGGGAGCGTTCCTATTCTGAAGGCGGCCGGGGGAGAGGAGGTCGCATGGCACCATCCGGACCCTCCAGGCTCCAATGGGATCCAGAAGGTCGGCCGATCTGCATTCGGTGTGGCGCAGTGGGGCATGTGGGGCGCCAGTGCACTGCTCGACGCAACTCTCAGGGGGGTTTTTAGCTTCTCCGGCCACTGTGGGTCAAGTGGCCGGGACCCCTACCCAGGACCCTGCACCACCTCCCAGAGACACCCTTATTGGAAAATGCCCCGTCGTCGAGGTCAAGGTAAATAACAAGATTATCCACTGCCTAGTCGACACTGGGTCGCAAGTCACACTGTTCACCGAGAGCCTATGCAAAGAGCTTTTCGACAGCCAAGAACTGCAGGGGGGAGAGGCCCCGTGGCTGACACTGCGAGGGGCGAATGGACTAAGTATCCCATACACCGGGTACATAATGGCAGACTTCTGTGTGCGTGACATCCAAGTCCCAGGGAAAGGGGTGGTAATAGTCAAAGACCACTGCCTCGGCCCCCAACGTGCACTACTGGGCATGAATGTGCTCTCCTCCTGTTGGGAAGGACTGTTTACAAGACAAGAAGCCGGTGCAGCCGCTAGGACAGCAGAACGCAGACACTGGGACAATATTATCACTGACTGCCGTCGTATCTCGGCTGCCAAGACTCAACAACACTACGAAGATACTGCCCGCGTAGCATGTCGCTATGCCATCACCGTCCCTGCCAGGAGCGAAGCATTGGTCTGGGCTAGACTACCCTCCCGGCCCAGTGGACAGGAACCCTGGGTACTGGTGGAGCAGCACCCTGGATGCCCCGACATCGAGGTAGCCCACACTCTGTGCTCGGTGCAGCGTGGCCGCGTACCTGTCCGGGTGCGCAACCTTCGACCCTACCCGGTCCACTTGAACCGCCACCAGGGGCTCGCCCGAGTGAGTGCCGTGGGAGGCCAGCACGTGAGAGAGGCCCAAGAGATCGCCATGACCAGAGTAAGCCCGGGGGTTATTGAGGTGGGAATAATGCAAGTCACCCCGGGGACAGATGCTGTGTCTGGGGGGGTGCCTCAACATTTGTCTTGTGAGTCTCTGCAGGGTGATGGCCTAGACGAGGACCAACAACGCCAGCTACAACTCCTTCTAGAAAAGTGGCAGCATGTCTTCTCCTCCCATGACGAGGACTACGGCTGCACGGACGTGATTCAGCACCAGATACCTACTGGAGAAGCGGCCCCCATTCGAGAACGCTACAGACCCGTGCCCCCGACACTCTACCAAGAAGTCCGTGGTCTGTTGCGAGGTATGTTGGAGGGGGGCATCATACGAGAGAGTAGCAGCCCTTGGGCAGCCCCCATTGTTCTAGTCCAGAAAAAGAGTGGGGCGTGGCGATTCTGTGTTGATTACCGTAAACTAAATAATGTCACACGGAAGGATGCTTTCCCCCTACCCAGGATCGAGGACTCTCTTACCAGCTTGACGCAAGCCTCCTGGTATTCCACGCTGGACCTGGCCAGCGGGTACTGGCAGGTCAAGGTAGAGGAGAAGGACAGAGAGAAGACTGCTTTTACCACGCCCTTTGGGCTGTTTGAGTGGGAGCGAATGCCCTTTGGGCTCTGCAACGCCCCAGCCACTTTCCAGCGGCTTATGCAACGCTGCTTGGCTGGGCAGCTCACTGAATCTACTCTAGTGTACCTTGACGACGTAATTGCCTTTTCCCCTGACTTCACAGCCCACCTGAAACATCTAGAGGAGGTCTTCGGGGCCATGGAGAAATACGGGTTGAAGTTGCGGCCGGAAAAATGTCAGCTCTTCAAGAAGGAGGTGAAGTTCCTCGGCCACTGTGTCAGTGGAAAGGGAGTGGCCCCAGACCCAGAGAAGGTGGCCGCAGTCAAGGAATGGCCGGCCCCCACTACTGTCAGGCAAGTTCGCTCTTTTCTTGGCTTTGTGGGGTACTACAGACGGTTTATCAAGAACTTTTCAAAGATTGCTAAGCCTCTTAATGCATTGTTAGTGGGGACTGGGCGCCCCCGTGGGCGAGGGTCACCCCCAGTCATATGGAGCCCTGAGTGCAGCTCGGCCTTCCAAGACCTGAAACAGGAGCTGTTACAAGCCCCCATTCTGGCTTACGCCGACTTTACTAAACCCTTCACGGTCTACACAGATGCAAGTAACTATGGCTTAGGAGCCGTATTGGCCCAGCAGCAGGAAGGGGTGGAGCGTGTAATCGCATATGCTAGCCGGAGCCTTCACCCAGCCGAGAAGAATGATTCTAACTATAGCTCCTTCAAATTGGAATTGCTGGCCATGAAGTGGGCTCTAGTGGAGAAATTCAAAGACTATCTATGGGGTGCCAAGGTCATTGTAGTCACGGACAACAACCCGCTAGTACATCTGCATACTGCTAAGCTGGGAGCGGTAGAACAACGGTGGGTTGCTCAGTTGGCAAATGTTGATTATACCATCCGATACCGCCCAGGGGTACAGAACGCTAACGCAGATTCACTGTCCAGGCTCCAGGTTGCAGATCCTATTACCACTGGCCCAGATGACTCCGGTCCCATGGACAACGAACTCGTGGTGGCTGCTGTTGAGGCCCCGGGGACCATGGCGGATACTGTCCCGCAGAGCTGGGGCTGGGATCCGGCCCGCTGGCGCAAGCTCCAAGACGACGACCCTGATCTGGCCACTCTGCGGGCGCACCTGGAGCGATGAGCCTTACCCGCTGCTGAAGTCCGGAAGATCCAGACGGCCATGGTGAAGCGACTACTTAGCCAATGGGGTAGGCTCCGTCTGAGAGAGGGAGTGGTCTGTCGCTCGGCACAGGATGAACAGACACACGAGCCTGTGTGTCAGATCGTGGTGCCCCAAACCCAGGTCACTCTACTCCTAGAGGCTTACCACACCGATCTGGGACAGGAGAAGACGGTGAAGCTGCTGCGAAGGAACTTCTACTGGCTGAATATGGAGGCCTCCGTGTGCAACTTCACCCGGAAGTGTGAACGCTGCTTACTATACAAGACTCGACAGGACGCGAAGGCCCCGATGGTTCCACTGCTGCCCAAGGCTCCACTTCACATCCTTGCCCTGGACTTCTTGAGCCTGAGCCGTCCAACCGACAGTTACCAAAACATCCTGGTGGCAACTGACCTGTTCACCAAATATGCCTGGGCCATCCCGACTCGAGATCAAACTGCCATCACCACCGCGAGGGCCCTGTGGGGTTCAGTACTCCAGCCGTTTGGGAGTCCAGAAATCCTGCACTCTGACCAAGGGCCTAACTTCGAGTCCAAGCTGATTCGAGAGCTGTGCCAGCTCTTTGGGACCCGCAAGACTCACACCACACCGTACCACCCCCAAGGCAACGGAGGGTGTGAGCGGTTCAACCAGACCCTGCTCAGCTTGTTGGGTACCCTAGAGGCCGAACAACAGAACAAGTGGGTAGAACATCTCCCAGCCCTGGTACAAGCCTACAACAACAGCGTGCAGAGCACTACTGGATACGCACCATCATATCTGATGTTTGGCAGGCACGTCCGTCTGCCCATCGATCTCCTCCTGGGGGCAGCCTCCACCAACTGCGTCGAGGGGACGACAGAGTGGGTGAGTCAACACCACCAACGCCTTCATTACGCATACCAGAAGGTGTCTGAACGGCTGGCCAAGGCAGCGGCGAAGAACAAACGGCTCTACGATCGCACTGCATCCGACGCCCCCTTGCTCCCTGGGGAGCGTGTACTAGTCCGGGACTGCCGACGACCAGGAAAGGGTAAACTAGCCGACCGTTGGGAGCCCCAGCCATATGTGGTGGTGGGGCGCTCTGGGCCAGACATGCCGGTCTACACCCTCCGTCCAGAGGGGAAGTCGGGCCCCCACCGTGTGCTGCATCGCAACCTCCTACGACCCTGCCCCAACTACCCCACGGCTGTAGAGCAGCAACCAACCGCTCAGCATGCTCCACCTGCCCCCCTGATGGGCTGGGCATGGGCCCCTGTGGGCCCTGCACTCGCTGCCGACCCAAGGGATGACCCCCAACCAGTCCGACGGTCACAGCGGGGAACACAAGGGACACCCCCTACGAGGTATGGTGACTGGACAGCACACTAGGTTCTGGGGACCAGAACCGTTTTAGTGGGGGAGGGTGTAACGGGGATAGCACTGTCAAGTGGGGGAGGGTGCAGAAAGGTAGGTGCGCACCAATGTAAACAAAGATGGTTGCGCTCCCTACTGATGGTTAGCACCTGGGGAAGACTGATTGTAACTGTGCACAGGTGTATAGCGGGAGGGTAGAGTGTCATGATTGGGGGAAACTGGGGAGGTGATGCCTTTTTATGTCCAGGTGTAGAGACGGACGAGACACAGCTACCGGAGGGAAACCTAAACGCAGCAAGCCGCCGAACGCAGGAAGCCTCTCAGAAACCCACACGCCAGATTCGAGCATCGGATGTGGAGGAACGCCCGGACTATTACGGATCCGATTGCTCAGCTGGAAATCCGAAGTTAAGTTCTCTCTCTCTCTCTCTCATTCACTGGCCTATCCCCCCCCTGCCTTCATAGTGCCGGTGAGCGTAAAGTTAATTGAGTCACGATTACTCTCTCCAGTCGGACTGCCCTCCCTCTCACTGAGCTGAGTTGACCGCCTACTACTGCCTGTGTGCCGTGCTTCCTACTTTCGTATGCTGTGCCCTCGGCTACTCACCATCGTGTTTGTTGTGCTTTGTAGTGTAGCGTGACGTGGCCCTTATTTTCTCATAATATAGTAGCATTGTAGTGCCGGCCTATTTGCTGTGTGTGTGGGGGCTTGTGCTTCTGGAGACTGGCTAACTTACCTTGCATATAGGGGACCGGCCGGTGTGCTTTACAATAGTGTCATCTCCACTGCTCCATATTTTGCTCCTATTGTGTGCCGTGGTGTTTGGGCCTTTGCAGTGAAATCTCCTCTCTTGTTGTGTTGCTGTGTGTAGTGTAGTATATTGGGGTGTAGCCCTCTTTGTCTCTGGAGCAGTGACTTAATAGTGCACAGTAAATTAACCCCTTGCTGCCCGTCACATAGTGCACAGTAAATTAACCCCTTGCTTGGGAAACCTCCACCGGCCAGTAACTCTTCTCTCACTCCACCCTTTCTCTGTCCTCACCAGCACCACGGCAGAGTGACCAGCGCCACTAGGTCCAGGAGGGTCCAGGTGTACCAACCACTCACCAGGAGGCCCACTGTGGACTGTGCTGACTGAGGGCCTTGCAAAGCCCTGACGGGGCCAATCTCCTTGACTGCCGTATAAAGACTCTGTGAGCTGCTGGCCTCCTGGACGCCTCGCCGTGGTCTGTGTTGGACGTGAGTAGCCTTTTGCATTGGGCCTTCTGTGACTCTGCTACTGCGAACTGTAACTTACCTGTGAACCAAGCGGATTTACCTGTGGATTTACCTGTGGATTTACCTGTGGATTGGGAATTACTGAGCGGACTATTGAACTATTAGGGACTCCTGCAGAATATACTGGACTTACTGGGAGGGTTGTGGGCCTTGGATTATTTTATACAAGAAAATAAAGAAACTGAACTTGAATCCTTTTGTCTGTCTTGTTTGAGTGTACTGTTTACTCCACAAGGTAACCTGTAACCAAAAAGGGGGGGCTAATTCACAACGCCCCCTACCTGTGACAAAAATCCATCTGCGTGAGAACCAGGTTAGCCTCAATTGCAGAACACAGTGACCTGGAACCCAGAACCCAGTGACCTTGAACCGTTCATTTAGACCAGGGCTAGGCAATTATTTTGGCCCAAGGGCCACATTGGGTTTAGAATATTGACCGAAGGGCCAGATGTCGCAATAATATAATAACCTGTGTCAATAATAAGAAATAGTGTACGCTGCCATGTCTTTTCAGCTTTACCATTCCTGCACATTATAATGAAATGTTAGCCAATGTACTTTCAGGTAGCCGTTGAATATTGAGTGACCGTATGAAGTTACCTTTATGGTGTAGGCTCTGCGGGCCACATAAAATGGCTCAGCAGTGGCCCCCAGGCCTGAGTTTGCCCACCTCTAAGCTAGACTTATAGACAAAGACCACTAGATGCCTTTTGGTGTTGCCTCACTTTGGGTCCCGCCATAGTCTGATATGCTGTGGTTTCATAGATGTTGTGTTATCGCAACCTACAGGATAATGTGCATATTGCCTTTTCAATGGCAGTCCTTTACCTGTGTGTCTAGAGCAGGGGTCCCCTAACTAAGGCCGGGGACCTGATATGTCCCGCCATTCCCCTTTGACCGACCCTCCACCTCTCTGCACCTCACCATTTGAACTGGCCCAAAGAAGCAATCCTCACAGAAAAAAATATGAAAAAATATATGTTTAAAACATTTTATTTTGTTTATCAACAGACCTTCCTACAGTTTAATTTCCACTAACCTAGTGTGGATCACCAGAGGTTTCTTGTCCTGATAGTTTCTCATCTCATCCTAATATAAACAGACCTACCATTTCTATTGTATGACTCAAAAACTGCCAATCACCATATTTTTTCTAACTTTTCCTTGCTATTTCTACATGGTTATTAGAAATTAAAAGGAATACCTATTTCAAATGGAAAAATATGTGAAGTACTCATTTCTTTTGCAAATCACTTCTAACTATTTTGTGCTAGAAATTATGGCTATAACTGGCTGTGACCTAGTATGCAGTCCACATGATTGATCCCGGTGTGAAAGACTATCTGGGTCCCCTGTACCAACTCCAGGTGATAGAAACAAATCAATTGGTCAAAACGAAAGTCTATCAATCATGGTATGAATCCGCCCTAAATTAAGAGTGACATTTAGCCTACTTACGACCAATCATCATTGCTTCTAACATCTGCAGTCGCCAGTTGTTACGGACCAAGATAGTCTTTCCAGGGTTCCCCCAGGATTGTTAAACCTAAATTCAATGCTTTTAAGACCTTTTTTAATGCATGTTCACATAAAATTTAATACTTTTATCGCACCCATTATTTCAATAATATTGAACGAAATTCAATTAAGAAAGCGCGTATCAAATTCAAACCTCATTACTTCTTAAGAGATTACCTCTCTGTTTGGCACAAGAATGTACATTTATGGAAAATACAATTAAAACACTCTCAGATTTATTTACTTAAACACACCCCAGAATTGAATTCAAAAGCTGCTTCAAAAGCACTATTTATTTGTTAATTGCAGATTACCGACTTGCTGTGATGATCACCGATCAGCCAAACACAGAAAGAATTGGAACATTTGCTGTTTTTTATAGGCTATTGACATTTTCTAGGATGAAGTAGACCAATCATAGGCCTAATCATAATTTGCACATGTACTGTAACCCAGTGTTTCTCAACAGGGGTGCCGGGGCACCCTGGGGTGCCGTGGGTCCCCCCTAGGGGTGCCGCGGAGAAACATGGCTGATAAATAAAATAATGTAATATAATACATATTTGTTTGAATTGATAAGTTAATGCGCGTCAGTGGAATCTTTCATCTGCCATTTACGCACAATAAAGTAAATATAGGTCGCCCCATGGACAGCTGTAACTTCGAACGTAGGTCGTGTGGCGTTTCCAAATGTGTTACTTTTCTAAGCTTGTGAAGTATCGGATGCGATGCCATGTTACGGCTTGTTGGTTTGGGGTGCCATGAAATTTTTCATGAATTGAAAGGGTGCCTCGCCTAGAAAAAGGTTGAGAAACACTGCTGTAACCTATATTCATACAGTAGGCCTATCTGTCTTTCAACATTAGCCAATATAATGTAAACCTATCAGACTAAATTGGAGTAGACCTATTGTTGTTGGGCCTAATAATTAGGCCTAATCGTTTTTCTTCACTCCATTATAATGACGTTCAAAAAGCATAATTGCCTACATTTAAATGTACCATTTACAATTTGAGCGTTAAACTGACAATAACCCACTCATTTTTTGAGTCAACAAGTTATTGGTCATAGGGCTAGTTGTGCAAGTAATGATCCCCCTTAATGTAGTGTTTTACAGGTATTTGAGAATAGCACTGCCATAGTCGAATGGCCACAATAATGATTATCCGATAAGACCATGCATGCGTCCATGCTTTACTATTTTTCACCATGCGCAATTCTGGGAAGTATGCATTATCTGGGCATGATTCAGTAAGGAAATGCGCCGTGAGCCCCCCTATTCATAGATGGGTCAGGTCTCCTGGTTTAGCAGCGCATCGATTAAAACAAGATCAACTAAGTAGTCGTCTTTTTTTCCGAACAGCAAGGGAAATAGTTCAGAGACGGGATTTGATACGAGTCAAGTTTGCTACCAACAGGTATAGCGTGCCCACGCGTTGGTGTGTGGAGTGCACTGTAGCCTAACCAGTGTGTGATTTAACCGCGGTTACGCGTCTGTGGTTATTATTGGCCACCTCAAAAATTCAATGCAAGATTTTAAAAAGAGGCTAAATGTTGCATGACGTCGCCTTGTTTTCTGCTAACGCTTTTAGGAGCTCCTCAAACAAGAGTGTGTTAATTAATGTCGGTGGTCGTTTGTGATACATCTACTAGTTGCGACCAATCGATAGGTCTGTCTCGCCAAGTAGCCTAATTGCGTTTGTAACACAGCTTTGTCATGAAATTGAAATGGCTACAAATGACAGCGGTGGATTTCTGATTGCTCCTTAAGTTTGCTTCACAACGTTCAATAGCCTTAAAAAGAATACCCCAAGAAAACCGGTAACACTCCACAACGTCAGTTCTCCACTGTTTGCATGAACACAATGAAATAAATATAAACGGGGCGTGGCTTTGATCACAACCTGCTTCTCGAGTTCAACTGGTGCTTGGACGGCACAAATAAAACTTTGCTGGTTAGTGGAAAAAATACTTGTAAACATTTTCTTGCATAGTGTGCAACACGCCTCGCGGTCATTCGGCACAGATTTTACCCAAAAGTATTTTGGATCCTGCAGCCACTTGGGGTTAAACCGGCACTTTCCCATTCTTCACCTCACCTCATCAAAAAATGGCGCCGCTGCACTCTAGATTTGTGTTTACAGTAGCGTTCTACAACGAATCATGGGTCATATTGACGTTCTGTGCGTCATCTTCATTATGAAAAAAAAAACTTCGTCCTTTAGGTTGCACACTGAAATGTTTTTTGAAAATTTAATGCCGCAGTGAAAAAAAATCCCGACTTTTAACAGCTAATTCAATGCTATTAATGCTCTTAATGCTGGATAACTAAATTCAATGCCTTTTTAATATTTTTAATAACCCGCGGGAACCCTGTGTTTACACCGGCCCCTGATCACAGTCAGGAACGATAATGTGGGCCTCAAAGAAAAAAGTTTGGGGACCCTGGTCTAGAGGATCTGAAACCAATGAGAAGGGTCAGTGACTGAAGTTATCCAGGTGGTACTGCAAATGGTTGGTGATCGCGGGCAAGTGGAAAATGAATGGATTTCAATGGAGCTGCCAAAATAGCTTGGCTACATTTTTTTCACTTTGTATGTTTTTTTATGTCCCTGTAGATTTGTCCAAATAAAGTTTGAATCAAGATTTTATTTTGAAGTGAAGATTTCAATCATGCACACACAAGATGTATTAACAATGAAATTGGGATAGTGGAGGAGGAGGAGGAGGAGGAGGAGGAGGGGATAATGGTACTGCTTCCCAGTGGTGTAGTCTACTTTTTTATGGTGGGTATACTGTATATTTTTAAGATTTTTTGAAGAGGGTATACTGTATATATTTGTGCTATTCAAACAATGGATCAATCAATTTTAAGTGGGTATACTGAAATCCCTGAAATTTAGAAGTGGGTATAATCCGTATACCCGCGTTCTACGTAGACTACACCACTGCTGCTTCCACATCCTCACTTGCATCTCACTAAAGTAGAGGCTGCTGGAGGTTTGGGAACTGGTGTAGGGAGGAGGGTAATGGCACTGCACCCACATCCTCACCTGCACCTCACTAAAAAAGAGAGTGCTGCCACCTGCTGGGGGTCTGGTAATTGGTGGAGGAGGAGGAGTCATCACCACATGCTGTCTGATGGCAGACTGAAACAAACAAACCAAAATAATGAATTAATGAAAAAACTGAAAACTATAAAGAATACAGGTATCTGTGACATTAGTCTACATGGTGATGTGTGCTGAAGTTCCACCCTTTCATGCTCTCATGAAAAGCAAAGTCTCAGCTGCACTGATAACATTGTTCTGTATATCTCCTGTGCACTTTGTATTTGCTTGTGATGTTGGCTTGATTATGTCCTCTTTTGAAAGTCGCTTTGGTTATAAAGCGTCTGCCAAATGCAATGTAATGTAATGTAATGTAACATGCAAAGCCTGGCAGTAACTACTTTGCCATGATCTGAGTTAATTTATTTTATTTCATGTCATGATAGATGTACAAACTGAACTCCATTTATGATGATAAATGGCATTGTATTCTTGTGGCAGCCCATTGACCACCTGTAGTGCACTATATTACCTGAATTAATTGAATATGCCCTCTAGGCTGTTTACCTTTCAATAACACTGATACTGGATGCGGCGTAGCCTATGCAACATTGACTCTGCGCCTGAAGCTGCATGATGCAGCAGTCAGTAGAGTAGTAGAGTAGAGTAGAGTGCTTTTATTGTCACTATACAGTGAGATTCTGTTTGGTAGCAACCCACAAATGCCCACAAAATAAAAGATATATTAACAGTAAATAAATAATATATAAAAATCCATAAAAATCCATATGCATCTCACAGTATAGAGAGTCCTGAAGTATTGAGGGGGGGCAGGTGACGTATTGAGTTCAAAAGTCTAATGGCAGTAGGATAGAAACTGTCCTTCATTCTCGTAGTGCGGGCACGCAGAGTCCTAAAGCGCCTGCCAGATGGTAGCATGGTGAAGAGCCTGTGACCAGGGTGTGTGTGATCTTTAAGGATGTTTAATGCTCTGTTTGTGCAGCGTGTATGGTGGATCTCCTCAAGTGTGGATAGTTGGCATCCAATGATTCTCTCTGCTGTTTTAATGATGCGCTGTAACATTTCTTGCTGTATTGTGTGCAGCTGGTGTACCAAGATGTAATGCTGTATGTAATTACTGATTCAATTGTACACCTGTAGAAATTAGTGAGCAGATCTCGTGGTAGCTGGGCCTTCTTTAGAGTCCACAGGAAAAATAGCCTTTGGATCCCTTTTTAGCCATTGCAGAGGGTAGGTGGTGGGCCCAGTCTCATATCTTGTCAGTTCGTTGGTGTTAACGAGTGGCAACTTTATTTTTGCTTATATAACCCCCTGACAACCCATTAATCAATATTTTGGCTGTTGCCATCCTCAAAACTTGCACATTGATTTATAAAAATGACAACAAAAACTAGCCGACCGAGTGACGTCACGTCAATGCAAAGTCAACGAGGCAGAATACAGCTAGCGCGTGCATGCTACCCGGAACCGTCAGATTTTATGGCAAAAAGTGACAAGTTGGGGGGTAAGTGGGCTCACTTGTTGTGTACATGCAAAAAAAAAAAATTTCTCAAACTTTCAGGAGTGCTTTTTTTCGCTGTTAGTGTTCGACTGTCTGACCATCATTGGGCAACGAGAGATAAATGTCAAAAAGATGACAGGTCTGTTCCCTCAAAGCAATAGAGCAATGAGGTGACGGGGGTAGATCAATTCGCCAAAAAACTACGTGTCAGTAAAGAAATGCAAGCTGTGTTATTTTTTCCACTAACAGGAAAATGGTCAGGAATTAAATGCCTACGTTGTTTCAATGATTAGGTGAATTATCTGCCTATGAAAAAAGCCCGATATGCGGATAAATATTCCCTTTTCAACTTTGAGGGGCGGAGACTTCCCATTGACTGTGCATTATGTGACGTCACCCCCAGTCTCTTTTATTTTCGTTATTTTTTAAGATCAACGTGCAACTTTTCAGCGTGGCAACAGCCAGAATATTGCTTTACATATTGTCAGGAGGTCATACTAGAAAAATCAAGTTGCCACTCGAGAGTGAGAACGAAACTCATTTTCTAAAGGAGCTACGAAATCTAGCCCACCGTCTAGTGTTGGCGCTCCATGACAAGTCCTCGCTGATGTGCACACCCAGGAATCTGAAGCTCTGTACTACCTCCACTGGCTCCCCTCCGATGTTGATGGGTTGGTGGTAGTGGTTGCCCTGGCCACACCGCCTGAAGTCCAGGATCACCTCCTTCGCAGCGTGCCAGCTGCTCCACCTCCTCTCTGTAGGCCGTCATGACTCTTTTTTCAGATTTCAGATTTTGTACTAAAAGTATTGGAATGTTAGAGCTGAATGAACAACTTCTCATGTTTTTAATTGCAATTTACTTGTTTTTATGTCCTTCAGAGGCTGAGAGATTTAAGTTTTTATAGACTCACAGTACCTTTTCCCAAAAATGACATTTAGCGGTCGTTTTTTTGCAGGTGTTTTTTTAGGCATTAAAGAAGGAGCAGATGACTGATGAGCAGATGTCCGCAGGAATGACGAAAAAACAGGCAGCCAAACTACAGTAATATTGTGTTGAATATTATTCAATAAAGTACTCTGTGTGTACTGGTGCAATATGCAACAATACCGTATAACCAGTGTGAATATAAACTGCTTAATTGTAGTGGCTGTAATACTTTCGTTTTTACAAAAAAAAATCTAAATTAAATAAATGCATTGTTAGGGTAGGCTGTCACCTTCATTCAAGCTTAATGCACATGCAGTTACTGCACTGACGCATTTCAACATGTGCCCTCTTCAGAGAGGATGCACCTTCCATCCATGATTATTATTGCACTGATGCTGCCATTTCCCATCCTATCTAACTGGGCCATCTACCTTAGCTTTTGCAGATACAAACTGGTACATGTTGTCCTATTGTTATGGCAGTCCATTGACCCCGACAGTGCATAACAGTATAGTTTCTGTCTTAATACATTGAATCATTTAATTGCAAGAGTGGCCAATGAATTGAGTCCAAGACTAGCATGTCACTGACATCATAACAGCATTCAGGCCACAGCTTGCCCTACAGGTAAGACTGGTGTAAAACGTTTCCTCCTGGACTAGAGCACACAGACAGACATTAACATTGCTCACAAACTCACAGGAAAACTAAATATTAGGTAAGAATTTGATTTCTGATTATTCCATCTTATTCCAAGCTAAACATCTTGTCTTATGTAGCACAGAAATAATGAGTGCACCCCTTTTGGAAATAAACATTTTGAACAATATTTCAATTAACAGTTATTTGCCAAATGTGCTTACAGTAAGTTTAATTCAACTTTAATACATGTGAAGCTTACGTTAAGAGTATAGAGCCCCAAAAGCCTTCATTTTTGTCAGAATGAGGTCTGGCAAACTATTGGCGGGCTTTTTTGTGATTAGGCTGTAGGAGAGGGTTCTTTGGTGGGTTACACCCACATACACGATTCCTTGCCATGTGCAGCATATTGTGTCATGGAAAATAATCACCCCAGGTTAGATTTCTATTTCGTTAGATAACTGTAGTGAACTTGCATAACAACTTCCTACTGTATAACCATTCTCATCAAAAGATGTTCCTGCCAGGGTGGTCTGTTAGCCCACCTGGACCTCTCGGTGAGACAGTTGCAGATCCATCTGTCCTAAAGTTTTGGAGATTTCATGAGATTTCAAAAAAAAAAAAAATGTTGGTATGTGAAAAGCTGAATGAACAAATTCTAATGCAAGACAAGGATCTTACCTTTTTAATACAATTTAATCGTGTTTTCATGTGCTTCAGAGGCTGCGATATATATATTTTTTTAATAGGCTGACAGCACCTTTCCCTAAAATAGCAGTTAGTTTTTGCTGGTGTTTCAGGCATCAATGGAATAAAACCCTACTTACCATAACTTCCCAAAAGGAGGAGCAATGTCATTTCCAGGAATAATAAAAAAAAAACTGGCAACCAAACTACATGCAGTAGTTTAATACTGAATATTAGTCAACAAACCACTCGTGTGAACTAGTGCAAGTATCTCAGAAGTGAGTATACCCCTCACATTTTTGCAGATTTGTAAGTCTTTTCATAGGACAACATTAAAGAAATTTCACTTCGACACAATGATTAGTGACCTGTGATGATATATAAAACTGCTTACATTTGTTGTGAGTTTTACAAAAAAGTTTACCATCTGTCAAGTCAAGCATGGTGGACATGGTTTGTGGATGCCTGAATGGCGCTGGAAATCTGAATTTTACCTAAATAAACATGCATGTCAACATATAATGTGACTACTGAAGCAGACCATGATACTCTTCATAGGATTTCACTCAGAACTCACAAACATCTATTTAAGCCAGGTGCATACTCAAAATGTAAAAGTTCAATGTAAGGCAAGGATGAATGGCACACTGATGTCCTTACTTTTAATCCCTTTTAATTGTGTGATATTTCGGGCTAATACGGCATCTTCTCAGACACTCTCTACAGGATTTAAACCTGGGGTGTACTCACTTTTGTTAAACGTTTTTGTGATTTTGTGATTTTTTTGTGAGTGAACAACAAATCAAAAGCAGTTAGGCCTATATAGCCTATGTCACTAATATATATACAGCTCCAGGCCTTTTTATTAGAATAGCATGAAAAAGTTGATTTATTTCCATAATTCCATCAATAATGTTAAACTGTCATGGATTGTAGATTCATGGATTGTAGATTCAGTTTAAATCTAACTCAACAGAAATTAAACCCCATTCATTTTCAATGGGGTTTCATTTCTAGTGATTTAGAATTAAACTGGTGAGTTAGCGCCAAAACGTGGCATGGAAATCTACAGGGTATATTGAAGAGTGAAGTGTGGGGCACCAGGTCAACAAACAAGAACAGCTGACAGCAAAGCATCAAGGATATCTGGGCTTCCATAACTCCCATGCACTGTTTTTGCCATTGACTTCAATGTTAAACGCATCATGGCCGTTATTAAGACAGAGAGAGTCCTATCCAAGTATTGAACATTGCATGTTATGTAGAAAGTACCAAATTTCAACTGATTTAATGTGACCCGAATTTTGATGAAGAAAAATGTGATTTTATTGTAATATTCTCATGATGCGAATTTCCCAATTCATGTTTTTTTTTAGCTGGAAGGCCAACGTATATAAAAAGAAAACATTTAATGATTGGAATAGTTAAAAAACTGGACCATGAATCTACAATCCATGACAGTTTAACATTATTGATGGAATTATGGAAATAAATAAACTTTTTCATGCTATTCTAATAAAAAGGCCTGGAGCTGTATATATATATATATCACTGATTCTTGAGAAAGTGGCTAAAACAGGTTGTAATGTTGACAGAAAAAAACTAAGTGAATTACAAAATTATATGGTATATCCTTGTTGACTAAAGGGCGGGTTATACTTCCTTTCAGTGCCACGGAGTGAGCTTGTCCCAGCCATGATGCAGTTAATTTTGGTTTATGCCCTGTTTTGAAGCGCGGTCTGCGCGATGTAATTTCACGCTCAAACTGCCTTCAATACAAAGAGTAACCTAGACGTGTCGGTTGACGTGTCGGTCGACGACAATGAAAATGAAACATTACATATTTATGTCACGTGCATTTTTGATCGCACTGGCAGCCAGGTGGTAGTTTGGAACAAAGAAGTGGCTCATTTGTCGAGGATAGGTCGCACGAAGCGGAATGTTTCCTCGACCTCGGAACACTGTTCAACTGTCCAAATAACTTCGACTCAATTCGAAACAGCGTCGTAACTTGCAAGCGCACGTGTTGTCTTTGGTTCGTGTAAATAAATCAAACGACAAAGCACGGGCAAATTACTTAAGGAAGAGCTCACAGTCTGTAGACCGACGAAGGTTAGAACAAGGAAGTAGCTTGTTCTCTCGACTCGAGGACAGAGCAGGCTGGTCGAGAGGACCAATCAGAGACCTATTTTCGCCCTTCACGCCGTCGCTGTCTGCATTATCCCTGCGTCGAGACACAATTTCGGGGAGGTGCCCCAGAGTACCTGCGTGATGGGGGGGGGCTTCACTCCGTTAACTGCGCGGCTCACTGCATCACGACGCAGGGACGCTGATCTCGAGGCATAAACCACCCTTAAGGTCTTGGCTTTTCAGAAATGCACAAGGCCAATCTCCCCATTTTGTATTTTTTTCAGAAATCAGGCTTTTCTCTGATCACACCTTGTTTTTTGTCAACACCGTCAGACACAATTAAAAGTAATTCAAATTGTATTGATTTGGTTGCATATGTATCTGGAGTTTTTAAGTGATTATGTGTATTTTTTGGTTCACACATATGCCTTTAAATGTTGAAAATTCACTTTTGTTCTATTTTAATACTGTTTCATGTGTTCTAATTTTAAAATATGTACCGTCATACGATGCTTACTTAACGCCTAAATAGAACAAACATTTTTTTGTAATTTCACAAATATTCCTGTAGGCTTAAATTGGCTATTACTTTGATAATTCAACAACTCCTAAGGAAAATGTTGTAAGCACATTCATTTAAAATGTCCAAAACTCCTTCTTACGGTGGTGACTTAAGAACTGACGGTGGTGACAGTAATCTGAGAGTGGTGAAAGTGGCCTAATTTGTACCTGCATTTAGCAAAATAAATAGCCCTCTCAAGTCAATGGCATCTTGCATAAACACTTTATGTTTGTGTGTGCACAGTATGTTTGTACATGTGTTTTTTCTTCATTAGTTAGATTCTCTAGGAAGTAGGCCACTGGTTCTTGAAAATGTGGCAAAAACAGGTTTTAAGTTGTTCAAATCCAAAATATAGAGGTGTATTATCATAGATGTAGGTCTTGGCTGTGCAGTGAATGTATTGCCCAAGCTCCCCATGTTTAACATTTTTGGGTCATTTCACGTGAAATCAGACACTTTGGGACCCGACCGACCCGGATTTCGATCATACTTGGTGTGCCTTTTCAGTAGCAAGGTAGCACCCCAGAACTGCATTGGTTTGAATCTGACACAAATATTAAGGGAGAAACAGACTAGGAAAGGTTCACATGTGAGGGTAGGACACTATACATTCAGCCTTGAATATATCAGTCAGTGTTAGTCACAAAAAGATGCCTGTGGTGTTGTTTGAAAGCTCTTTTCTGGCTCTACATATTACACAATCACCTTGGAATACAACTACTTTCAGAATATGAATTATGATAAATTGAAAAATAAAAAATTGAATATCTAAAAAAACTTATATTTTAAAATGGCCAGTTCCTTGTCCAAACGTAGCCGGCAATGTCATGAGCAGCACCTAAAATGCTGGTGTTCGGTTTGTTATTCATTTCAGAGAGAAGTTGACTCACAAATATGGCGTCATACAGACCACTTACTAATAATATGGTAATACCATAGTAGCATCACATGACAAAACAAAAACAAAACAAAAATGGTCAGTGTCCATGGTCCCAGGTTTCAGAAACTAAGGCAGATGTCCATTTATACACACCAAATGATGATATGTGAATGTTTGAACATTCCTTCTCTGTGTACCTGTGCCATCTTCCCTTTACCGTACTTTAAAGAGATAATCAATGGCTACACTCTCATTTTGTACTCTACCAGTGCATTTGAAGCAGCAGCTGTGTCTTTTGTAGATAATGTATAAGTACGTCCCGTTGCAGTTACAGGTTCCACTACCAGAAGCACATCCTGATGATCCATGGCAAGTCTATCTGGTCTGAAGGGAAAAGTGAAGGATGGAGATGGCCCATGAGGATGCAGGAAGTTCAGTTTCACCTCTCCAGTGCTCGCCATACATTCCTCAGCACATGCTAGCCACCAGTTGCCATCATATACAGCTACAACATACCCTTTGATGCTTGAAAATGTAACACATTCCTTTACTGAGCTCACTCTTTCAACTCTGCCTTCTCTGAATGCTCAAAATGGCCTAACTTCCACTGTGTCCATTGACAATGGGCAGAAGCTGTGTAGTTTTTGAGTACCTGGAATAGTTCTTGCAGATTCAAACCTTTTCAACAGGTTCTCAGCTTCATGATGGTACATCTCTGTTGTGGCAAACTGGCAATGGATGTTCTTGACATTATCCTTGACTGACTCCCTTGAACCAGAAACATTTTTAAAACTATAGTTCTGTTTCACTCAAGAAAGGCTGCCAGACGGCTAGCCCAGGGGGCTGGAATATAATCCGCGCATGCGCGAGTTCTGAGGTACATTATATCAAAACTTCATCACGTGAGTGTGCCGCGCTACTGTACACAGTATATACAGTGCCCTCCATAATTATTGGCACCCCTGGTTGAGATGTGTTTTTTAGCTTCCAATTATTTATTTATTTTTTCTAAATAATATGGGACCTTAATGGAAAAAAAGAGAAAAATCCAACCTTCAATACAAGTGCATTTATTCAGTGGGGAAAAAATCCCACATAAAGAAATAATTATTTGACATCAAATAATGTGTGTCACAATTATTAGCACCCCTGGTGTTAATATTTTGTACAACCCCCTTTTGCCAACAAAACAGCACCTAATCTTCTCCTATAATGTTTCACAAGATGGGAAAAGACAGAAAGAGGGATCTTCAGCCATTCCTCTTTGCAGAATCTCTCTAAATCATCCAGAGACCTGGGTCCTCTCCTCTGTACTCTCCTCTTCAGCTCACCCCACAGGTTCTCAATGGGGTTGAGGTCAGGGGACTGAGATGGCCATGGGAGGAGCTTGATTTTGTGTCTGGTGAACCATTTCTGTGTAGATTTGGCCATATGTGTAGGGTCATTGTCTTGCTGAAAGACCCAGTGACGACCCAGCTTCAGCTTTCGGGCAGAGGGCAACAGATTTTGATTTAAAATGTCCTGGTATTTCAAAGCATTCATGATGCCATGCACCCTAACAAGGTTCCCAGGGCCTTTGGAAGCGAAACAGCCCCACAGCATCACTGACCCACCCCCATACTTCACAGTGGGTATGAGGTGCTTTTCAGCATGCGCATCTTTCGTGGTACGCCAGACCCACTTAGAGTGTTTGTTGCCAAAAAGCTCAATCTTGGTCTCATCTGACCAAAGCACACGGTCCCAGTTGAAGCCCCAATACCGCTTGGCGAACTCCAGACGCTTGCGTTTATGATTGTGAGTGAGGAAAGGTTTTCTCCGTGCATGCCTCCCAAACAGCTTGTTGGCGTGTAGACAGCGCCTGATGGTTGATTTGGAGACTTTGTGACCCCAGGATGCTACCATTTGTTGTAATTCTGTAACAGTGAGCTTTGGAGATCTTTTGATTTCTCTTACCATCCTCCTCACTGTGCGTGGTGGCAAAATAAACTTGGGTCCTCGTCCAGGCTTGTTTACCACTGTTCCAGTTGTTTTGAACTTCTTAATTATTCCTCTCACAGTGAATATGGGCAGCTGCAGTTGAGTGGCAATCTTCTTGTAGCCTCTGCCTGACCTGTGAAGGTCGACGCACATCTGCCTCACTTGTATGCTGTGTTCCTTTGTCTTTACCATGTTTAAGAGTGGATAAGAGAAATGGCCTCGGTGTCACGTCATATTTATACCCCAGGGAAACAGGAAGTGATGAATTACTAATTAAATGTTCCTACATACTCTGGTAAACTTTGTAAACTACTGTAGAAATGACAGAAATGCTTCAATTATATTTATTTCCTGGGAATTGTTAAGGGTGCCAATAATTGTGGAACAGGTGATTTAATGAAAAATAATTATTTTTTAGTCAGGGATTTTTTTATTTTCTTACAATTCATTTGAGTTGAAGGCTACATTTTCCTACAATTTTCAGTGTGACAGTATTCTTCTGCAATAAACACTGAATTTATTTTAAGGCTTTTAACACATCTCAACCAGGGGTGCCAATAATTATGGAGGGCACTGTAAGTCTCAGCGCGGCATACTTCGTCCTCTTTAATCCCTCACGCGATCTGGTAAGGTACGAATTGATACTGGTAACGAGGTGCCTACTGGCAGTTAGCTGTCCGAGAGCTGGTGACTACTGTTGCCCCTCTCCAGGCTATCGTTATCAGGCTATTATCCCCACCTTATTAAAAGTGTGCTATCGCCGCTTATAGATTAACGTGGCTTCTCCCTGTAGCTTGCGCTTTCGCACTCTCGTGGAATCCCCGAGGCGCATATCCACCTGAAATTCAACTTGAGGTAAGTAATCTGTTATTGTGGTTTGCTCTAGGGAGGAAAGAGATTACAGAGACATCTCTCTAACTATATCTCTAATGTTGCTACGGGCACCTTTCGGCGCCGTTCAGTAGCTCACTGTGATTCTGTTGTGGGATCTCTCCTGCAGGACGGCCCCGACTCTTCGTCTGTCGAGGAAGTTACTCGCTGGGCTCGTGGTTACGCAGTGGAATAATTATCCTGTGTGACAAACTGCCGCCACTCTGCCTCTATCGAAGGAGTTGCTTGCGTGCATGTTATACTCCAGCTGCCTCATCTGACGTGATCTCGTGCTGCGCAACTCTCGGTACCAACAATCTCATTCTCGGTACCGGTGAGAGATCAACGCTGGTACCAGAGTCGGTACCGAGGGTGATTAGTGCTGCTACTGGAGTGTGAGACCCTTAGTACCCATCTCTTGCACCTCTGCTGGAACCATATCTGGTACCAGGCAGTAACAGTGCCATCAGGTTCATGCCTAAAGTCAAGGTGTGACTGAAATAATAATAATAACTAACTAAGGAAGAAATAATAATAATAATAATTAAAAATAAATTAAAAATAAATAAATAATTTAAAAAAAAAAAAAAAAAAGCCTGGATTCCACAGCTGTACTAATTGCAACAGTAGAATGCCAGTGGAGGATGGTCATACACTGTGTGTGACATGTCTGGGCCCTGAGCACGCACTAGCTTCAAGGGCAGACCCTACCGGATGTCCAAGCTGTGTCCCCTTCTCAGTACGTACTCTACGGAGTAGGGTGCATAAGGCTACGGGAGATAATACACCATCCTCCCAGGCGTCCACGGAGTCGGGTTCAATACCAGCTACTCAACCCTCTCCTCAGCGACAGGCTACGGACAAACAGCCTGATCCACCTGCTACAGGCAAGAGAAGCCGAAAGCGGAAACACGAGACCTATGATGTTCTAGCAAATACAATGGAGTCTCTGGTGAAGGAATTGTCGTCCTTGGCATCTGGCCAACAGTGGATGATGCAGCAACTGGCTGAGCGCCAGACAGCGCCACTGAGACCTGGGCACCAGGCGGCCTCATTAGGGCCCGAGCACCAGGCTACCCCGTCAGGCACCGAGCGCCAGGTGGCCCCTTCAGTGCAGCCTGCAAGGGAGTCACCACAGCAGCTGTCTCCACAGGGTGCGGATGATAGGCTGGAGCTGCTATCAGTGCACGCATCCGATACCCTTGATGTTGGATACATGGATGACTTAACATCTCCCCATCATTCTGATCTGAGCTCAGACCATGGCTCTTCCCTCCTATCTGCTTCAAACGAAACACCCGGCGCCTTCTCTGGTGAGGAATTCCTCGCACTCATGTCTAGGGCTGCTAAACGTCTCGATGTGGAGATGCCTGCAATACCTGTCGCCCAGCCGTCTCGGTTTGATCGAAGGAGGGAGGCTGCAAACAAGCCAAGCACCCTCCCTGCCCTCCCAGACTTTGTCAAGGAAATGACGACTGTGTGGGAGCACCCAGAGGCGGCTACCCCTACTCTGCGACAGTGGGCACAGTTTGCCAACATCCATGGGGCGGATAAGGTTGGTTTTGGCGGCTATCCCGCGATGGATGACTCTATTGCTGCTCTCGTCCTCCCTCCCACGGCTCTTGTGGGGAAGGACCCTACATGCCCGAACAAACTGTCGCACCACTGATAAATGGCTGAAAAAGTCGTTCTACAATGCGTCCTTTGGGGCTCGCCTTATGAACACAACATCTATACTCACGTTGTACCAGATGGAGCTTATTGGAGACCTCTCAGCCGCCCCTGCTCAGGAACTAGTGGAGGAATTGAAAAAGGTCTCTGAAATCCTTGTGCACCTCGCGAAAGGTGCAGCACACTCTAGTGGGAGATCCATTGCTTCACTGTGGATGGCAAAGAGGCACCTGTGGCTAGCTCAATCGAAGCTGCCCGAACAGGAGAGGAGCAGGCTCATGAAGCTACCTCTTACCCCTGGCGTTACCTTTGGACCTGGAGCCGCTGACATGCTCCGCCGAGCCAAGGAGTCTAGGGAGTCAAAGAAGGAATGGGAGCAGCTGTTGCCAAGGCCCCCTCCACCCAAATGGCATCGGCCTGATAAGGGCTATGCAGGTGGCCCCAGTGTGCCCTTCTCAAGAAGTCCCCCCAACATGCAGGGGCATGGACAAAACATGCAGGGGCATGGACAAAGGCAGATGGCACATGCCCCCCCCTTTGCAAGCCGCCATCCTGGGAACCCTGCTAGGCCTTATAGGCCTCGGCAGCGTGATGGCCACAGACCTCGTGCCACCCCTTCTGCTGCCCCGCAGCCTTCTCCCTGACATTGACAAGTGACTCTGCCGCATGTTTTCTACCACGCCCAATTAGAGGTGTGGGAAACGTGTTCTCCCAGTTCTTGGGTTGTTTCAACAATAAAGTTTGGTTACCGGCTACAGTTCAGACGCCGCCCACCCATGTTCAAGGGTGTTCTTGTTTCTCATCAGCCAGACCCAGAGCGGCAGCTGGCCTTACAAGAGGAGTTAAATACTCTGTTAAGGAAAGGAGCAATAAGGGAGTTAGGTCATAACGAACGGCGGAGTGGCTTTTATACAAGCTACTTCCTGGTCCCGAAACGAGATGGTGGATTCCGCCCAATACTGGACCTAAGGCCACTAAACCAGTACTTACGCCCGTTGCACTTCAAAATGCTATCTCTGACCCAAATCTTTCAATCGTTAATATGTTCCCCATCGAGTCTGCAGGCAGGGCGGGACACAGCAATGATGATGGAACACTTGCAAACGTTGGGCCTGTCTCTCAATTCAGAGAAGAGCCAAATATCTCCCTCACAGCATATCATCTTTCTCGGAGTGAAACTGAACTCGATGACGATGGTGGCATGTCTCTCGGATCAGAGGGCTATCGCCCTGCAACAATGCCTGTCACAGTTCATGGGACGGAGAGATGTTCTTGCTCGCCAGTGTCAGAGGTTGCTGGGCCTCATGGCCGCTGCATCCCAGGTGGTACGCCTCGGCCTTCTACATATGAGGCCGGTGCAAAAGTGGTACCTGTCCAAGAGGCTTCATCCAGTACTGGACAGGGGCAAATCTGTCCCTCTGCCACCTGTGTGCCTACGGGCCATCCAATGGTGGGCCATACCCCAGAATCTGTGCAGAGGTGTACGACTAGGCAGAATCTACCGGCGCGAAGACGCGTCGCTGTCAGGCTGGGGGGCAGTCTGGAACGGTGTAGGAGCCAGAGGAGTGTGGCGCCCACCTTGGACAACTGCCCACATAAATGTTCTCGAGCTGAGAACAGTATATCTTGCCCTCCGCCACTTCTTGCCGGTACTCGGGAACAAGAATGTCTTAATTCAAACAGACGACATGTCGGCAATAGCGTATGTGAATCGCCAGGGAGGCCTGAGGTCCCAGGCTTTACACAACATGGCTCGGGAACTCCTCCTCTGGGCGGACACTCGACCCCCCTCTCGGACACCCCGTGGCAACTCCCGTTGCGGAAGGATTTGTTGTCGCAGGCAAAGGGAGAGTTGTGGCACCCGACACCAGCCGTCCTGAATCTGTGGGTCTGGCCATTGAGAGGGACACCCTCCTTGCTCAGGGGTTGTCATTTTCAGTTACAAGGACCTTGCAGTGTGCTAGAGCCCCTTCAACAAGAGCCCTGTACTCTTGTAGATGGGAGGCCTTCAAGGCATGGTGCGAACAGCGGCATGAGTGCCCCCGGTCCTGCCCTCTAGTTTCAGTCCTGGAATTCTTACAAGAGAAACTTGGCCAGGGCAAGTCCCCTTCGACGCTGAAGGTTTTTCTCTCTGCAATATCTGCCTGCCATGAGAGAGTAGATGGCAAAACACTTGGAGCTAACCCTCTGTCTGTCCAATTCATGAAGGGAGCTCAAAGACTGCGCCCAAGGAGGCTTCAATCTGTGCCGCCATGGCAGCTCCACATTGTCCTCGATGCTCTGACGAAGCCCCCATTCGAGCCCGTTGGGAGTGTCGACCTAAAATGGCTGTCTCAGAAGGTGATTTTTCTCCTCGCCATTACCTCAGCCAAGCGTATTGGTGAGCTACATGCGCTGTCCCTTTACAAGAAGTTTGCCGGGCGGCCTGCTGGGCTTCGCCGTCAACCTTCACAAGGTTCTACAACCTCAACATGTTATCTCCCACGTCCTTTGGGAATTCGGTTCTAAGCTCGTGACATTGTCACATATTGGACTGTGTTCACTTGAAGTTCTGTTAACCAGTCACTCCAGCCCTGTTGGCATGTGGACAGTCAATAAAGGTTTTTGACTTCAATGCATTGTCCAGTGTCTTTATTCAATTGTCGTATGGTTGTCCGCCGCGACGTTTGGGCATACATATTCCAGCCCCCTGGGCTAGCCGTCTGGCAGCCTTTCTTGAGTGAAACAGAACGTTGGGTTACGGATGTAACCTTGGTTCTGTGAAGGAAAGAAAGGCTGCCAGACTTCGTCGTCGCTCTGGACTTCGCGTTCAGGATTTTTATGAGGACGAAGTATGCCGCGCTGAGACTTATATACTGTGTACAGTAGCGCGGCACACTCACGTGATGAAGTTTTGATATAATGTACCTCAGAACTCGCGCATGCGCGGATTATATTCCAGCCCCCTGGGCTAGCCGTCTGGCAGCCTTTCTTTCCTTCACAGAACCAAGGTTACATCCATAACCCAACATTTTGTAATTCAAGATGCTATTCAATCATTTCACTGGAACAACCAGTGCAGGCCACAATCCATCCATTTGTATGCTACTACCAAGATCAGTTGAAACTGGGAAAAAAAAATCTGTTTTGTTGTTATTTCAGACTGCAACATTCATGATACAATTGCTGTACATCTGTTTCAGAAGCTTCTAATTCAGTTCCTCAGTGACACTTCATCAATGACAGAACGTCCAAAGAAGATCCTATATTTTTTCTGATGGCTGTGCTGCACAATATAAGAACCTTAAAAACACAACAAATTTGTGCCACCACGAGGCAGATTTTCACATACCTGCAGAGTGGCACTTTTTTGCCACATCACATGGCAAAGGTCCATGTGATGGCGTTGGAGGGACAGTTAAATGGCTTGCTGCACGAGCAAGTCTGCAACGTCCTATTGACAATTAAATTGTAACGCCATACCAACTGTTTGAATTTGTCAAGGATAATGTCAAGAACATCACACTGATGATGGGCTAGACCAGAAACGTTTGTCCCTTGTCTGTCGGTTTTATTAACTTGAGGAATGTATGGCGAGCACTGGAGAGGTGAAACTGAACTTCCTGCATCCTCATGGGCCATCTCCATCCTTCACTTTTCCCTTCAGACCAGATAGACTTGTCATGGATCATCAGGATGTGCTTCTGGTAGTGGAACCTGTAACTGCAACGGGACGTACTTATACATTATCTACAAAAGACACAGCTGCTGCTTCAAATGCACTGGTAGAGTACAAAATGAGAGTGTAGCCATTGATTATCTCTTTAAAGTACGGTAAAGGGAAGATGGCACAGGTACACAGAGAAGGAATGTTCAAACATTCACATATCATCATTTGGTGTGTATAAATGGACATCTGCCTTAGTTTCTGAAACCTGGGACCATGGACACTGACCATTTTTGTTTTGTTTTTGTTTTGTCATGTGATGCTACTATGGTATTACCATATTATTAGTAAGTGGTCTGTATGACGCCATATTTGTGAGTCAACTTCTCTCTGAAATGAATAACAAACCGAACACCAGCATTTTAGGTGCTGCTCATGACATTGCCGGCTAAGTTTGGACAAGGAACTGGCCATTTTAAAATATAGGTTTTTTAGATATTCAATTTTTTATTTTTCAATTTATCATAATTCATATTCTGAAAGTAGTTGTATTCCAAGGTGATTGTGTAATATGTAGAGCCAGAAAAGAGCTTTCAAACAACACCACAGGCATCTTTTTGTGACTAACACTGACTGATATATTCAAGGCTGAATGTATAGTGTCCTACCCTCACATGTGAACCTTTCCTAGTCTGTTTCTCCCTTAATATTAGTGTCAGATTCAAACCAATGCAGTTCTGGGGTGCTACCTTGCTACTGAAAAGGCACACCAAGTATGATCGAAATCCGGGTCGGTCGGGTCCCAAAGTGTCTGATTTCACGTGAAATGACCCCTTTCATAAAATGGGCTCTTTCTTGTTTTGTCAACAGCGGCAGACAGAATTAGAAGTAAAAACATATGTTTACTGTATTAAAGTGAATTACTTTAACAATTCAACATAACTGTAGATACTTATTGTATGCATATTCCTAAAACATGTCAAAAACATGTAAAACATGTGTTTTTTGGTGAACTCCATCAGATGTCACCACCGTCAGGTTTTCTGACAAAAAAACCTCCAAATGCACCTCAGTGGTGGCTAGAGTATCATTTTGGATCACAATTATTACTAACATGCCTAGTAATGTTTCATTAACCAGCACAATTTAGTAAAATATGGAACAAGATGATGAGCGGAACAAAATCTGACGGTGGTGACATCTGAAGGTGTGAGACAATTTCATTTTCGCTCTGTTTCTTGGGTGCTTCATACCTTTTCTGAGAAAGTATATATTAATTAACATTAATGTAATATAATACTATTAAAACATCCGACGGTGTTGACAGTTTATGGTTGGGACAGTACCAGTGTCCAAACAAATGAACAAATTGAGGACAAAATAGTAAACTTACAGGAGCTTCAGTGATGGTGAAGTATGCAGTAGACCTAAAGGTTTGAAAAGGGGTCCTCAGTAATGAAAATGACCTTGTGCATACCTGATTTTATTGTCTTTTAGAAAAAATCTGACGGTGGTGACCAATATGCCGGACACACTTTGAGCAATCAGAAAATAGTAGTAAATATTGTTTTACATGCACTATGTGCACATCTGTAGAACCACTTTAATATGGTCTTCCACATCATGGTGATATTGTTCAATTCTGTTAGTGATATTTGTATTTTAAGTCAATTGAAATGATGATGCCAGTCCTTGGGACAGGCGTTTTTACAGGGTGTGGACAGGTTTATAGCCATGAAAAGTAATAAAATTACACTTAAATATTTCAAACAACTGTGTATTTGTGTAACAGACCCCTTGGCCATTACCTGGATTCATTTTGTTCGTGAAAATTTAGTTGATTTTCAACAGAATTAGCATTTTACTGCTGGGACATGTTTTTGCCAAACTTTCAAGAATCAGTGATATATATATATATATATATATACATATAAACAATGATTAGTGATATATATATATAGCCTATGGCGTAGGCCTATTTGCCATTGAGGAAAGGAGGACGACCCTCCCTCAAAATAATAAAGCCAGATCTTCCAGTATAAAGTAGGCCTACTGAAAACAAAACATATTTATTATATCTTTGTTATATTTCTGTTAGTATTTTATAGCTATTTAGCGATAAAAACATATACTTTCTAATTCTATAATATTAGACCTAGGAGGACCGTCCTCCCTTCCATCCTCATTGACTTCCATTGTAGGCCTAAATGGTGAACGGGCGTAGCGCGGGCTTTACTTTTTAACATTGAAGTGAATGGAGCGTAGGGAGGACTTTCCTCCCTTTAGGCGGGTCTAGAGCCATGGAAGTAATTTGCCACAGCGAAGAAAAAAAAATCTTATTCCCATTTGTAAATAACCCTCTTTTGGGAGAAAAGCACGACGGAGAAACCAAAAAGCCAATCAGAATATGACGAGTTGGGTTGACAGACCGAAGATTCTCTATTCTAATATTAGGCCTAACTAACATTTAAACCGTCTATGGACAGACGACAAGCATGGACTCGGTCGTCATTGGCGAATATTTTATGAACCCTTAATAAATTAAATAGAAATGAAAGATCAACTGTTTTCATGTTGTGAATCGTGCAATGTCACTCCCTGGATTTAGATTGAAAAAAAAAAACAAGTGGAAAGGTCAGTGTAGCAGTCACTCATGTCACTCGACCCAATGCAAGCGAAGCACGGATGCAAATCGCATTTATTCAAATGGTCGTCATCATCGTTTTTAAAATATAGTCTTTGTTTCAGCATGTCCTACGTGCACAAATGATAGTCTCAATGCTTGTCATTGCGTTTCTCCGTCGTGGTTTTCTCCCAAAAGAGAGGTATTTACAAATGGGAATAAGAATGCTTTTGGCTGTGGATGAATGCGGTAGGTGACGGTCACTCCCAACTGAGATCACTCCCGGACGTGTAGCCCCAGGTGGTTCCATCACTCCCAGACGTTCTATCCCACCCGATTATATTTCACGTATTATCATACATACGCCCTCTCGGTACTTCACATGGTAATCAAACATTTCAAACAAGCAATTTAAGGTTAGGGTTAGGTTTAGGGTTAAGGTTAGGGTTAGGGTTAGGTTTAGGGTTAAGGTTAGGCAGGGGCGTATCCGACGGGGGGGATGAGTATGTTGCATCCCCCCCACTTTAACTGGAAGGCCATTCCATCCCCCTCACTTTTGCCCACTAAACATCACTAAAATAAATAACCATTTGAAATAAAATAGGCCTATCACACGTTCGCCTGTCAAAGTAGGGATATTGAAAATGTTTGCTTTCGTTGTATCACCCTGTTTCGCTGTAGTCTATTCCAGCGCAACAGTTGCGTCAATATTAGGCTACTACAGCTGTTTGAGAGCGTGCTGGTGGCGGTGCTGACCGAGTGCGCGGCCACAGCTTTTCATGCTGCAGACCGAAGTAGGCCTATGCTACACGCAGACACCCTCAACGAAGTGTCAGTCACTGAAAAGGATTAAATGACGGACTGTTTTAGATCAGCAAAAGTTAACTGCCTGTCATGATATTTAGGCTACATGTCCTCCATCTGAGAAAAAAAAGCAGTCTGATAGTGGGTCGTGAAAATTCTGGTTCGTGAGTGACGAGCTGTTCAGTTGCACCGAGTTACAAACATTTTGTTGGCACCCCTCCCCCACGCACGATGAGGGGAAAAAAATGATACAATCGGTGAGAATTCCATAGCTTGCAAGTTGCTAATCAGGAAGAGATCATCCACAAGCGACTGGTAGCAAAGACAGCTCCCCAAAAGTCCCGGCAGAATATAGACATGCATGCAAGACATTGGTGATGGCAGAACATAACCTAACTTTAATTTAACCCTATCCAGACCGGGCTTTTTTGGCATTCCTGGGACCGGGGGGGGGCTCTTTTGACCCCCCCCTCATAACTTGGGAACCGAATGGCGTATGACCACCAAAATTGGAGGGGATGATCTTCAGCCAAAGATCTATGGATGGCATCAGTTTGGTGTCATTATTGGATATTATGACATCATTATGACGTCATTTCCTGTT
The DNA here is from genome assembly GCF_034702125.1 of Engraulis encrasicolus. NCBI lineage: Eukaryota > Metazoa > Chordata > Actinopteri > Clupeiformes > Engraulidae > Engraulis > Engraulis encrasicolus. The sequence goes on along the minus strand of NC_085875.1, from coordinate 50,685,239 downwards.
TTTATTGCCCAAAATGTCACATTCATGTATTTTCCATCTAACTTGGGAAATGCACATCAATTTTGGTTATTATTTGCTTCAGACCACTTCAAATGTTCACAAGGGTGTCTGATGCTGATGTAAATGTAAAAAAATATGAAAAGTGATGATGAGACTTAGATCAGTGATTTTTGGTCAGGCGTACCTGTCAGAAAACCGTTGCCATGGCAACAGCAAAAATTATAAACCTAATCTTTTGGTATCACACTGTAGCCAACTTCATTTTAGGAAAAGTCACAAAGTTTCGTAGTCATAGCTTTAGTCATTCAGGAGTTGGTGCGGGCACTTTTACCCCCCCCCCCCCCCCCCCCCCCCCCCCCCCCCCCGGTCTGGATAGGGTTAATGTCTTTAAAGTGCAATAGAAATTGTATTTTCGCCGAATGAGACGCCAATCTGGAAGAAAAGCATGGATAGAAGGTAGGATCATTTCCCCTCCTCAATCATGCCCGCGCGCCGTGCAAGAAGCCCATTCGTCTGATGTATCATTCATGTTTACCGTTGTGGCTTTCTACGAGCAGTAGGCCTACATTTTACTTTTCAACATCAAGCAAGAGCCAGTTTTCAGCAGTTTTCAGCTCATATAAACTTCTGGTGAATACGAAAAGAGGTTGTCTGACTGTGGTAAATTTAATGTAAACAACCTTCATTCATTTTGTTGTTGCTCATTTGTTGCTAGTGTTGCTTGCTGAGTTGCACATTACGCTGTGTTGCGCTATGTTTACGCCAACGTGTTCGAGGAAAGGCAACACATTTTGGTTGTTGCAAGCAGTGGAATGTGCTGCTATGCTACATAGGCTATTGGAATATCATCTGTAGGCTATGTGTTTTCGCGTTTGAATTTGGGATTGCGCTCAGTGAACTCAGAGCCTGTTTGCTGTTTAATAGCCTACTTGCGATGCAAGCTCGGACACATGCAGTGGAGATGAGACACCACGCCTGTCTGCCCAGCCATGAGACTAGTTCTAGAGTTGTGAGGGAGTGACACTGATCTGCGCGCACATACCGTCACATTATTCAGGCAAGACTAGACTCGAGCTTGCAAACTGACCAGTCCAGGGCTGGTCATGCTGTATCCTCGCAATCTATTTCTGCCTACAATTTTGTTCATTGATAAGACATTTTTCAGGTGTTCTGTGTATCATTTCCATAAGCCTATTAAAAATACATAGGCCTACTGTAGCAGTGCAATAATAGTTTTCAAACTGGTGCACTGAGGTGGCTTATGTTTTTCAGCCAAGTTGCAAGTGTGTTGCCGGCGTGCGTATTATAGCCTTAATTTAATATCACAACTTACAGCAACCATCACACTAGACCTAGTATGTAGCAACACAGTATGGCAAAATTCACTATGGCATTAGAATGGATGAAACAGATAAATAATCAACTTGATGAGGGGCTGGTTGATTTCGGGGGCAGATATTAGGCTCTTGGGTTGACAAGTTACTGTAATTTCCAGTGTGTGTGAGTGTATGTGTGTGAGAGAGCTTACCAAATGAAAGCAAAATTGGTTCAAGGCAAGCCCAGCAGAGAATTTTAGTCATGGATTCTGATTGCGTTCCAGAGAGTTTGGGTTTTTGAATATCTGTGATACATACAAGATACTGTGATGCATATAAACCAGTATTGATGTACTTTCAAGAACAATTTGTGTCTGTACAAATACAGTATTGTATATACAGTATTGAATATACTATTGAAAGACCTACTAGGCATATTGAAATTGGCCCGCGGCGGGGGGGATTGGGGGCTATATTTCATCTGAGAGCACCCCCACTTTTTGAAAGCTGGATACACCCCTGGGTTTAGGGTCGTATGACGTCAGGCGGCAGTAATGCCAGTAACAGGACGCCAGTAATAGGACTGTTTTGCTAGTCCGGAGTTGTTGTTGTTGTTGTTGTTAGGGTTAGGCACTAATTATATGTGAAATACACTTGTACGTAACAAAAAACTAACATCAAAAAGATAACTAGCTCCGTTATATGGCGGTGGGCTCGATAGTCTGGCTAGTGCCGACCGGGGAGCGTCCTGCGTTGGGAGCGACAATCAGGGAATCGGATGAATGCACTGACCCTAGACTGGCGTTCTTTTCTCCCTCCTCAAGACGAGAAACATGACGGCACGAAAATTTAAACTCTTCATAAAACGTATCTGGCTAAACTCCCAACACGTAGCCTACATCATGTTATGTAGTTTCATTTGGGTGGAATTAGGAATACTGTACAACGATTTTTTTATTCGGAACCTAGGCCTATTCTAGTGCCAATAGGGAGGGAAAGTAATCTCGTCGCCCCCTGCTGGCAACGTTCCAAGACCCTACAACAAATGAATGGGGTTTTTCTTTGAAAAATTACATCTCGGCCCTGACGACGAAGTAGAAGTAGTGGCAGTCATATTATAGGCATGTTGGCCCGTTTTATCGAATCAGGTGGTAAAATGTTCGGTTTTTCACTGATCTGAACTGATTTTAATATTCTTTAAAAAGCTAATACAGAACGAAGGTTATGTATATAACCACGGTTCTATGAGTTCCGGATGACCGCCAGAGGCGGTGCTTTCAGCACTGAATATTCATCTTACGGATCAAGCAGGTCGAGAATTAATATCAACAAAGTAACACGTGACCTGGGTGACGTCACCCGGTGACCCTGCGTCAGGGGTCAAAACACCGGTGAACCCAGGAAGTGACTTCTTGGCAAATCTTCTCGCATAAACCTCCGAGTGACTGCCAAGCTCTGGCGGTCATCCGGAACTCATAGAACCGTGGTTATATACATAACCTTCGTTCTATTTCGTTCCTTCTGACCGCCAGAGGCGGTGCTTTCAGCACTGGATGACTAATACCAACAAAGTCATGAGGAGTGCCTACCCGTTGTCAGTACTACTGAGACAGGCCTGAAGCCACCGCCAGCACCACAGTAACATGTGGGGCAACATCAAGAAAACCAGGCAATGGTGCAGCCTGATGCCGAGGAGGCCGTGCTGCATATGTCCTTGCACGTACCAACGGCCACATGGAAGCCAGTGTAACCTGGCCCAAAGGATCCACGAGCTCCCTGAGTGAGAACCACAGGGGGCAGCAAGTAAGCAGTTAGCATAGCAGTTGACGGGGACACCTGTGCCACCCCGTAGCGGTACCATACCACCCGGTGCCACAAACGGGAGGAGCCACAATGGAAGAGGCGAACCACGGAAAAGGTCAACAACAGGGCACTGGACGCCCATAAGGAAGTTGCTCCCATGCCCATCAGACTAGTGTCGGCCCCTGAAAACAGCTGCTGCAACAGGCCCAGAGAGGCGGCATACATGGCACATGACAGATGAGCCGCCCGCTCCACACAAGACCGCAAGACCGGCCAGAGAGCGTCTGAGGGCAATCAGGATGGCCAATCCCCACATTCATCCAAGGTACGGCCATCATCAGGGGGCCCACAGGTCGCAGGCAGTGTCGGACTGCCACCGCAGACCAAGCGTCCAGGGCAGCAGCAGTGGGCACGACCGCACCGCGCAAGGGCAGCAGCAGTGGGCACGACTTCACGGCGCAAGGGCAGAGCGGAACAGACGCGAGTTCCATCTCCAGGGTCGTAGGCGGACATGGTAGCCAGACACAATGTAGAGCGGTCAGCGACAGTAGGACCTGGTGTCATAACGGCATATCCAACCCAAAGAGGCCTCAGCAAGCGGAGGCCAAGAGGGATAACGCGGCATGCCCAACACCTGGAAGGAGCGGAGAGCAAGGAAGGAGAGCCTCCACTTCCAATGCCCGCAAGTACGCTGGTCATAAGCAGAGACGACGCCTAGAAACACCAGGCCAGGGGTCTGCATGTCGAGAACAGGGCAAAGCGCACCAGGTCGAGAACAACAGCGTGAGCGAAACAAAACCACATGCAGCATCGGCCGCACGGTCGGGGCAACAGAATAGCCGCACGGACCAAAGGGACATATGGGGGCCGCAGGAAGAGAGCAGACGGCCTCCAGCAAGGCCCCGACAAGGGTGCCGCGCAAGCCATACCAATCATCGTACCACGGCCATGGTCTGTGTGACTCAGCCCCGGCACTCAGGCCAGACAGGCGAATGCCAGCAAACAGGAGTCAAAGATAACTCACAGGGGGCGCCCCAAAGCGGTCCATGGGGGCCGAGAGAAGGCCAACAAGACATGGGACATCGAAAACCCAATGCACGTTGTACGCAATGCTGCATCATAGTCCTCGCTGATGAGCTCATCTGCGACGTGTCCAAGTGACCAGGGCAGTGTGCCTCGCCAGTCCAACGCTCTGACCGGCGAGGCAAGGAGGGCGGCAAGATGTGGTTCAATACCCGGCAAGGCCATAGATGGAGGCCTCCAGCAGCCCGGCCAATGCGTGATCGCCGACCCATCGTGCAGTGTCACAGTCAGCCAAACACCAGTAAAGGCCACATAGGGGCCATCGGCATAGACAGGTGGGACAGGCAGGGTAACCAGTAGCAGGTACAGCCACTGCAGCAGAGACGCGTAAACAGTCCAAGCGGGCCCAGCGGGAAAGGGGCGCGAGACGACACAGGACGCAGACGCCCATGACAAGTCAACTGTGATGCCCCTGCAGACACAGAATCCAGTCGTAGGGGCGTGTACGCCTACCGGTGCCCAGAGCACTCATGTGAGACCATCCATAGCGAGGCCAACAGAGCGAACAGTCGTAAGCCACTGAAAACTCGAAGGGAGAGCCCGGAGTGGGGTCACTCCCTTACAGTAGTAGCAGTCAGAGTGGCATCCTGACCCCCGGACATACCACACATGAAGTGGGGAAATCTGAAGAGCAACAGGAGAAGGAGTGGTAACGCTCCAACATACCAGTAGCAGCCGCAGCTGCAGTGGTGCGGGCGCCAATGGCACTCGTTAGTAGCCTATGGCGAGTCCACGCATAGCCCAAGGGCTCAGGGGGACGACGTGCAGCAGTCGACCTACGCGCCACAGTCGAGGACAATGAAGGAAGCACCCGGGTCCTGTACCCAGGGCAGCAACGTCCACATACATGTGCCCCAGTCACAGAGGCGCAAGCCCAACGGCACACTCCGCGAGCCAAGGGACGAAAAAGTCACAGGCTCCACCAGGTCTGGAGTACGACGACATGCCAGACGTACGACAGTGGGCAAAGGCGGACGACAGGACGCAGAGCATAACTTGCATACTGAAGCCACAGCAGAAGAGGCGAAGGCACCAACTGCAATCACAACCGTCCACGGTGAAGCCGGTCAAGGCCAACAGACTCCAGACAGTCCCGCAGGAGTGCCAAAGAGCATAAAACAGGGCATGGTGTGAAACCACTCACCCAGAGCAGCAGCAGTCGTACAGGCGGAAACGCCAACGGTGCATGCAAGGAGCTGACTGGTGGAGACACCCACGGTCAGCCAAACCCAGGAGAACGACCAGAACTAGTCATGACGTAGGGAAAAGAAGCAAGCTATGCAGAGGGGCATGAAGCGAAGCAACACGCGCAACTGTAGCAGCCATGGCGGTTGAGGTGCCTCGGGCGTCCACAAGAAGTCGATGGATGAAACAGCCGACAGCAGGCGGTATCCAGGAGAGCGACAGACAGTCGCAGGACGCTGAATGGTAGAGAACAGCAGAGGAGCGGGGAGCACATATGCAGTCCCACGCAAGTCATGCAGCCATGCAAGAGTGCAAGTATGCAAGCATGCGAAGCAACCGAGCAAGCCATGTAAACGCCGGAATGGCAGGTTGCGTATGGCCCAGCGGCTCGTCGTGGCAACTGTAGTAGCCGTGGCATCAACAAGCATGTCACAGGGTGGAGGCCACCCGTGGCCAGAAACCCACTCTGGAGCAGTAGCAGGTATGGCACTCACAAGTAGCCGTCGGGCGAAAAACACCCATGGCCAACCAACCCAGAAAGGGGCCAAGCATCAGCCACCAGACAACCAATGCAATGCAACAAGCAATGCAACTGGGCTGTGCCGGTGCCACCCGAACAGAGGGCATGGCGCGGGCATCGGCAGCAGGCGATAGCTGTGGAGGCGGTGGTCGACAGTCGTGGCGGCGATGGCCGACAGTCGTGGCGGCGATGGTCAACAGTCGTGGCGGCGGTGGGCGACAGCTGTGGCGGCAGCATGCGACAGCTGTGGCGGCGGAGTGCGACGGCCATGGCGGCGGTGTGCGACCATCCGGGTCGCTGGCAGGCAGGGCACATGTGAAAACACTGTCACCGTGTGCCAGAGGCTGCAGGTCGGCAAAACAGGGCGACAACTCCACCAGGCCAGTCAACAACTTGTCTACCCCTGAGGGCAAGGAGTCTGTGCACATCCGCGACACCTCCAGGAAGCGCGAGGTCACCCCATGGCGCCTGCTTGGCCTCGCTGCAGCAGCCGGCGTCATCTACAGCCCCTCATGGCCAGCGGAACGGTAGGCCGAGGGCCAAACCGCGTCAGTCCGGCAGCAAGTGCTCTCGCACGCAGACCTGAGCAGGCAGCCCAGGCCACATCTGTCAACCTCAGCCGCAGGCGCCTCAGCTCCAGGCAGGAGGGGCGACACCAGTCCCAGGGGCCTAGACGGCAACGCATCAGTCAGGCAGGCAGGCACACAGGGCGAGGACACCCCAGTGGTAGCCGAGAGGGAGGCCAGCAGTCGGACAGTCAGGGCCGACAGGCAAACAAGGCAATACACACAGCAGGGCGAAGACACCCCAGTGGTAGCCAATGCAAGCCAGTAACCAGGTGAGGCCAGAGCTCCAGGCCAACTGGTGAATACCACACAGAAGGGGCTGGGATATCCAACAGCAGCCAAAAAGAAATCCAGCAACCAGGCAAGACGAGGGCCCTGTGTCGGGAAGCAAACACTGCAACACACAGAAGGGAACAAACAAGCAATACATACCCCAGGCGAGGGCACCCGATAGTGGGCAAAAAGTAGGCAGCATGTAGGAGATGACACTACAATGTCCAGCAAATACTGCAAATATAAAACACGAGGGGCGAGGACGCCCCAAGTGTAGCCAACAGGAGCCAGCAGCCAGGCGGCAACACCAAGCTGACAAGCAAATAACATTGGACATTAACATTACATTGCAATGCAGTCGGTAGGCGCTGTACACCCAGCGACTCACAGTAGAGGACATACCAATAAGTATCAGTGTCCTTGAGTGTTTTGAAAGGCGCTTTGAAATAAAATGCATTATCAGTAGCATTATTATTATTATTATTATTATAAGCACAGCCAATATCCTGGGCAGACAGGAGTAGCACAGTGATAGAAATGCAAGGCAAATATACACTTCTGGGGCGAAGACACCCCAGATGAAAACAGACAATAATCAAACAGTGAAGAAATAACACAACCGGGCAGGAATAACAACCGGGGTGAGCAGAGTGCAGCCAGAGAGTAGAGAGAGGCTGTAGTGTAGATTGGATCTCTGGAGCAGCGTGACGCCAACGGTGCAAGGGCAAAGCGAACCACACTGGCCCGTGGAGCAACCGTACAGACAGGCTACACTGTACAAACAATGAAGCCGTAACGTAAATACTCGCGTCGAGTGTTACAACAATCGCCCAGTAATAGTAACATTCCGCGGCGAGAAACACCGCGAAAATAAATCGAAACAGTAAATGACAGTCCACTTACCCAAACGATGGCCAACATAGGCAGGCAGGCGTTAATACATAATCCCAACTCGAAAGCGCATCACGCCACGAGACCGCTCGTCAAATTCAGTTGCGGGAAACACCACTGAAGATAACGCGGTAGCAGTTAATACATGATCAGAAAACGGCCTACCTTCCACGGGAAAGGACAAGTTATTAGCCTCCAGTCGGCGAGAACAGTGCCTCGAGCCAGGGGCTAGGCAGGCTAGGTAGCCTAGCCAGCCCTCCTCCACCGAGCGGATAACACTCAGTCGAACACATCGTAAATGTGAAAGAGATACTCAAAGGAAAAAGCGACCAACGCCGTTTCATGGGGGGTGGAAAACCCACAGCCCCAACCCTATGGGTGCGAAACGAACAAAGCGTCAGGTCAATCCCAAAATCTCAAAACTCGACACCTGCAATCGAGAAGATGAAAGAGGTCACTTCCTGGGTTCACCGGTGTTTTGACCCCTGACGCAGGGTCACCGGGTGACGTCACCCAGGTCACGTGTTACTTTGTTGATATTAATTCTCGACCTGCTTGATCCGTAAGATGAATATTCAGTGCTGAAAGCACCGCCTCTGGCGGTCAGAAGGAACGAAATAGAACTACACTGACTGGCATGTGTGACGTGTTTTCTCCATGTAATTAGCATAGCCAAATTAGCATTGCCAAACATGAGCCAGAGAGGTGGTTCAGAGAGTGTTTATGGGTAGTACGAGAGAGGAATCTTGCGACTTTTGCCGGGTGGTACTGTCCAATAAGTGGCGCCATCCAGACAGCGCAGAGGCTGTCAAAATGAATTGGGTCCCATGGAGCTCAACCACGATGCTGCCATTGCTTTGGGAGAGAATTGGTATCATCGTTTCATTTTATTTTTCCAAAAGGCAGGATAGATTATCCTTTCAAACAGCACTTAGTTTGAATGTTTAAACTCGCTGGATCTTTGTAAAATACGTCTTTATTGTCAATATGACGTCACGAGTGGCTTCACACACTGCGTTTGGATTGGTCGGCCGGCTGCATCGCTGTGATCACGACGGCCGTAAAGCAATTTTGTTAGCAAGATGCTAGCGGAGCCTGACTCATAAATGCCAAAGCTGTAGGAAATCAGAAGGACATAACTCCCAGGTTATTGTACATTTCATTGAAATCCACATTGGTTTCTCAGAACTTACAGTAATATTGTCAAGTTTCAGCCGACAGCGAGCACAATTGTCAGTTATTAGCGCCAGCCTTGTGGGCTGTGCTGTCTCGACAGCGCTCCCTGGTGAACTGCAGGCACGGGTTGGAGGGCGAGATTCAACACTGTATGTAAACCCACTGTGGGTGGTTACTCGTCACCACAGAAGCCATCATATCTACTAGAGAATTTAAAACCAAACCAAAATGATCGCGTGTAGGCCTATGTGTAATAAGAAGACAATGTGGAACTCACAGGATTACAAGAATGTGAAGATATGCGAAGAACTTGCGTTCATTCGCGTTCATTTGTTTCTCTGTGTTGTCAACGAGGCGCGAAACAGAGCATGCTGGGAGCTGTAGTCAGTTTCCGACCAGATTTGCACAATTTCTATTTTTCTTAAAAGGGCAAAAAATGCCTTTTCACAGGTAGTAGTTCATCCTATTGTGTACGCTGAAAAATGGTGTTATAGTTCCTAGTCATATCTTTGTGGGATTTTTAAAAAAAACTCGTCTATGGGAGTTTCAATAGGATCGCTCTGGTGTTTGGAACGTAACCGCTAGGATCGCTGTTTTCCACTTTCCCTCCCAAATCGGACGCACGCCGCAGCACTCGCCAGCCCCTCCTTCCACAGCTGCGCTGCTGTCGCTCTCAACGCAGGTTCAAACGCAAAAAGAATAGGCAACTACAACGTCGTAGGCCATGTAGGGCCTACCATGTTATGGATCATAAATAAGATTTTAAAAATAAGATAATGGAAGGGGTTTAAAATGTTTACAAATCTGTAAGAATATGTTGGGAGGAGTTGACTTTAAAACCCTTAGGATGGGCTATGTCACTCAACGTCCTAGGCATTCATAGGGTCTTCAGAATTGTCCATTTATGGAAAAAACACACACACACACACACACACACACACACACACACACACACACACACACACACACACACACACACACACACACACATACACACACACACACACACACACTGACAGGGTGAAATGCCATGCTGCCTTTGGTCAAAGTTAAATATACTCCCTATGAAACTTTCTACTTTCTATAATATTTTCCTTCACTCTTCTCTTTCTTTCCCCTCAAACATGTTGGGCAGGTATGATAATATATTATACAAAGTTTGTTGCAATTATTTTATAGATGTCATAAGTCAGCTTTCCAGACAAAACAATGCCATATCAGTTAGTTACCTATAAGACCTACAACCTAATACTAAACATCTGCCATTACTAACCCCATTTACCCGCATCTATTCGACTGACCACCTCAGTCCTCCCTAATTTTAATGACCAAAAGACGCCACTGATATATATATATATATATGTCACTAATCATTGTGTCGGAGTGAAATTTCTTAAATGTTGTCCTGTGAAAAGATATACTTATGTAACCGAGTGGTGGTACACTGGTTTCAACCTTTCACTTAATCAGATCCAAAAAGGTGACTACGCCAGTCCCATGGTAGGGTGGGACAACCAAGATGTTAAATATACAATTTTCCCCAACAGGTTCTCGATGAGCAATGAGGACACAGCTGTTACACACGATTCTTTTTATTTTCTCTCTTTCAGTATTTAAAATGTGCAAAATTCACGGAGGTCAGGTAGATCACAGTTCACTTGAGATACAATGTAGATCACACTGCTAGGATTCACTCCACGTCATACGAGTTATCGTGCAAACACAAGGGCAGAGGCATGAGTTAACTGAGTGCCTACTGGTTATAAATTATTTGGATTGTGGAGCTCTTCTAGGCCACAATGTGAACTGAACAAAACACAGCAAACCAAATGTTACATGAAGGCAAACCAACAATAGATTATTAAAATATCAAAAGAAACACAGCACACAAAAGTTGAAATGAAAAGTTCACAATGTAGAAGTAGCCCACACTAAGTTGATTGGGTCTCCCATATGAGAGCTTACTACATTAGACCACTCAGAAATGTCCACCTTGCCAAGATAAGTCCACACGATAGTGCAGCCTCAACCGACCGGACTCCAGTGATTCACCTCTTAACCCCAAGAGGTGGATGACTGGAGCCGCCCGTGTCAGACAACACACCGTAGGCCACACCAGATGAAAGCTACGCTCATGCACAAACCAGGGAGCAGGCAATCTCTAACAACCTGCCTCAATGAAAAGAGCTCGTAATAAAACAAACAAAACAACAAACAAAACCCTGCATGGGAAAGACAGCAGTGTCCCCCACCAGAGCATGGCAACCCGACCGAAGCCCGACGGGCCTGGTCGGAACCCGATGGGCCGGGCCGGACTCGGACAAAAAAAATAGAATATTTGTCGGACTCGGATCAGACTCGGGCTTGAAGCAAACAGACATTGTGAAAATTGTAAGCAACCAGAGGAAACGTCTCAGTTCATGCAAACGGCAGTTTTGTGATTAAAATATAAGTAATTGAATATGCATAAATGAAAATGTTGGTAGGCTACTCGTGCGAGTGATTATTATTGGCTGTATGCGCGCGCCAGTTACCAGCGGCGACATGGACGCTCACTCCCAGTCAGCCGAGTAGGGATGCCTAGTCAACTTGTTTTCTTAATAAGCGCCAAATCAACAGTTGTCAGCGGACGCGTGGTCTTTTGTTGTAGGCCTAGTGTAGCCTAGGCCATGTTTTAGCATGCCGAGGCTGTCTTGAATGTTGAACATAAAATGACGAAGTTTGTCACTGCATTGTTCGCCAAGGATTACATTTCCAGCATGGGCTAGCAAGGAGCATAATATGGATAACTAAGAAGACGCACACGCTACGTGGAGTAAGGTAGGAGAGGTTTCCTGTTACTACTTTGTCCGCTGTGACATATCATGTCCTTCACGTAGGTTCTTCTTAATTGTTGTCACTTTTACTGTACAGTTGTAACTATGCGCGTGCAACCTTTCCTGATGTTATATTGACCGCATGGACATCAGGGGAAATGACATTCTCTTGGGGGCCGAACAGGTTCTTCTGGGTTAAATTATAGCCCATCCTTCTTAACGACAAGGAGCAGCAGCTTCACAGGGCTCGCGGGGATTTATTTGCATTAACAGTAACGTAACAAATGCTTCGATAGCGTGCTGACTGCATCCAAAACGTATTCCCTAGTTTTCGCCTTTCCTCTCACGCCCCTCCCATGCATTTGGTCACCGCACTCAACATCTCTGGTTAGTCTAACCGAAGGAAACATAAGGTGCGCTGTCACATGTGTGTGTGTGTGTGTGTGTGTGTGTGTGTGTGTTTATACTTACTATGCGTGCGTAACTAAATTAGGCTACTGCAAATTGCCTCATCCTAACGTCTTTGCCTATCTTGGCTATTTATCACGTGCTATTTTGAGTATGGAGGAGCCCACATAGAAAATCTTGCTTGCGCACAGGTTCTGTTGTTATTACAGTGGTCTCGGGCTTCGGACGGGTTCGGACACAAACATTTTAAATAGTCTAGGGCTCGGGTCGGGGTCGATCACTTTTCTGTCGGCTGAGGGCCGGGCTCGGACAGAAAAATACGGCCCGAGCCACACTCTATCCCCCACCCCCAACAGAATGCCCCACTCAAGGCTGCTACATATGTCTCTGACCCTGAAAGTCATAAGGACAATGTTAGTTTTAAGGACACACAGCTTATTTGGTTACCATATGCATTAGTATTATATGAGTATTAAAACAATCACATTGCATACCTCTGTGGGCACAGCAGAGCAGGCTGGGAGATTGGAAACGTCCTTCATCCCCACTGGACCCAAGCGAGCAAAGCTAAGACCAAGCAGCATTTATTAGTAATCATACAAGCTACCAGTATAACAAAGCTTGTCATGTTCACTACAAACTATAAGCAGAGGAGAGCCTACCTTTCCTCGTAGTTTCAGCTAACCAGATCTTCCCAGTGCTGCCATGACAAATGGCAACCACCTGGCAAACAAAAGCCAGGTAGCTCTAACGAGACCAGGTGAGCTAAACCTAAGGCTTCTTCTTCTTCTTCTTCTTCTTTGAGGGTTTAATGGGCGAGTAGCGCTCAGTTCAGGCGCATGTCCGCCCTCTACTGTCCTAAAAGAGCCAGAGTCTACTTTCCCTAAATCTCAAGTATTGTGTAAGGTGTGTGGAAGGTAGGGTGACCAGACGTCCGGTTTTCCCCGGACATGTCCTACTTTTGAGACCTAAAAAAATGTCCGGGGGGAATTTCAGAAATGTCCGGGATTTTGTTGGACTGCCTGAAATATAGGCCTAGACCTAATTCATCTGCATTGTAATTTTCACTCCGTTCCATTTTCCACTCCAAGTTTCTCTCTACCGTTCACAAATTAGTCACGCCCTTCTCATCAAATCTAGCCACTTCGCACCGTGTGTCAGAAAGAAGTAGCCTAGGGCAGTGTTTCCCAACCTTTTTTGTCCTGCGTACCCCCTAAGCAACTTTTTCATATGATGAGTACCCCCTCGCCCTCATTCAGGCTCTGTTCCTCTATCCCAATGTGACTACACTCAATATACCATGTATTTGTTATTATTACATTTTTCCAAGTACCCCCTGAGGTGTGCTCGCGTACCCCTAGTGGTACACGTACCCCTGGTTGGGAAACACTGGCCTAGGGGACTAGCCAGTGCGCCCCATGTTTACAAGCGAAAGCGCATCTGTCCGCCGGTTCGACGGACTGCAATGCCGATAGAAACGCAAATGCACGTTCGCGGTGGAGTTGAAAAACAAATCCAGCGTGTGAAGCCAGGTATGAAGGTAATCTAACACAGGAGTATGCCTAGTAACACCACCAAATCCATCATTTAGGGAGGTACAAGTTTTGTTACACCTTGTCACAAGACTTAGCCTAAAAAATCTTTCATGATGACATTTCCAAGTTATTTGCAAAAGCAATTTCTCTGAGCTAGAAGGACTCATTCCTGAGTTAAGAAATTAAGCTTCTTCTTCATCAGCTTCTTCTTCTGTCTATTGCCTTTGCAGTTATTGATAACGCTGTATGGGTTATCTTATTAATGGTAGATAAAACTCCAGTTCCTCTCTTAATGGCTGCAGTGCCCATTGCTAATCTCTGAGCACCATGCCACTACAAATAGCCTATCTAAATAGGCCTAATGGAATTGTGAGGTGTTTTATAAACATATTAAGCCTAAAATGTAGCCTAATAGAACTTCATTATCAATTCAGTTGAAAACCACAAATGTTGTGTTTTTTTATATTTAGTTTCCAATGTTATATAGCCTAATGCTGTTCATCTTTGTGGGGAATGGCTGAGATGGGCCTACATGATGGTGAATCTATTTTTAAAAACCTAATGCAGAAATTAGAATAGGCCTATGAAATTGAGCTGCATTGTTATGCTGTTAAGCTACTCCAATAGGCTATAGGTGTTAGGCCTACTATCTACAGTAGGATTGTAACAAAGGCACACTCTGCATCATATGATCACACAAATTATGTGATAGGCCTATAGGCGTAACTGAAGAGATTTTAATTGTCATTTATGGTAGAAAAATGACAATGCATGCCAAAAAGTTCAAGTCGCTTTTAAACAAATGACCATTTTGGATGTGTTGATACTTTATAGGCCTACTATCATACCTCATACCCATATATACTTTCATACCTGTAGATACACAGATACACCGATGACCCCCCCCAAAAAAGTGTCCTCCTTTTTACAAATCCAAATCTGGTCACCCTAGTGTGTGTGTGTGTGTGTGTGTGTGTGTGTGTGTGTGTGTGTGTGTGTGTGTGTGTGTGTGTGTGTGTGTGTGTGTGTGTGTTGTGACGTCCCGAGAGGCTGCATCCTTGAAGGGCGCTATGTTCCACGGAAATGGCTCCAGCTATGAGCAACTCTGGCTCCATCTGGTGGTGGAATTGTGAACTGCAGCTCCAACACAGCACAGCCCCACACCTGAGGCTGATAAGGGCCTAATGAGCTAGGTGGCTTTTGTGAGCTAGAAACTCTCAGTGGAGTGTGGAGCTTGGGAAGACACATGCACTCTGCCTCTTGCATTCTGACCCGAGTGGGCTCTGCCGTGTGGAGCTCACTGGATACTCACCTGTGGGTTCCGTCTAGTGACTTTGGCCTATGGAAATGTTCAATGGATTATTGACTGTGGATTACTTTTCCTGCTACTGGATTGCATATGGATGTTTGACTGGACTGAAAGTAAGAAGTTTATGTTTGTGCTTGAGAAGATGTTGGACTGAAAGAAAAGCCTGCTCCTACGTTTGTTATTGAAGAGCCAGAGACATTGTTTGAGTTTGATATTGCAAGATGAATCCTCTTTTGAACATTTAAGTTGAACTTCAGATACCTTTTCTGTTTAAACTCCTGGCATAACATTAAAATACTTCCTTTATTTTAAACTTGTGTCCTTGCACTGATTTGAAATGTCCCGCTTAGAGATGGTCAGCCTCTCATGACGTCACATATGGTGGAGGACGCGGGCATTTCAATCAGCAATAGTGCATGTATGAAGAGGACACTGAAAATGTAATTACTCAGTTTTCCCAGTTGGCCATAGTCCCTCCACATAACAAAATGGAGGAAATTTTGAAGGCCCTTATTTCAGGCCAACAGGCCCAAATACATGCGAGTGCAGCGTTATTGGAGGAACAAAGGAAAGCTAACCAACTGAAGGCAGAGGAGCTGCAGTTGCAAAAGAAGATGGCTGCTAGGAGCGCCGACCCAATCAAAGCGAGTAATTTTATTTCCAAGATGGGGGCCACCGATGATGTTGAGGCCTACTTGTATGCCTTCGAAGCAACAGCCACTAGGGAAGGATGGCCGAAAGCCCAATGGGTTGGACTGCTAGCCCCATTTTTAACGGGGGAAGCATTGAATTCCGTGCGAGACCTACCCCCTGACAAAATTACGGACTATGATGCTCTGAAGTTGGAGATATTCAGCAGGCATGGGCTTACCAAGTTTGGCATGGCCCAGCGCTTCCATGGCTGGACCTTCCAAGTGGACCAAGCTCCCCGTGCACAGATGCACGAACTTTCCAGAATTGCAAGAAAATGGCTGGAACCGGAGAAAAACACAGCTGCTGCAGTGGTGGAGACCATTGTGGTAGATCACTTCCTCCGAGCCCTGCCATATGAGGCTAAACGGTTCATTAGCCAACAGGCCTTAACCACAGCTGCAGTTACCATTGAAGCTGTGGAGAAATACCAGGCCACAACAGAAATGCTCCGTGCGACCAAGAGAGACCCCAGGACAACAACCCCGCAGCCGACAGTGGGGGTGCGTCCAAAAACCACGAAGGGTACCAGTCCATCTGCAGCAGCACCTAGCTATGCTCCATTGGGGGCCAGAAGACAGTCAGGTCTGGTTAGAATGTCTCGGGATAGTGAAACCAGAGAATGCTACCGCTGTGGGGAGATAGGACACATGTCGTGTCAGTGCCAAAAAATCCTAGACGAGCCCATGCCCACTGCTGGCTCCTCCAGCTCCCCCTCCACCCAGCTATTCGCATCACTCGTTGGGGTCGCAGATGGGCCCCCAGATCGACCCCCCACCTGCCCTGTAACGGTCAATTGCCATGACGTAGAGGCGTTGTTGGACTCCGGAAGTCGGGTAACCTTGGTGCATAAGGACCTAGTGGATCCCTCGTGTCTCTCCACTGACAAAGTCCTTCCGATCTCATGCGTCCATGGAGACACCAAGGATTATCCCACCACTGAACTCAAGGTGACAACCACCAGGGGGATAATACACACTAGGGCAGGGGTGGTTGAGTCTCTCCCTGTTCCTGTTCTGATTGGGCGAGACTGCCCCTCCTTCGACCTGCTGTTTAGGGAGACACAGCAGAGGCCAGCTAGAGTACCCCGCAGTCGGAGAGGTAAGACTCATCCTACAAACACACCAATGCAACCCTCACAACCACTCATCCCTGCTTTTGCACTCGCAGGAATGACAGGCCCCCAGGCCGACACAGACAGTGGCCCGGACACGGAAGAAGAGAATGCAGCTCCGGAAAGTTCTCCAAACTCCGAGGAAGACGCCCCGGCCATTGAGGAGCTCCCCAATCTCACAGGCCAGTATGGTACTGCTCAATTGCAAGAGCCCACATTTGCAAATGCCCTAAGAAATGTGCAGGTGCTAGAGGGTGTAGTGTTAGGGGATAGAGCAAGTCCCACATATCCCCATTTTGCAGTTATACGTGGTCTATTGTATCAGGTCGTGAAAGAGAATGACCGAGTGTATGAACAACTCCTTGTGCCACAGCCCCACCGAAAAACTGTGCTCAATCTGGCACACACGCATCCACTAGGGGCCCACCTGGGTGTAGAGAAGACCACAGAAAGGATCTTGCAGCGGTTTTTCTGGCCTGGAGTGCACAAGCAGATAGAGAATTATTGCCGTAGTTGCCCAGAATGCCAGAAGAGGGCACCCAAGCCCTCTTACCGTAACCCGCTCATCCCCTTGCCGATCATTGAAACCCCCTTTGAGAGAATCGGGCTAGATATAGTTGGCCCTTTGCCAAAAAGCTCCAGGGGCCATCAGTACATTCTAGTAATCCTTGACTATGCTACCCGGTACCCTGAGGCCATTCCCCTACGGAAAGCCACCTCCAGGCAGATTGCCAAGGAGCTGTTCCTCCTTTCCACCAGTCTGGGTATCCCAAAGGAAATATTGACTGACCAAGGTACCCCATTCATGTCCAAGGTAATGAAGGAACTGTGTGCCCTTTTGAGGATCAAGCAGCTGAGAACCTCTGTCTACCATCCCCAGACAGACGGGTTGGTTGAACGTTTTAACAAGACTCTGAAGTCAATGCTGAGGAAAGCAATTGAAGAGGACGGGCGGAACTGGGACCAGCTGCTGCCATACCTGCTGTTCGCCGTGAGAGAGGTACCCCAATCTTCTACTGGCTTCTCGCCTTTTGAACTTTTGTTGTCTTACAGACCCAGAGGACTACTGGACATTGCTAAGGAGGCTTGGGAGGAGCAACCCTGCAGGCAGAGGACCCTCATCGAACATGTCGGCGCCATGAAGGACAGAATGAGGGCCATTTACCCGATAGTTCGGGAACACATGGAAACTGCTCAACGGCAACAGCAGGCCTCCTACAATCGACCTACCCAACCAAGAGAGTTCAAGCCAGGGGACAGAGTGCTCGTCCTAGTCCCGACTGTCGAGTGTAAGTTCCTGGCAAGCTGGCAAGGACCGTATGAGGTCATCGAGCGAGTAGGAGAGGTAAATTATAAGGTGAGACAGCCTGATAAAAGAAAAACAGAGCAAATTTATCACGTTAACCTCTTGAAACAATGGCACGCCAGGGAGGCGTTATTCTGTTGTCTGCCCCAAACAGAGTCCAAAGCACCCGCCAGAGAAGAGGTTCAAGTGGGACCAGGTCTGTCCCCACATCAGCGGCAGAGAACACTGGAGCTAGTGGACCGCAACAGAGATGTCTTCTCCTCACTCCCGGGACACACAGAGGTGGTCCAACACGAGATCCGGACCGTGCCTGGCCGCACAGTGACTCAGCGTCCATACCGGGTGCCGGAAGCACGCAGGGTGGCCATCGAGCAGGAGGTGGAAAAGATGCTAGAGCTGGGAGTCATTGAAAACTCCAAAAGTGCCTGGGCAAGCCCCATCGTCCTGGTCCCCAAACCAGACGGGTCAGTACGATTCTGCAACGATTATCGCAAGTTGAATGAGGTTTCAGAATTTGATTCATACCCCATGCCCCGTGTTGATGACCTGGTAGACTCACTAGGACATGCTCGCTTCCTCACCACTCTGGACCTCACAAAAGGTTACTGGCAGGTGCCCCTGTCCCCCGCATCGAAGGAGAAGACCGCGTTTGCCACACCAGAAGGGCTCTACCAATACACACGGCTCCCGTTTGGTCTGCACGGGGCACCGGCCACGTTCCAGCGCTTGATGGACCAGGTCCTTGCTCCCCACAAAAGGTATGCGGCTGCATTTTTAGATGACGTTGTGATTCAAAGCCCAGACTGGGAAAGTCATTTACCCCGTGTACAAGCTGTGCTTGATTCCCTTAGAGATGCAGGTCTCACAGCAAATCCAAAAAAGTGCAGGCTGGCCTTCAGCGAAACGAATTACCTGGGCTACACTGTTGGCCGAGGACTGGTCAAGCCACAGCAAGCGAAGCTGCAGGCCATACGGGATTGGCCACGGCCTCTCACAAAGAAGCAGGTGAGGTCTTTTCTGGGACTAGCCGGCTATTACCGCCGTTTCATTGCAAATTTTGCCTCCATTGCTGCACCTCTGACAGATCTAACAACCAAGCGACACTCCAGAATGGTGAAATGGAACCCCGCTGCAGAGACCGCCTTCATCAACCTGAAGCAGGCCCTCTGTTCCAGTCCAGTTCTGGTGGCACCAGATTTCCAGAGGGAGTTCGTTGTTCAGACTGATGCTTCGGAGGTGGGTCTGGGAGCTGTACTCGCCCAAGTACATGAAGGTGAGGAACATCCTGTCCTATATCTGAGCAGAAAACTGCTTCCAAGAGAGAAGAACTATTCCACGGTTGAGAAGGAGTGTCTCGCCATCACCTGGGCCCTGGAGTCCCTTCGGTATTACCTCCTGGGCCGCCGCTTCACGGTGGTCTCGGACCACGCCCCTCTGCAGTGGATGGCCAGGAACAAGGAGACAAACAGCAGGGTTACCAGATGGTTTTTAAGCTTGCAAGCATTTAATTTCTCTGTTGTTCACAGGGCTGGCAGAAGCCATGGCAACGCGGATGCCCTGTCCCGGAGAGATGCCCTCTTCGTGACCTCCAGCCCGACGGGGACGTCGAGTCCGAGGGGGAGGATCTGTGACGTCCCGAGAGGCTGCATCCTTGAAGGGCGCTATGTTCCACGGAAATGGCTCCAGCTATGAGCAACTCTGGCTCCATCTGGTGGTGGAATTGTGAACTGCAGCTCCAACACAGCACAGCCCCACACCTGAGGCTGATAAGGGCCTAATGAGCTAGGTGGCTTTTGTGAGCTAGAAACTCTCAGTGGAGTGTGGAGCTTGGGAAGACACATGCACTCTGCCTCTTGCATTCTGACCCGAGTGGGCTCTGCCGTGTGGAGCTCACTGGATACTTTGGCTTGACTTTGGCCTATGGAAATGTTCAATGGATTATTGACTGTGGATTACGTTTCCTGCTATGGATGTTTGACTGGACTGAAAGTAAGAAGTTTATGTTTGTGCTTTGAGAAGATGTTGGACTGAAAGAAAAGCCTGCTCCTACGTTTGTTATTGAAGAGCCAGAGACATTGTTTGAGTTTGATATTGCAAGATGAATCCTCTTTTGAACATTTAAGTTGAACTTCAGATACCTTTTCTGTTTAAACTCCTGGCATAACATTAAAATACTTCCTTTATTTTAAACTTGTGTCCTTGCACTGATTTGAAATGTCCCGCTTAGAGATGGTCAGCCTCTCATGACGTCACAGTGTGTGTGTGTGTGTGTGTGTGTGTGTGTGTGTGTGTGTGTGTGTGTGTGTGTGTGTGCGTGTGTGTGTGTGTGTGTGTGTACTTGTATTTCAAATCCTGTCAAATAAACCTGTTTCTTTTAAATAGGTGAAAAAAGTACTCTGTCTAACACAAGTGACATAATTTACCAGACTGATGCCTTTACCCTGATTCCTAAGCTCTTGAAGAATTTGCTTCCTCTGAAGAATATATTTATCACAATGAAGTAATGCATGTTCCACTGATTCTTCTTTCCTGCAATATTCACAAAAACCTGATGGGTCTTTCCCTATGATGTGAAGTGACTTGTTTAATTGAGTGTGTCCTATTCTGTTTCGCAATTCTTCCCTTTAAACCCACAGTTTTCTGAAAAACAAATAGATGCCTCCCCTTCACAGCCCTTTCCCAATCATCCTGCCATTCCTTGATAAAATAATCTTTGACCAGTGATTTACTTTCTGCTCTACTGAGAGCAACTTCCATATCTGGAACGTCTGCCACCACCGCCTGCTTAGCCAGTTGGTCAGCTTCCTCATTACCCTCAATACCCCTGTGCGCAGGAACCCACATAAAAGAGACTTGCATATTTTGTCGAGACCTATATACAGTTGAGGACGATATTATTAGCCCCCCTCCTGAAATTAGACATTTCTCTTGATTTCTCAGTAAGAATGACCATTATTAACCGTTTCTGTTATTCTGGAAACAAATACACTGATGGAGATAATGTTCAATGAGTTGAATTTGGATTTTTCTATTGTTACGATGAGTTTNCACAAAAAAGGGCAAAAATGACAAGGACAAAATTATTAGCCCCCTGATCATTAATAGTCAATATGGCGCCATTTATGAACCAAAACTGACAACAGGCTCTGATAAGTTGCTACCTAGGTTGGCACATGCACCACTAGGGATTTTGGCCCATTTCTTCACTGCAAAGTGTTCTAGCTGGTCCAAATCGCATGGATGCTGAGCATAGACATTAACCACAGACTCTCAGTGGGATTGAGGACTGGACTATGAGCGGGTGATTCCAATATCATGGTTTTAGTGTCCTTGAAGAACCTCTGAACTAATCTAAATGTATGCTTTGGGTTACAATGTTGTTGGAAGACCCAGCAATCCAGATTCAGACCCAGACTCCCTGTGTCTGAGGCTGAATAACAGACTAAACTTGATGCCCCACCACTGTGTGTAACTGTGGAAACTGCTTGGCCTCATTAGACCAAAGAAGCATTGGACACCTGCCCAGATGATTGTTATTGACCTGGCCTCACCTGGAGTTTTTTCCCCCACCAAGAAAGACAGTTGTTAGGGCTTGTCATCATATTGGTCTTTGGGGCCATCATCACAGAAGAACCCCTTTGCTAAAGGCAGTGCATATCAGAGTGTTATTGAGCTTTGCCTGTGAACATTTGAAAGTCAAAAATGAGTTTTGAACATCTCTGCTTTCATCTGATGATATTCAATTGCACCTGCTTTGATGCATGAATTCTGCTTCTGTCAGGTGAAGAAAGGGATAGGCCTTGAATCGTTATAAGATGGTTTCCACAATTAAACATGGTGGTGGATGCATCATTCTGTGGCATCGTCAGCCACAGGAAACCTTGTTTGGGTGTACCGCACCATAAAAACTGAAAATTATGATAGAATGTGGAAAGTGACCTTGCAAAAATATGCTCATAGAGGGAGCTAAGATCTTCACTGGATCTTTCAATAAGATAATAACCCAAAACTTGCATCCAAAATAGTTCAAATGTTCTTCAAGGATACTAAAACCATGGTCATGGAGTGGTTCAGACCTCAATCCTTAAGATAGTATTTGAAGAGTGCTGAAAATGAATGTCCATCCTCAACATCCATGCCATTTGGACCAGCTTAACTATTTGCGATGAAAAAAATGGGCCAAAATCCCTGGTAGGACATGTGCCAACATAGTTAACAACTAATCAAAGTGCCTGGTGTCAATTTTTGTTCATAATGGCACTGTATTGACTATTAATGATAAGGGGGATAATAATTTTGTCCTTGCCATTCTTACACTTTTTTGTTTAAACTCATTGTGAAAATGGAAAAGTCCAAATTTAACTTATTGGACACTATCTCCATGGTGTATTTGTTTCCAGAATAATACACATGTATTAATAATGATCATTCTCAATGATCAATGAAGAGATATGTCTAATTTCAGGAGGGGGGCTAATAATATCGTCCTCAACTGTAGGCTATCATACATCTCAATAATTATATCTTGTCTAAAAGTAGACCTGAAAGATTTGATTGCTTGTAGTGCAGAGCATATGACTACTTCCTTTATGTTGGCACCTTCCAGTGACTGAAGGGCATCTAAAATTGTCAACAACTCTACTCTAAATACTGATAAATTATCAGGTGTCCTCTTTTTGACAGCGATATGCAGAGACGGGATGGCAAAAGCGAATCCAGTGCAACCCAACTCAGGGTCCTTTGAACCATCTGTAAACACTGACACAAAGCCGCCATAAATGAATCTTAGCTTATCCTCCACAATCTGAGTTACATCAGTGGGTGGCTTGCATGACCTCATCTTATCCAGGATACTGAAGTTCACATTAACTGGTGGAAACAGCCATGGGGGAGGTAAAGGCAACGCTACAATGGGGGAAAACTGCATCTGAGTGAAAAGCATCATATCTGCAAGCCTATTACCCTTCCAACCAAAGCACTCCTGTTTTCCCCTCTCACTCTCACAACACCTCTGCAAAGAGTGAACTGCAGGATTAAGATTCTCTGAGTGCCCTTTGAGATTAACCCAATAGTGCATGTTTAATTGTTTCCTTCGCAGGGCTAGTGGCATCTCACCCACTTCTACCTGAAGGGCTGCTACAGGGGAAGTCCTAAATGCTCCGCAGCACAGCCTTAAAGCCTACGCCTGAATCACCTCCAACTTTTTAAGGGACGTTACTGCCGCAGAGTTATAAACCACACACCCATAATCCAGCACGGATCTAATCAACGATATATAAATCTTCTTCAAGGCTGATTTACTAGCGCCCCAATCCATCCCCCGAAGACACCGCATCACATTTAAGACACACTTACATTTTTTGACCATATATGAGATAAGAGAGTTCCATGTCAATCTACAGTCCATCAATACACCTAAGAATTTAAATTCCTTGACTTGTTCAATTTCCTGTTCACCTTCATATTCCTCTTCCTTGTAAACCACAACATCTTAGTTTTCTCTATAGAGAATTTAAAGCCCCAAGCGTACTGTATGACCATTTCTCCACAGAACTGATTGCCCCCTGCACTTTCAACACTATGCGGTCAATATTTCTCCCCCGCTTCCATACTGCAGCAGCATCAGCGAAAAGTGAAAGACCAATGCCATCCTCAACCTTCTTGAAAACATCGTTAATCATAATGGAGAAGAGCAGGGGTCTTATCACACTCCCTTGGGGAGTCCCATTCTCCACTGGGTAATAACCCGACAAGGCCGCTCCTATCCTAACCTGAATAAATCTGTCAAATAAGAAACCTTTAATCCAATTAAAAGCACGCCCTGATATACCAAGCTCACTTAACTTAATCATCAAGCCCTCTTTCCGAACCAAATCGTACGCCTTCTCTACATCAAGGAATACGGCTAAAACAGACTCTTTATTTGCTTGAACTTTTCGAACATCCGTCTCCAAACACACAACCGGGTCCATAGTTCCCCTCCCCTTTCTAAAACCACTTTGATGAATTGACATGCTACCTTTACTTTCTACATGATACATTAATCTATCAGCAATCATTCTCTCCATTACCTTCCCCATATGTGACGTAAGGGCGATGGGCCTATAATTGCTCGGTTGCTCGTTTGACGGGTCCTTACCTGGTTTCCTTATGGGGACAATAACCGCCTCTTTCCAGCTTTTGGGTAAAACCCCCCGCTCCCACACCTTATTATAAAATCCAACAAGTTTGGTCATCGCCACTGGTCCCAGTTGTTTAAGCATAGCATAACACACATTATCTTTGCCAGGAGCTGAGTTACCAGACCTCCCAATAGCCCTCTCCACCTCCACACGGGTAAACAGGGCATCCATCGCCCCTCCACTTCCTTCCCTCCTCCTAAGTATATCTGGGTAAGCTGCTTTTGTTACCTCCCGTCCATGCCTGCCTGAGACTGTCAAGTTATCAGAGCTGTGTATTTTAACCAGGGCCTTAGCTATCATTTCAGCCTTTTCCTCATCAGCTACTGCAACCTCACCTCTAGATTTAAGAACAGGGTATTGCCTCTCTCTACGAATCCCCCTCATACTTTTGATTGCACCCCAAACCTCCCCTACAGCTGTAGTTCTCCCCATCCCATCACAAAACTTGCTCCAACTGACCCTCTTTGCCTGTCTTACAACCCTTCGTGCAGTAGCTCTAGCCTTCTTATATGCCACTAAATTTCCAAAAGTCAAGGTGTCTCTTAACACATCCAGCGCTATATTCCTCTCCTTGATTGCCACACTGCATTCAT
Organism: Engraulis encrasicolus; assembly: GCF_034702125.1. Taxonomy (NCBI): domain Eukaryota; kingdom Metazoa; phylum Chordata; class Actinopteri; order Clupeiformes; family Engraulidae; genus Engraulis; species Engraulis encrasicolus. The sequence goes on along the minus strand of NC_085875.1, from coordinate 50,660,473 downwards.
CAGTCCACCATGGAACAGACTTCCTATTCCTTCCACCACCACCACCTCTACTCTTTGGAATACAGCGTTCTGCAGCCTCAATCAAAACTTTCCTAATTCCATTATCCATGGCTTCAATATCTTCATCAATCACAATCTTATCCAACTCTATTTCAGCAGTATATTTAAAGAGGTTCCAGTTAGCCTTATCAAATATCCACCTGTTACCAACAGCCCCCCGAGTTACAACCCCCCTAAACAAAAAATTACTGACTACAGGAAAATGGTCACTACTAGTACCTACCGTTGAGTCTTCCCTCACCTCCCATTCACATAACCTTGCAATGTTGCTACTTACCAACGTTAAATCCAGAGCTGAAGTATTTCCAGTGCGCACATCAATTCTAGTTCCTCGTCCATCATTAAGACAGACAAGGCCTTTCTCCTCCATCAACTGTTCCAACACATTACCATTAGGCGTCTCTAGTGCCCCCCCATAAAGTGCTATGTGCATTAAAATCACCGCAAAACACCACCCTACTGTCCCCAATACCCTCCAGAGACAAAAGTTTATTCAAATCCAGAGAATTGCAAGGGTTGTAGTAATTAATGACACTCAATTTACCCTCTTCAGTCCAAACCTCCACTGACACATACTCTTGATCCTTACCTATACCCACCTCTTTAAATGAAACACCCTCCTTTATAAATGAAGCACAACCACCACCACCCCCTTCCACCCTGTCACACCTAACAGCCACATATCCCCTAATTCTAAAATCCAAATGCGGTCTCAACCAAGTCTCCTGAACACACACAACATCTGGCTTACACGGAAGATCATCAATACATTTCTTGAACTCCTGCCCATTGGCAAGCAGGCTCCTGGCATTCCATTGAAGGACGTTAAACATGAATCTATCCACCTGGCTTCTCTGACCTAGCCTGATAGTACAACTCCTTACTCACATCTTCCCATGTCAAATCTGTCAACCCCAGATTACACATCGCAGCTTTCACAATCAATTGAGTCCTTTCTGACTTAGATCTAACTTCCATAGTAGAATTAATTACCGCCACCACAAACGTAACCAACTTCTTTACGTCGACAGAGACCACTTGACTTAACTTACCTGAATCTGACCTAGGTCTTTGGCTACGCTCAGTCACGACCTCACCACCCCTAACTGGCTTAACCATTCTAGCTGCCGCCGCGTATGTAATCTTGTGCTGCGCCCTTACCTGTTGAATCTCCCTCTGCCTCTTCAATTCCTCGCAACCCCTAAAAGCCACACTATGCTCCCCACAATTGCAACACACAGGTTTAGCACATCCACAATCGGCATACTCATGGTCCTCACCGCATTTAGCGCACCGGCGCTTTCCATTGCACATCTTGGCTATGTGCCCAAATCTTTGGCACTTAAAACACCGCACTGGATTGGGCACATATTCGCGTACTGTATAGCTCACCAGACCTAAAAACACTCTCACTGGAAGTATATCCTCCTCGAACTCCAACAGGACACCCTCACAATCTCGCCTCTCACCTCCACGAAATGCTTGCATGCGCTTCACCCCTCTGAGTTTGCCCCCCTGCAAGTTGGCCTCTACCTCCAACATAGACATCTCCAATGGAACTCCCCATATCACCCCTTTAAGAGATCGGCCACGCACTCCCACATAGCTTGCACTAATGACCTTCCGTTGTTCTATAGTCTTCAAGCCAAATGCACGCTCACCTTGCCCCCCGTCTCTGCATATCACCAGCAGGTTTCCATCATTCAGAACCACACCCCGAATTATATCCCCCACATCTTTCTTTAATGCATTTGTCAGAGTAACTGGGTTCATGGATTTAAGTCCTCCCTCTTCCCCAAACCTCAAAATGACTTTAATCTCCACAGTTGCTCCTTCTCTGTCTTGTGTAGGTCCTACCTGTCTTTCGCTGGCCCTCGTCTCCACTGTTCCACTGCCATGTCCCTGCGGTTGGCTATCTGCCTGCTGAGGATCCACATCATCCATTTCACAGCTACTCAGTTCTCCCTCACAAGACTCTGGCTCTTTTTCCGGACTAAGCGGAGTTTTCTTCCTCTTTTTAGTTTTCCCCATTTGTGGAGAAATCGAGGCAAAAGGAAAGGAAATATCCACAACAAACAATCCCAAAGAATTCAAGTTTCGCGCGACAACCGGCGTCTGACGTCAACCGGAAACCGTCCAAACCTAAGGCCAACCCGGAAGCTAAATTTATGCTGCTTGCGAGATGTCACTACCCACTCTTCTGCTGGGTCCTAGCACCCTGCCCTGCCAACCAACAGATAAGTAATGCGAAACAGGGGGAGACGCCAGAGGGGAAATCTCACTACTTTACACACACCATTGCTGGGACTATACGTCCCACATTCTACACTTACAAATCTGCAAAAATGTGAGGGATGTACTCAATTCTGTAAAATACTGCATGCAACAATGCAGTAGGCCTAACCAGGTTGAATGTAGACTGCTTAAATGTAGCCTGGTGGCTGTGACACCTTCACTTTCGTTTCATCATTAGGGTAGGCTGTCTTATCTCCATCTCTTGGCCAAATATTTGACTACCTGTGACATTATAGCAGCATGCTGGCCATACCTTGCCCTACAGGTGCGACTGGTGTAAAAGGTTTCCTCCTGGATCAGAGCACACAGAGAGACATCGGCGTAGCTCACAGAAAACCACGTAAATTCACAGGAAGACTAAAAAGTAAGGACATTAAGGAACTCATACTAGTAAGATAGATTCGTAGGTACGATTTTTATGACTTATTATTCCGTAAGATAATCATCCGACCATCTCTTCTATCTATCTATATATATAATGAAATATATATAATAAAAATGTGTACTTCAGTAGAATTTGAGTGCATCATTACAGGGTCGCATGAGTCGACTTCATTTATGTAAACTCTGCTGAGTCCTGGTGTGCATGACATGAGGATAAACCGAATTATTGTTTCAAAGTATTGGTACAAATTATTATTCTCCACATACTCTGATGAAGACGTACAGTATGTGGTGTCAAAGCGTCAGTCATTATGCACCTGTAAAATAATAAATTAGTTCACAAAAGAACACATCTGTGCAGCAACTGATTTCTCTTTTTTTTTTATGCAGTGTTCAGTTCTGGTTGCACCGGAGTGTATAACTCCAGAAGTACTACTCCCCAGAGTACATTTTCTTTTGTTCTGAAATTATTGGTCTTCAGCAATATATGAACTTCAGTTAACCCTTCTGTTGTGTTCGGATCATTTTTTGACCCGTTTTCAAGTTTAAGTGTAAAAAAACATACTTTTCTTTATTGTCCTGGAATGAGGCTTAATCGAATCTTCAATCACAATCATTTCAACACACAAAAATATATGTTTAATCATTTTAGTAAATTTTAAAGGTCTTTTTTAAAAAAAAAGTTACATCTGTGGTGTGCGGGTCAAATTGACCCGGCATAGATTTTTGGTTGTTGTATGCATTTCTGGAAAGCTGTTGGTTGCCCTTTGTCCTCAGTTTGGTGATTCATGGTGAGGAAAATATATTTCTTGCCTTAAAAAAATTGCTAGCTTTTTCACATTACAAATCCAAGATGGCCGCCGGACAGTCCAATACAACAGTGTTTCCCAACATTTTTTGTACCCCTAAACCTCTTAGTTGTGTCATAAGTACCCCCTAATTCATGTTTTATATCGCTTTGTCTGTCCTGATGTGACTGCTTCATGCATTTGTTATAATAATAACATCTTTCCAAGTACCCCCTGCAGTGTGCTCGCGTACCCCTAGTGGTACACGTACCCCTTGTTGGGAAACACTGCCTTACACTACCAAATGTCATATCTCTTGCTGTGAAAGGAGTACAGATGTATTTCTGATGTCTACCTATATGTTTTCATGGTAAGGGAATACATTTCTGCATTTTTTTGCAAAATACATTTTTGCACATTATTTTGTCCAAAAAACGTATCAAAATCCATAATGGCACCCAAACATGTAGAACTGGTCTTACACTTTTCATAAAGTTGATGTGGCAATGAGACAATGGTCCATGTTCATAACATAGTGGATTCAGATGAATAGTGTAACTTTTTCCATGTTCATTGAGGTGTTCATGTCCTATATCTTTGCATTAGATTGACGGAATAGCTGCGACTCTGACAGAATTTCGCATATTTACCACACTAAAATCTTATAAATATTGAAAAACACCAAGTCAACATATTTAAACATTCATTTTATGCACTGAAAAACTAATTTAGTTGACATTTGGTCTTTATCCTGCTATAAATCTCTTTGGGTTGGTTTGGACCCGAACACCACAAATGTCACTATTGATGATATTTTCTAATATTAGAGAAAAACTAATACAAGAAATTTGGGGGTTGTTGTATTCTCATATCAGCTGTAATACATGGACATGTTTTTAGGTATTTTATGGCTGAGTTTGGCTATCACGGGTCAAATATGACCTGAACACCAGGTGTATGCAGCTTCTGAATACAACACAAGGGTTAAGCAGGGTTCCTGATTAGCCTGGTCCTGACCATCCCATAATACCACCAATTCATTTCGTAGTGCGGAGCCAAGTCTCTTTGCGGAAAGTACGTAGGATGGTGCACGAGGCTAGTTCCTGATAAGCCAGGGGCATTTATAAAGACATTCCTATCTGCCACTTCCTGGATGTAGCCTACTGTACTTGATTATAACAGATTCAGTGTGCCCCACCAGGTTGGCAGACTAAAAGAGCTAAAGGTGTGTTGTGTGCTGAATGTATGAATGTGTTCCTTTTCTTACGAATCTATGTGTATATTTTGTTGTAATCAAGTCATAATGTCTTATGCTACTTAAGCCCTAGAACCTTCATGTTTTGTGTGGACTGATAACAAATGACCAATTCACCAACTCACCACCATGTCTGTTCATCTGCAGGCCTATGTACAATGGAGACTGAGGATGGAATCCCTGAATTGCTGAGAGAAACTCTGGATGACCTCTCCAATGATGACTTCAAGCGCTTCAGACGCTGTCTGGGTGACCTGAAAATAATCTCGTGGGGAAAATTGGAGCAGGCTGACATAGCTGAGACTGTTAAATTGATGTTGAAGCACTTCCAGTCAGATGCTGGAACCACTATGCTGGCCATCCTAAAGAAGATGAGGCACAATGTATTGGCCTGGCGTTTGGAGAGTGGTCTGAAAATACGTAAGTAAGAACTGTATGTGTTTTATAGTAACATGAGATGAAATGAATGAACTGAGTAAGTCGAGTTAGTGGGTGTCCCAGACAGTCCCCTTCAAAGAGGTGTCTCATTCTGGTATGGTGGTGAATGACTTTGATTTCAACTTCAACAGCGAGTTGGTTAACACAGACACACACACACACACACACACACACACACACACACACACACACACACACACACACACACACACACACACACACACACACACACACACACACACACACACACACACACACACACACACCTGTTGATCAGTGGTTGATCCATGTGGGACATTACTTTGGCAGGTTATTTGTATGGTGATTTGTGGTTGTGCAGTTGTAGACAAGCTGTTGTGTGTCATACATGTTCATGTTTTGTAACCAACACAGCACTAGCACTTAGACTAACACAGTGTGCAGTAATCTGAATGGTTTTAAGTGTAACCAATTCAACAGCAGTAATAGACAAATTATTGTGTATTGTATTATAACATACACTCACCGGCCACTACATTAGGAACACCTGTTACAACTGCACATTGAGGGAAATTTCTGGTGCGCGTAGACATGGTCGAGATGATCTGGTGCAGTTCAAACCGAGCATCATAATGGAGAAGAAAGGTTATTTAAATTACTTTGAAAATGGCATGGCTGTCAAGCCGAAAGGGCTTGATTTGAGTATTTCAGAAAATCCTGATCTACTGGGATAGTCGCACACAACCATCTCTAGGGTTTACAAACAAGGGTACGAAAAAGAAAAAAATGCAGTGAGCAGTGATTCTATGGGCAAAAATGCCTTGATGATGGCAGAGGTCAGAGGAAAACATTCATACATTCAGCACACAACACACTGTAGTTCTTTTAGTCTGTCAACCTGGAGGGGCACACTGAATCTGTTATAATCAAGTACAGTAGGCTACATCCAGGAAGTGGCAGATAGGAATGTCTTTATAAATGCCCCTGGCTTATCAGGAACTAGCCTCGTGCACCATCCTACGTACTTTCCGCAAAGAGACTTGGCTCCGCACTACGAAATGAATTGGTGGTATTATGGGATGGTCAGGACCAGAGGCGATTCCTCTTTGAGTACAAGGGAGGCGCCGCCTCCTGTCCAAAATCACGGAGAATAGTATGTAAACTAATGCTTTATACAACTTAATAACATTGCTATTTCAGACCCAGCTCCATAGAAAATGCTTAGAGATGAAACCAATCTGTAATACGATCCCGAGGCTCGCACGAGTTTTTTTCCGCTCAAGACAACGCAAGCGAGTCGAGTCTCAATGGACTTCAATAAATGCTAAACGGTCATTGGCTATTGCCGTGAATTTTTTTTGATTTTGAGACTGAGCCTCACTGGGAGTGAATGGAGAAGAGAGGGGGGGGGAGGGACCGGAGACTGAAGCTCCGACTTGTGATTGGGTGAACCCTGTGTCAGTAGGCAACAGTAGTTGAAAGGCGGATATGTTATTAATTTGACTGAGAAGTTTCGTCGTGGTAACCAGTGAGGAAGCTATTCATTGCGGTGTACTCTTGAGGTTGAAGTTGAGGTTGCCTACTTTTCGTTAGGGCTAGCTTGCAAGAAAGTTAGAGAGCTATGCAAAATGCCAAGCATTGTGGATTAAATTCTGGCGAATTCCAGTCGTCCTTATGAGGAGAAAATGAATATCAAGGAGCAGAGCAGAGCACTGCCTAATATTGACTTGGTGAAAAAGGTAGGGAAGAACAACCGTTTCTTTTGAGCTTTCGTGGTGTCTGATCAACTGGTTAACTGCCAAGTCCCGTGAGTGGTGAGTCCTTGTTTCCTACTGTGTTGGCAATGTCTGGTAAATAATTAAAGATTTTGCGACCTCTAGTGGTAAGTTAACCGTGCACCCAGTAATGAACAAAGACAACGAAGGCAAACTCAATCACTATGTCGACTCAATCATTATGTGGCGGAGGTAGGCCTAATGATAATAATAATAATTAAAAAAAAAAACATTTCCCTATGAATAGGCTACAAGGGGGATAATGATTAATGATTAACAAATTTGTTTCAACAAGAGTCCTTTAGTGTGTGAGGCCATATGTGGCTCAGAACCAATGTAAGATGTGTGTCAAAATTGACCCCTTTTTGCGTTCTGGACATATTGTAATTGAACAGCCTCCCCTGTTTGACAGACTACCAGCCGCCACTGGTCAGGACCAGGCTAATCAGGAACCCTGCTTAACTGAAGTTCATATATTGCTGAAGACCAATAATTTCAGAACAAAAGAAAATGTACTCTGGGGAGTACAGTACTTCTTGAGTTTTACACTCCGGTGCAACCAGAACTGAACACTGCATAAAAATAAAAAAAGAGAAATCAGTTGCTTAGCAGATGTGTTCTTTTGTGAACTAATTTATTATTTTACAGGTGCATAATGACTGACGCTTTGACACCACATATTGTACGTCTTCATCAGAGTATGTGGAGAATAATAATTTGTACCAATACTTTGAAACAATAATTCGGTTTATCCTCATGTCATGCACACCAGGACTCAGCAGAGTTTACATAAATGAAGTCGACTCATGCGACCCTGTAATGATGCACTCAAATTCTACTGAAGTACACATTTTTATTATATATATTTCATTATATATATAGATAGATAGAAGAGATGGTCGGATGATTATCTTACGGAATAATAAGTCATAAAAATCGTACCTATGAATCTATCTTACCTAGTATGAGTTCCTTAATGTCCTTGCTTTTTAGTCTTCCTGTGAATTTTTGGTGCTTTTCTGTGAGCTATGCCGATGTCTCTCTGTGTGCTCTGATCCAGGAGGAAACCTTTTACACCAGTCGCACCTGTAGGGCAAGGTATGGCCAGCATGCTGCTATAATGTCACAGTCAAATATTTGGCCAAGAGATGGAGATAAGACAGCCTACCCTAATGATGAAACTAAAGTGATGGTTGGGGGGGTCAGTGTGTGTGTGTGTGTGTGTGTGTGTGTGTGTGTGTGTGTGTGTGTGTGTGTGTGTGTGTGTGTGTGTGTGTGTGTGTGTGTGTGTATGTATGTTTTTGAGTTAGTGCAAGTAGAATGTGCAAGTAGAATGTGCAATGGGAGGGCGGATTAAGTGTTCAGTATCCTGATTGCTTCTTGTATGAAGCTCTTTGCCAGCCTGGTGGTACGGGAGCGGAGGCAACCTGTACCTCTTTCCAGAGGTAGAGATGATGTCGCAATCAAGAGCAAATCGCACGGCCCTATTAATTTGTGCATGTGTAGCACTGCTTTAACTGTGCGATTTACCCACGAAGCACAACCAGGATTTCAAACCGTTTTGAATTTCTTGCAACCCTACAATTGCGTTATCGTGAAGTGAAATCGCTTGTCGTTACCCCTTGTACACTAGGCCTACACAATGCGAGACTCACGATTGATCTGCGTTTGAGCAAGAAATTGGCCCGACTCCCAAAAACTCGCCCGAGTGTCAAAGCGGGGCAAAAACGGCGCAAAAATCGCACAGTGTAAGCCCGGCTTTAATAGCACATTGCGTCTTCATCTCCACCTCAGGTGCACATGTTCCCTCCTCTGCAGACCCGGGAATGCCTGTCGTGTTGCACAGTGGGAGCATTCTGCTCGCATCCGACCGTTGGCTCACATAGTGTGAGGACGTTGGTTGTGAGATGTGAACTTTTAAATTATTAAATTCCTTCGTGCAGTGTGAGAAGGAGCTTAATACCCATGATTGAAAATATCGCACAGCGCCTTCACTATTATTTGTATTTCTTTTGTGTATAATGTATATATGAATGTGTGATGTATTGTTTTATTGATCTGTGTAGGCTACTGTGTTGTTTCCGCTGTGGGGCTTGAGTCTGTAATAAAGTTTATATATGAAGTTTATATATTCTAAGAACACTACAGGTACACTGTAATTAAAGGAGTGCCAATATTTCAACTGATAAATTGATTAAAAAAAAAAAAGAATCCAAATTAAATGATTTGCAATAGATGACTAACAAATTTCAATGTTGCACAGTATTGCTCTGAAAATGTCACAGTGAGCAAATAGTAAAATTAACACTGTTCATGAGTGGGACCAAATGTTATCTGAGTTATTTACAATGGCATTTTAATGTGACAGGTACTAATATACCAAACCTCCAGAGAACAGACATGGGACCAAGTAACACATGTGCAAGTCTCAAGTAAGTCTCAAGTCTTACCCTTCGTGTCATATATAGTCAATGTCAAGTCAAGTCCTGTTATAGGTCAAGTCAAATCCAAGTCAAGTCATCAAGCAGTATTGTAATTTTAGCAGAAAAAACATTATATCAAATACATTGTACTGAAATTAGTGCTGTTGTAAGTACCATTAAGTTCATTCTTAATGTCCATGTATTGAAACAACTTGTGTATATGCATCACTGTATGCATGTATCATTGGCACAATTTAGAAACCAAGCTCTCTGACACCCAATTCAGTGTTCATGATTTCAACATACTCTGCGTTCACCATTTTTTTTCTTTTATACAGCATTCACTGTTGAAATATTGAAGATTACAAAGTATTTCCTACTTAGTCACAAACACACACAGACACACTCACACACACGAAGGAAATTCATCTGTTCAACCTAATAAAAGTGCTCATTTTTGCGATGTCATCAGGAGTGGTCATCAGCAGTGGGGTTTCATGATGTTGCCACCCACTCTTGGGTGCCACCCCAGGCAATTGCTCGGTCAGACTGCCCCTAAGACCACCCCTGGCAGTACTGTACAGACTAGTATGTAAAATAACAGTGCAGTACTATCCAGAGACTGGTGTGTACAATGACACACCACAGCATGTACTATACTATACTATACTACTATTCTAATACTACTACTATACTATACTATACTATACTATACTATACTATACTATACTATACTATACTATACTACTATTCTAATACTATACTATACTATGCTATACCATACGCACTATACTATCCCTAACTACGTTCTTAAATCTTTTTCACATCTCTTATCATGTATGTGTGTGCTTGTGTGCGTGCGTCTGTCTGTCTGTTTGTCTGTTTTAAAGGGAAGATGGCCCCAGTGATGACACACAGAGGGGCTGTGAATGCTGTGCTGAAGTGCAAAACACCAGTCACTGGGCCCTGATGGAGCCTGAGGTTTCCACAGAGAATAGCATCTCAACCTACAGCCTCAGTTCTCCTGCAGGGAGCTATGAGTGCTCAGAGTCCAGTTTGCGTTGGCTGTGTGCTGGTCCTGTTATCCTGCAGTACCACTTCATGGACTGGCAAGTCTTTGCTGACGAGCTAGCTAAAATGCAGTGCAGCCCAGCTGGTCCTTTGATGGACATCAAGCTCATGTCGGGAGATCTGGAGGAGATCCACCTGCCTCATTTCCTGTGTTTGGGAGGCAGCCAGTCCGCTCTGAAGGATGCTGTGAAGGTTTTGCATCAGCAGGATGGTGGAGTGTGTCTGGAGTCGTGTGAGTTGAGTCGCTCTCATGCCTGGCTGGTGAACCCCTCCTTTTCTATTCTTGGTAATGTTTTGTACACCTTTTCTTGTTTTAGACATTTTTTTTCTTTCTTCACGTCTTGGCGATTTGTACTTCACAAGGTGCATGCCAAGGTGCTTGTTTACCAGTGCAGCCTTTCTCACCTGGAGTTCCGCTGCTACCTGCTGCCTGAGGATCGCAGTCAGAGAGAAATGGTGGAGCAAGAAGAGAACACGTTGGGGGGTGTTCGGAAGGTTTGCCCGCACCCCCCCAGATGTCTTAAGATGAATGACTTCTACAGCATGTGTGGAGAGCCGTCTGTTGACTGTGTCCCAGGTGAACTGGAGCTGAGACGCTACAGTGACAGCCCTAACTTCTTCCGAGTGCAGCTTTCGCATCCAGCCCCCACCTCCTTCCGTATGAGACTAGTCAGCTCAACCAACAGGGAGGTGCCTGTGTGGGAAGCAGAGATCCAGACTGCCACAGAAGGCAGGCAGGCCAGAACCGAAGGTAGGCACACACACACACACACACACACACACACACACACACACACACACACACACACACACACACACACACACACACACACACACACACACACACACACACACACACACACACACACACACACACCAGTAATGATGAGTGAACTTTGTCATGTACAATAAGAACAACAGATAGTAATACATGTAAAATGCAAGTTAAATAATAGTGGATCAACGTAGGTATTACTGAGTGATTGATCCATGAGTGACATTACTTTGGCAGGATATCTGTATGGTGATCATGGTTGTGCAGTTATAGACTATTTGTTGTGTGTCATACATTTTAATATGTTTACTAGTATATTTAGTAGTCAAGTCTAGAGAGATGTTAACATCCGCTCGCAGGCTAACAGTGTACAGTAATCAACGGCAGTAATTTGCAAGTTTGTGTTGTATCATAACAGCATAATAATAATAATAATAAAAATAATAATTAATAAGTAGGTGTTAATAATCCTGCTGTTATTTTCTAAGATGACCCATCACAGCCCATCATTGTCAAGATGGCAGCTGTCTTCGTGGATACCAATAGGGCGAAAATCATTGAGAGAGTAGCAGCGGTGATGCCAATAGCAGACCATCTCCTCTCCCAGGACATCATTGGTGAGGAGACCTATGCCAACATCTCTGCTGCTGGCACAAGTCAGGACAAAATGCGGAGGCTGTATGATGGCCTGCGCTCACCTGGGGCTCCGGGCAAACTGGCCTTCTACAGCATTTTAATGGTCAAGGAGCGCCACTTAGTGGAGGAGCTGTGGACTGCAGCATGAGAGCCATCCAAACCACCACAATCCTCTCTCTTGATGGAGACGGAGTTCAGACACCCTGCCAAAACCGGACTCCCTTCTCTCAAAATGTTCTGGGATGTTGGTGGCGATACTCTGCCCCCCTATCCCAGTAGATGTTGGAGTGTCCTGCGAAATACAGCATGTTGTACTGGCAAATAATGCTCCTTTGTCCAATGTAGTTATTGTATCCTGCCAAATTGTAATCTCTTTGCTCTTATGTAATAACTGTATTGCTCTGCCATGCCATGCCAACTGTTGTCCAAAAAATGTTAGTGGTGACAGCACATTGTTATCATTTATAGTTGTATAAAATTGGTAAATGTTTAATCATTTGTATAGATGTTGAAATTTAGTTGTTTTCGTGTCTTTTTGTATTATGGCACATTTAGCACACAAGTGCAAACAAAAATATCCTCGCTAACATGTACATGATTTTATAAAAACTGGAGCTGAATAAAGACATTATTGCAGTACTTAAAGGGACACTGTGCAGGAAATGGTCAAACAAGGCCAACAGGCGGACAACAGATGCGTCCCTCTTTGCCAGTTCCAACCTATTTTTCCCCCAAAACGCCCCGCTGGCCTCCTCCTAACCTGTCAACGCCCACCCCCCCTCTGAGGATGTGCTTTTTGTTTATTGGTCATAGCCTATTGCCCATGGAAACTCCAAATAATGTGGCAGGCAGCGAAATGACAAACAAGGCTTTATATGTTGCAGTTTAGGCTATAATAAGGCCATCATGCTTGGATTTGGAAAAGAAGCATCTAATTTCAAATTTCACATAGATCAAGTGGCTACATTACAAATTACCAGATATTATTAGTAGGTTATTTATCAACCTTTAGTAGGCTATCACGCCATTTCAGCATCATGTGCATGTGGGAAAGAAACTAAACATCGCCAAATAGCCTAATAAATAAATAAAACCGTTTGGGTGAATCATGCGCTTATGGGTTCACCCTTTGGGTGAATTGTGCGCTTAATTTTCAATGCCAGCTTTTCACCGTCAAGGCACAAAGCAGTGAGCTTCAGTGGCAGAGTTTACCAAATTCATACGACTGCAAACCAATTACGACGCAAAAGACGCGTTCTGTCTCTCTCTGAGCTCTCTCTGAGCGCAAGGGAAAGCACCTGTGGGGTCCACGCGCCCGCCAGCAGAAAACGAATCTCCCTTGCAATATGTCCGAGAACATCAGTAACACAGCGTATGTGAAATGTAGTTCGAGAACACTGACTACTCACTGAAACGTAGTGGCAGAATGTTTGCAAACTCACGTTTAGAGGCGCTGCTGGTCGCCTTTCAACTTATTACAGTTCCATGTCGTGGAGCATTACTGCAGAGATACACCAGCGGCGACGCGATTCAAGCGACAGAGTGTAGCAGCAAGCGATACGAGCGATTGAGGAGACAAGAGTATGTCCGTACAGGCAGAAGGCAAAGCATTCAAGCATTCCCATTGGCTGTGGTCACTGACCTCTATACAGTCATTGGCTGTCACGGCTTGTCGCCGAACCGCGTCATAGAAAGTTGAAAAGATTTCAACTTCAAACTGCCGCGCTCGTCGCGCAAATCGCTCTAGTCTCCAGAATCGCTTTTGTCTCTCAACTCAATACAAAGTCAATTGCTTCCGTCGCTCGACTCGCTCAGATCGCCGCTGGTGTATTTCTGCAGTTATGCAATGCAAACGCCCCTCTATCCGAGCACAAACATCTGTGTGAAATACTGCCTGCCGACTTCTAAATCGTTCATTTCCATTCTGATGAACCAAAATAGCTGCACAACGCGACACTATCAGCCAAAGTCTAGGCCTATCACAAGACCGTGAACATTAAGGAACACTCACAGTGGTGTTGGTGTGCTGTGGAGAAGGAACGAAGTTGCCTACCACTGTCCAAACGCAAAACAATGCCGATAATTGAATGCCCCCCTCAGTTGTGTCACAATCAGTGGTGTAGTCTACGTAGAACGCGGGTATAATACGGAGTATGCCCACTTCTAAATTTCAGGGATTTCAGTATACCCACTTAAAATTGATTGATCCATTGTTTTGAATAGCACAAATATATACAGTATACCCACTTCAAAAAATCCTCAAATATACAGTATACCCACCATAAAAAAGTAGACTACATCACTGGTCACAATGCAATCAGCTTAGCCTTGCCGGTTTGGTAACATATCGTATACGTTTTGACACGCATTCGCTCCAGGCCAAAATGCCTCTCTGCCTCCGCCTTGTGGACACAGGAAGGAACAATTGAAGGAATGCGTTTCAGACGGACGGACGGACGGACGGACGGACAGACCCTCTTATAGAGATGCTGGGACGCATCTAAAAAGGTACTGCAACTATGCTGCTCATTGAAACTGGGCTGCCTATTGCCAAATTTGATCTTTGCATGAAAGTTTACTAAGTAATAAACAAATATTTCCTAGTATGATCAAAACAGAATCATTTTTGCAGCTAAAAAATGCTATTTTTGGACATTCAAAATGGCGGACCATGGAGAAGATCCCCCTTTTCATGTATGAAAAGTGCAATTTTTCCAGTCATAATGAATACTTAGAATTTGATGGTGGTGGTAAGTATTCATGAAAAAGGTAACATTAGTGAATGGGCAGCAGGAATTCTGGAAATAAACAACTAAAAATCTCACACAGTGTCCCTTTAAATTTGGAAGGGTAAAGGGTAGAGCGCCTTAGAGTAATCGCAAATAGGTTATTACCAACCAGGGGCACATATATTACCAGCGGTACATGAGAGCGCTGTAGGGAGATCTTATAGAAATGTTATAAGTAAAACTTTTAGCATGTAGCCCAGAATTGACTGCCATTCAGGTTTCCCAGTCATCACTTGCCCATGGTCACCATTTAGGTGGAACGCACATGTTTACTGTTAACTGTTGTGGGCCTAACAGATTGAGACATAGCCATTATGATTTCGATGACAGGATATAATGTACAGTCATGGCCAAAAGTATTGGCACCCCTTCAATTCTGTTAGAAAATACTCAATTTCTTCCAGAAAATGATTGCAATCACAAATTCTTTGTTATTAATATCTTCATTTGTTTTTCTTGCAATGAAAAAACACAAAAGAGAATGAAAAAAGTCAAATGAATGATCATTTTACACAAAACTCCAAAAATGGGCCGGACAAAAGTATTGACACCCTCAGCCTAATACTTGGTAGCACAACCTTTAGACAAAATATCTGCGAACAGCCACTTGCGGTAACCATCAATGAGCTTCCTACAACACTCTGCTGGAATTTTAGACCATCCTTCTTGAGATTTGAAGGGTGCTTTCTCCAAACTGCCATTGTGAGACCCCTCCACAGGATTTCTATGGGATTAGGGGGTGGACTCCTACATTACGCTGCAAAAGCAGAGTGTCTCCCGGACAGCGCAGACCTAGAATGGAGCAAAAATAAAAACTGCGTTGACTCACTGCCTGCGTCAGGCTGAAAAAAAAGCATAACCCGCCCTTTATGGTGTACAAATTGACAACAGTTTATTTCCGCTACAATACAATGTGATACAGCATATGATGTGGCAGCCTTAAAGTACGCATTACAGGTAATAATATACAGAGAACAAAGTGGCAATAGGTGCCTTGCTCTAGGACAGTGATTCCCAACCAGGGGTACGTGTACCAGTAGGGGTACACGAGCACACTGCAGGGGGTACGTGGAGAAAGGAACATAGGTAGGGAGGATAGTCACATGGGGATATAGAGCACGAGTGAGGGTACTCAGGGTATGCCAAAAAGGCTTTTAGGGGGTACACAAGACAAGAAAGGTTGGGAAACACTGCTCTAGGACACTTCAGCCATGAAGGGAGGAAAGGATTGCTTTGGGTGGTGGTACAGGTAACCTGGCCAATAGAACATTATTTCATAACTCGACCTTATGCTAGACCTTAAATGTATCCCTCTGTTGGGGCTTATTGGGGTTAATTTGACGTGCAGCACACATGTACTGTCCTGATGCCAGTTATCGTACGCATGCAATGTGGCAATCAGACCAAAAGAGGGCGCAAGACTACAACAGAATGTTCCTTCATGAGATTGAACACTGTAAGAACAGCAGAACATTACCATGAAAGGAACACTGTAGAATCTTATTCCATGAGAATGAATACTGTTGAAACAATAGAATCTTACTCCATGAGGGAACATTGTAGAACAATTGAATCTTACTCCACCAGGGTGTATACTGTATAATCAATACTGTAGAATCTTAATCCACCAGTACAGGGAGAATAGAGCTTGAAAGCAGACGTGACGTAGTCATGGGACCTTAGCTGACCTTAGTTTGACTCCCGACCCGCCAGGTTGGTGGGGAGAGTAATTAACCAGTGCTCTATCCCATCCTCCTCCATGACTGAGGTACCCTGAGCATGGTACCGTCCCGACACACTGGGTGTGGTAGCTCAGGTGGTAGAGGAGCGGTTCAGCAGCCCAAAGGTTGTAGGTTCGAGCCCTGCTCGACCTGACTCCATCGATCTTGAGCAAGATACTTAACCCCAAGTTACTCGTGGTGGTAGGGTGGTACCCTATGTGGCAGCCACAGTCACCCATGGGGGAATGTAAGGGCCAATTTTCGTACCAAACTTTTCCTTGGCCACGTGAGACAGAGTATGGCGTTTCAGACGCGCATTCCAGAGTAAAGCACGCACGGAGAGTGACATAAACTTGAGATGTTGTTTCCATTTATTGTCGACGGTCCGGTTGACTTTCCATTATATCAAACAAACAAAGAAATAAGCAATAAAGCTTAAGAAACGCTACCTATGCGGTCGAAAACTATGTCCTGACCCACACTCTGTCTGCCAGGCACCTGTGAGCGTACCAATTAATTAAAATCTGTGACTCGCGCCACCAATGCGCGTCGGAGGGAGTGGTTCACAGTGCCTAATCACTTCACAGGTGTGTAGGCGAGACGGAGTGTGTTCAGGTCCAGGTATGTAAATAAGAGCTAAATATTCAAACACAGGATGATTCCAAACATAAAAGGTAAGTATATAAAACATAAACAAATATAAGGTAAGTATTTAACAAACTAAAAGTCTTCTTTTTACAGGTAAACAGAAAATAAGTCAAAAGTCACAAAAATCACAAATATGGCTCCTACACACTGGCCCCTAATTGTCACTGTATAGGCAGGACAATTACTAACCAAATTACCAAAAGGAGCCATAAAATATAAAAGTAGGTCATACATCTTCTAACATTCCTAAATAATAATTCAGCCTATATACTGAGCCAATAGTCAGAAGGACTAAGGAGTGAAAGAACTAACTAAAATTACCATGTTTTGCATTGCTATACATCAAATGTCAAAATCACAATATTTACAGTGTACATTTACATATTTACATTTGTGCAAAGATTTTTTTTGGTTCCCCTTTCTGTTTTTCTTTTTTTTTTTTTGCCATTGTTTTTTTCTTTTTGGCTTTTTTTTAGGGGGGGTTTGGGGGGTGTATTTTTTTTCTTTTTTTTGTGGAGATGATGGTCTCTCTTTTTTTATGTTTTTTTTGTGTGCCAGTAAAGTCTTTTGAGTGAAAAATTCAAAAAGCTTGAAAGGTTCCAAAAATCGAAGTCCAATGTACATGTGGTGCAATGTGGCAAAGTTCATGTATGTGCAGTAGTGACTGTATATGTGGTGCTGAATTGTGAAGTCCATGAGTGCAAGTGTATGGGCTGGTGTGTGAGCACGCACAGGAATGTTTGGGTTTGTCAGTAATGAAAGCGTGCACTCCGGGCTTAAGGTGCTTCATCACCTTCAAGAAGCAGGCAGAGCTTGTTGATTGGTCTCTGCAGCACATTGGTTTGCACCAACATGCTTCACGCTGGATCATTGGACCAGGGCAGGGTCAGGCACCTGGGCCCAGGCAGGGTCACTCCAAGAGGGGCCCGGCCTTTGTAGGTGACGCCGAGTCTGCCAGAACCACGCTGTCGGATCACCTGGATAGCTGGATGCTGGGGTGGCAGTAGCAGCTCTGTTGACCAAGCTCGCAGTGATGGCAGGCAACCGCTCTGGGTCACCAGGAGGGATGTGGCTGCGGTGTTGTGGCATACCAGGCCATTCCTTTTCACCTGGTGGAAGGAAGAGGGGGCTATTGAGCCACCTCCACCAATGTTCACTGGAGATGTTCTGGGTGAGTGCGACATTGTTTGCCACATACCTTTGATTTCCTTTTCTTTTGCAGTGGGAGAATTTCAGTACAGCTGTACTGTCGGAGTCACAGGGGTGGTGCAGCTCAGCAGTCTGATAAGAAAAGTTCTCAGGTTTCATGCGCCTGTCCAGCTTTGTTCTGCAGAGTTGCTTCACTTTTGTGAACTGTTTCCTCCAGGGTTTTGTCGTGGTGTGAGGAGTGCAGACCTTGAGTGGTCCTTCTGGGTCTCTGTGAGAAAAGGGGGGTGGCAAGCGGTTGTGCTCATCTGCAAGCATGGGTGTTTGTGTTGCCATTTCCTTGAACATTTTGTTCTTGATTTCATTTTCAGGGGGGTCCTGATCGTTCTCTGTGATGACAGAGATGTAGCTTGCCATTACAGTCAATTTTCCATTGTTCTCGATGGCTGTGTTGAGTGGGCCTGAGACCACCCATCCAAAGACTGTTTTCCATGCACATGGTCCATTGCCTTGACTGTGTACAACCTGCCACGGTTCAATTGCTCTTGGAGCATTCATTCCGATCAAAAGTTCAACTTCTCCATTAATTTTTTGGAGTGCAATTTCACTGAGGTATGGCCATTGACTCAGTTCTTTTTGTGTTAGCAAATCTGCTTTGGAGACTGGCATGCATTTTTGTGTATACACCGGTGGCAAGTCAAGGTACACACTGCCATCTAAGTTGCCAACCTCCAATCCAACAAGCTCATGGCATTTTACTGTTTTTACTTCACCCATGGTTTTCAGGGTGATCTGGGTGCTGCGCCCTCTGGTGTTCAGCTTCTCCATCAGCTGTTCGGTGCAGAAGGAGGCTGTGCTGCCTGGATCCAGGAAGGCGTAGGTTTGGATGGTTGAACTCCCAGCTGCTTTAACCTGGACTGGTACAATGGCCATGGCACAGGTGTTGCTGGCCCCTGTTTCTGCATGATTTGCTGCCACCAGTGGGGCTGCAGTGTGGATGTCGGTAGAGTTGGTGGGTTGAGGTGAAATCTGCTGCATGTGGTCAGCGGGCCGGCGGTCAATGTGCAGCACTGTGGGATGTCTCCCTTGACATGTTTGGCATATGAGCCTTTTCTGGCACTCCTTACTCATGTGACCCCTTCTCAGGCAGCCAAAGCAATGTCCGTTCTTTTTAAGATGCTCTACTTTGGTGTCTTGTGACTCCAATGCAAATTGTGGGCAGTCAATTACTGAATGAGCCTCGTCACAAAAGCTGCAAGTGATCAAGGTAGGGGGCTGTCTAGGCATTTTGTGTACAGGTGAGACTACAGAGATTGCAAAACTCATCTTTCGTGTATTTGGACTTGGCACTCTGGATGTTACATGCTTAATTGGGACAGAATCTTTGATGTCCCCAAATATGGGATGCAACAAGATGTTTGCCTGGGTCTCAAGGAATTCAACAAGGTGTTTAAATTTGATGCGTGTCTTTTTTTGTTCAGATTCGTAAACTACAGTGTGCCATCGTTCACGCAATTTGTATGGAACTTTTGACAACAGCAGTTTCAGATTTGATGCAATGTTTAGCTCATCCATGTGATCTAGATCGTTCATGGCATTCAGGCATTGCTTGAGGTACAGTACATATGCATGCAGTGCTTTTCCATCATCCGGCTTCATGGTGGTCCAGTTCAAGGCCTTTTCAATGTATGCATTTGCAATTTTCATTTTGTTGCCAAAGTGCTGTTCAAGCAGTTGCTTTGCCTCTTTATAGCCTAGAGTAGGATTCATGTGCATGCAGCTACGCACAAGATCTTTGGCCTGGCCTGATGTAAACTGTTCTAGAAAGTACAGCCTATCCTGGCAGTTGCTTGTTTTGTCTTCGATAAGATATTTAAATGCATGTGTGAATGTCTGGTAAGACAGTGGATCACCACTAAACACAGGCACTTCTCTCTGAGGCAGTAATGACAAATTTTGCTGTTGCAACATTAATTCTGTAAGCTCTTTTTGCGTTTGCAACATTGTTGTATTAAGATCTGAGACAGTGTTGTTTGGCCTAGAGCCATCATTGGGACTAGATGAAGTTGGCCTAGTTGGCATTTGCTCACCTTTGCTGATGTGTTTTACCACCTTTTGTAATGGCGTCTTTGGCACAGCAGCAACGGGGGCATATTCAATGGCAGATGTTTCAGGGAAAGTGTGTTCCTCCAATTGGGCCATGTTCTGAGTGTGATACTCGTTCATTTCATCTAGGACTATAACTACCTGCTGTTCAGAATCTTCGTGCAACACTTGGAGCTTGGCATCGGCAGCATCCATCTGTGATTTTAATTCTAATTGTTCCATTTTGGATTTCAGAGCCGTTTCCTCCATCTTCAGCGCATGCAGTGCTGGTAAGGATTTGGAGCGCGCATCTAGCGCAGCTTTCTCAGCAGCGGCCGCTTTAGCAGACGAGGAGGAGGATTTCACAGAGGTTCTTGAAACGTTAGATACACTGTCTTTGACGTCAACCAACTCCTCCAGCGTGCGCTGTTTTGATTTCCATGCATCCACGTCTTTCATAAAGTATTCCAAATTTGTAATTCGTGGTTCGTACCACTCAGAGTAGTCATTTTCTTTTCCCTCATCATCTAGGAAATCCTGCACTTTCGCGTGAATGGCTTTAAAGTCTCTCAAGCAAACTGCAAAGTCTTTCATGAGTAACTCTACTTTGTTCTCGTCTCCATTTTCGACGAGCAAGGGTTTAATTTCATTGCATTTCCTTGTACATGCTCCTAACTTTCCACGTCTACTCAAGCAGAGCGTTTTAAACTCTTCCTCCGCAGCGGCACTCTGCTCTTCAGAGTCACTCATGATAAATTGCCCGTTTTCAACACATGGAGAATTAAGAATTAAAGTTGTGCTGCTTTTCCTCCGTTCAAGTATTTTCCAAACATCCATTCATTGATTACTCACAACGCAGCTGAAGTCTCTTCGTCGCGTGTGTCCTTTTAACTTCGGGGTTTGCAGCAAACTTTTTTCCTTTCCTTCGCACATCCAGCCACAACGGTATTCCAAAGGTGTAATCCGGTTGTGTGATCCTGCGTCAATCTTCGGAAAGTTTTCGACTTTGTAAGGGCCAATTTTCGTACCAAACTTTTCCTTGGCCACGTGAGACAGAGTATGGCGTTTCAGACGCGCATTCCAGAGTAAAGCACGCACGGAGAGTGACATAAACTTGAGATGTTGTTTCCATTTATTGTCGACGGTCCGGTTGACTTTCCATTATATCAAACAAACAAAGAAATAAGCAATAAAGCTTAAGAAACGCTACCTATGCGGTCGAAAACTATGTCCTGACCCACACTCTGTCTGCCAGGCACCTGTGAGCGTACCAATTAATTAAAATCTGTGACTCGCGCCACCAATGCGCGTCGGAGGGAGTGGTTCACAGTGCCTAATCACTTCACAGGTGTGTAGGCGAGACGGAGTGTGTTCAGGTCCAGGTATGTAAATAAGAGCTAAATATTCAAACACAGGATGATTCCAAACATAAAAGGTAAGTATATAAAACATAAACAAATATAAGGTAAGTATTTAACAAACTAAAAGTCTTCTTTTTACAGGTAAACAGAAAATAAGTCAAAAGTCACAAAAATCACAAATATGGCTCCTACAGTGCATGTGAGGCATACAATGTAAAGCGCTTTGAGTGCTCGAAGGAGTGGAAAGGCGCTATATAAATGCAGTCCATTTACCATTTATTGCTCCCTTGGGGCGCCATTGGGGGCTGCCCACGTGCACGGGTGAAGCATAAATGCAATTTCGTTGTGTGCAGTGTGCAGTGAACACTTGTGTGCTGTGGAGTGCTGTCACAATGACAATGGGAGTTGGAGTTTCCCAAACAGGTTTTCTTTTTTCTTCTGTCTTTAAAAGAATCGATATTTTGTTCCGAGGCCATCTGCATGAAAAAACACACCCTGCTAAATCGTTTGGTGTTTGGTACGAAAAATGTTATAAAAATATCAGACACAACATATTTGAAGCCCGTGGCACAATTCAAAGGGGATCAAAATATAATTTTAATACCACCATTGGATTAGGCCTACATGCTACATTTTTCCAATAAAAATGTTTTTTTTCTTTATAAACTAGCCCTACTTTTTATCTTCTCAAGGGGTATGTATTGTGGTATGTGTATGCGCATGTATGTGTTTGTATCAAGGCTTGACATTGGCACCTTCAAACCGGCCAAATGCTGGTAAAACTTGGCTGTGGACAGTAATACTTTCAGTGTCACTAGCCAATTTGGCTGGCAGCTTATTCCTTGGTATGACATACACGCCACAGTAGTCTATATTTTGTTGTTTGCCCCTTGTGTATCAATTGTTTGTATTTGAGTTCAAGAAAAAGCTCATTAAGTCAGTTTCTATTTGCTTGATGTACATCCATGTAGAAAGCTATACACTTATCTTGCTTTAGCACATCATCTTCTGTGGTTAGGCGTACGTACAGCATCATGATAAAGGAAATAAAAAACTGTCAAATCTGTGGCTAGTGGAATCATCTGGCTGCGTTCAACAACTACAGCGTTCCATATCCTGCCGCACCTTTAAAAGAATCTTACTCCACCACAGTGGTGTAGTCTACGTAGAACGTGGGTATACGGAGTATACCCACTTCTAAATTTCAGGGATTTCAGTATACCCACTTAAAATTGATTGATCCATTGTTTTGAATAGCACAAATATATATACCCACTTCAAAAAAATCTCAAATATACAGTATACCCACCATTAAAAAGTAGACTACACCACTGCTCCACCAGGATGAACATTGTAAGGACAGCAGAATGTTACCAAGAGGGGGAACCACTGACGTATTTCAGTGTCAATGGGGTGACCACTAAAAACAACAGAATGTTACCATGAGGTTGAACACTGTAAGAACAACAGAATGTTACCTCATCAGGGCCAGCAACATGATATGGTGTAGCTGCTGTAATGTGCTGTTTCCACAAGTAGGCCTACTAGTGGAGTCGTAATAGGCACAGTCATTTCAAATTTGTGTTAAAGTAAACCAAATTTAACATATGAGGTATGTATGGATTCAGCATGAAGAGGAGAAACCAGTGAGCTAAGTATTTGGTTACCAGATTAAAGACACACTATGTAATAAACACACTTTTAGCCAATGGACAGCTAAATCCGGGCTTTTTTAAGATAAAGGGTGGAAATGCCCTCAAAGTTTCAATGAAACACAACTTATTGTTACAAGTTATTGTAAATAAAGCCTGGGTTATCACTTAACTTGATTTGTTCACACAGATACTAATAGGATACCTGTACACAAATATGGCTGCATATAGCCTAATTTATGTGATATTTAGCACCCAACTTGCAACTTTGAGTGTATGAATTTAGGATCATGAGTACCAGCTTTTTGTTCCAATCAAGCCATCATTTTATTCACAACTTAAAAACTTTATATCTGGAAGAAAGTAAATCAATAATAATAATAATAATAATAATAATAATAATAATAATAATAATAATAATAAATACTATGGGGAACATAATTTTTCCTGCATTCAAAAAGCAAACAGAAGACCACAGGGCTAACATTTATTCCAATACTCCACTCTACAATAACTATGACAGAGAACAGATGCAAAAACAGTCAGTGGTCAGTCTTAGAAATTGCATGTGCACTTGCACAGACATGATGTGCACTTTAAATCTGCCTTCATGCACTTGCACCGAGAGGCATTTCTGTCAAATGCAGATAATAAGAACGGTTTTCATTCCTGTCAGCTGGTAACAAATGGACAGTTCCCAGATGACAGAGATGTCCTCATAACAGCAGATGATTGTGTCTACCATGTATGAAATAGTCCTAGTATTATTTAGTATGCTTGCCAAAGGCCTCTGCTTGCCGCCAGCGAGCATACTCATTGTTCTCCAACAGTTTATTTAGTATGCGTGCGGGAAAGCATACCAATTGTTCATCAACAGTTTATTATTATTCTACATTTTTCCATTCACCTCGGCCTATGAGAATCGCCATTCATTAGTACGCCGGCTTTGAATTGTTGCAACGTTCGAGATAGAGACACGGCTCGAGTCCCAAAATGACTCAGGGTGGTGTATTTTTCGCAGGCCTACCCCCTTTCATTCGTTCACCAGACTTATTTTTCCTCAGTTTTCTCTCTGTTTTCCCCCTCATTGAAATTAATGGTAGAATGGTCAAGATGATGTTGTCACAAACTGTGGCAGTTACAGTGAGAGGCGACCTGTCCTGGGTTTTTTTAACTAGGTATCAAATAGGGAAAGGCATTGTCAGAGAGATCTTGGCTCTGAATACAAACTGTGTGAAGATCATAAGCCAACTCGTAAAAATGTTTCAGAGAGAGCAGTTTTAAGATCCCTATGATGTGACCCTTGCTTGGTTAACACCAGACCTACTCACAAGTGAGATTTCAGATCGAAACGATTGTGTAGAACTAAAGGCAGTATGGGAGTTCCCAGGCTAATGTGACCCCATTGACTTACGAAAAAAATGTGTGAACAGCTCAGCGCATAGGCCTGAATATGTCCATTTTTTGACTGAACCATTTGGCCTAGAAAAGTGATCTCAGATTTGACATGAAGAGCAGGGTTGTGCCATTTGTGTGTCAATATCATCTGACAACTTGCAAAACTTTTGGAGATATGATATGAGTGTAAAAATAAGGCTGCACATATTACTCAGCTATTGACTGCTATATTGTCACCTTTAGAATCTTCATTCATACACACACACACATGCAGCCTTGTAGAACTTTAGACCTCTGCTGTCACCTGGGCAACCATGGCCTAATATGCTGCTATGGCCACTCAATACAGTAAGTGGCAGTGGCCTACTGGGTAGGGTGTTGGTCTGTCAGAGGGTTGCAGGTTCGAATCCCACCCTTACCTCTCCCTACCCACCCATTGCTGAAAGGCACCTGAAGCATCTCCATACACGCACACACACACACACACACACACACACACACACACACACACACACACACACACACACACACACACACACACACACACACACACACACACACACACACACACACACACACACACACACACACACACACACCTCTCTCTCTCTCTCTCTCTCTCTCTCTCTCTCTCTCTCACACACACACACACACACACACACACACACACACACACACACACACACACACACACACACACACTCAGACCTCTATCTCTTTCCCTCGTGTTTCTCTGTGTGTACTGTATACAACAGCTCTGTGTGTGTGTGCATAAGCCACAAGCATACTAATAGCATTGTCTCTCCGGAAAGTCTTCTTCTTCTTCTTCTTCTTCTTCTTCTTCTTCTTATTATTATTATTATTGATTTATTTTCTTCCAGATATAAAGTTTTTTTGTGATTTTATGTGTGAATAGAATATGGCTTGATTGAAAAAAGTTGATACTCATGATCCTAAATTCATAAACTCAAAGTTGCAAGTTGGGTTATAAATATCACACAGGCTTTATGCAGCCCTATTTGTGTATAGGTATCCTAGGTATCTTTGTGCTTCAGGGATATTCTGAAAAAATGAAGTTGAATGATATCCCAGGTTTTATTTACAATAACTTGCAACAATAAATGATGTTTCATTGCAACTTGGAGGGCATTTCCACCCTTTATCTTAAAAAAAACCTGAATTTTGCTGTCCATGGGCTAAAAGTGTGTTTATGACATAGTATGTCTTTAATCCTGTAACCAAATACTTAGCTCACCAGCTCCTCCTCTTAATGCTGAATCCATGCATACATCATATGTTAAATTTGGTTAAACTAATAAAAAGTTATAGCAGTTTATATATTTTAGAGCGGCCCCGCAGGCCATTTTGTTATCTGCGTGTTTGACACTCGAACTCAAATTTTTCTATAGACCCTAAACTTCAACTTGGAAGTGAAAACCAAACTTTAACACCAATTTGAAATGACTGAGAAAAACTGCACACGCCTACGATCCCATGCAACCAAAGATACAAGGATTTAATTTCATAGAATTACTACAATTAAAACATGCAGTGGAATTATAGTTGTCCACATACAGGCCTACTGTCCATTGGTCTGTGTGTGTGTGTGTGTGTGTGTGTGTGTGTGTGTGTGTGTGTGTGTGTGTGTGTGTGTGTGTGTGTGTGTGTGTGTGTGTGTGTCTGTGTGTGTGTGTGTGTGTGTGTGTGTGTGTGTGTGTGTGTGTGTGTGTGTGTGTGTGTGTGCGCGCGCGTGCATGTGCGTGTGCGTGTCTGTGTGTGTGTGTGTGCAGCAATTCAGTTCTAAATGGAGGAGGATATGTAATGGTATTGCGGCCGCCTCACCACCTCACGTAGCCCCTAATGCATGCCGTAGGCCTACCTCCTGTGGCACGCTGTAATAGACATTGAAAGTTAACTACTATAGTACTACACTACTATGACAGTGCACGGGGCCTTTAGTAATACATTTCGACTTGGTCATTGCCATTCTGGTATCAGCTCATTTATAATGCCGTGTCTTAAGGGGTTAAGTAGAGGGTGCTGCCACCTATTGGGGGTCTGGGAACTGGTGGAGGACGTGGAGTCATCACTACGGGCTGTCTGATGGCAGACTGACACAAACAAACAAACAAAAAAAGATGTATGTAACTGAAAACGATAAAGAAAAAACAGACACAATATCAGTCTACTGGTGATGTGTGCTGTAGTTCCTCCCCTTCATGCCCCCCTGAAAAGTAAAGTCTCAGCTGCACTGACAACATGCAAAGCCTGACAGTGATATCTTTGCCATGATCTAACTGAGTTATTTATTTTATTTTATTTTATTTTATTTTATTTTATTTTATTTTATTTTATTTTATTTTATGGTAGTATAGGTGCAAAATTGACTTCTTTTAACTCTGGAATCCTTTTATTGAATACAATATTACATATTGTATATGTCTGTGTATTCTTGTTTCAGCCCATTGACCCCCCTGTACAGTAGTGCACTATATTACCTGAATATATTGGATATGTCCAATAGGCTGTTTTACTTTCATTTACACTAAAACCATACAAAACATAACTTCCCAGAAGGATATAAGAATGCTACCAAACCAGGGAACTAAGCTACAGTATAATTTAGTGCTGAATATTATTCAACTAACCACTGGAATGGTTCCAAAATATACAGCAATGCAATATAACCAGTTTCAATATACGACTTGACTGTGGTGGCTGGGACACTTTCATTCATTCATTCAAGAAAGAAAGAAAGAAAGAAAGAAAATCATGACATCGCTAGAGTAGGCTGTCTTATGTCCGTCTATTGGCCAATGAATTGAGTCCAATCCTACCGTGTGACATAACAACATCCAGGCCACACCTTGCCCTACAGGTGAGACTGGTGTAAAAAGTTTCCTCCTGGCCTAGCACACAAAGAGACATTGGCGTTGCTCACAGAAAAACATTCAAATTCACTGGAAGACAAAAGTTATAGGTAAGAAAATGTATTTCTGATTATTCCATAAGATAACCATCTTGTCTTCTATGTATATCTATCTTTTTAATAGAATGTGATACTTCAGTAGAATAGGCCTAATGGGTAGCCTACATCAGAATATGTGTGAGTGGGCTCAAAAAGCATGTTCGCTGACTTTGTCGTTATACCTTTTAAATAATACCAGTAATAAGATAAAAAAGAACATATCTGTGCTGTACCAGCTTTCTTCTTTAGATGTTTATGCAGTGTTCAGTTCTATTTGCACAGACACAGAAGTGTCAAACACTGAAGTGCAGAGTACATTTTGTTTTGTTCTCAAATTATTGGTCTTCAGCAATAAATGAACTTCCCTAGTTATTAAGCAGGGTTCCTGATCAGCCATTAGCCAAGGGCATTTTTATAAAAACGTTCCTGGATATACTGGTTCATGACAGACTCAGTGTGTTCTTCCACGTTGGCATACTCGAAGACATGTGTTGTCTGCTTTATGGTTGATTACAGCATCCAACTCACTAATATTCTGTATTATTTTTATTAGGCACACTCTGGCATTTTGGCTGTGGACTCATTATGGATGAACACCATCTGACAATATGTAAGTTTTTGTGTTGTAGAAACATGAAATAAAGTAGGCTAGTTTGTTTATTTCCATAATTACATTAAAAAATTGAACATTATATTATAGAATTACAGCCCACATATTCAACTATTTCAAGTATTTACACATTTCTTTATCTTAATATTTCCAGCGTCCAGCTAAAACAAAACAAAAAGAATATTTTGATTTCAAATATCTTCTCAGTTTTTGCTGAAAAAAAAAAGTTTCAAATCAATCGAAATATGTATACTTTCCAAATAATGTGTCTTTGTTCAATAATTGGTTAGGAATCTTGGCCTTAATCACGGCAATGCATTGTGCACCAAACACTTATGATGAACATTGTGAAGGGATAGCCAGAGAATTGGAAACTGTGTTTGTGTGGATTAAATAGAACAAGCTGGTCTTGAATATATCTGAAACTAGGGGTATTTTATTTGAGTCTACTTATGTTTGCAATCATTATAGAGGTTTATGAGATCATGAAATATACACGTAGGCCTACATGTATCTGTTGTCTAACTCTGGCACCCCAACGATTGACCCAAGTGAAAACCATATTGACCATATTGAGAATACTTAATGTGTACAAATTATGTAGAGGTTTAACATTCCTATGTGGCTGAGCTGACTTGAAATGGACCCAGAAGACATGGGCAACTGTTCCCTGATTACAGATGTCAACATGTCTTTCTTTGAATTCAATTGATTTATATGTTTTCTTCTGACTATTCACCATGAAATGTAAGAATCGGATGTTTTGAAAATTATAGTATTTTGTTGCTATTCACAGTTTACCGAGTGTCCCAACTTCAACGGAGGTGGCGTTTGTAGGAAACAAATCTCTATGACCTATGACCTCTAATGTTCACTTAACATAAATAAATTGAACATTTACTGCTCGTTTCATATCTTGCTCATCTCTAGTTGCTGTAAAAACACCTCAAGTAAATACGGTAGCCTACTCATTTTATTACAATTTCATAATTGTTTTGTGCTCTCTTCAAAAGGTATTGGAGGCAGTAAGCGGTCCAGTTTGACATTCAGCGATCAAGTTGGTGATGAAAATCCTGCGAAGAAACCTAAGGCAGACAACCAGTCCAAGGAGGAACCAACACTGAAGGCTACTACAGAGAACCAGCAACTGGCACAGTCTGTATCAGACAACCAGCCCGAGACTACAGCGACACCAAAAAATGCTGCAGCCAATAAGCTCAAGACAGCAGCCAACAAGTTCAAGAAAGCAGAAGCGCTGGCGACTGCAGCAGCCAATGAGCTCAAGAAGGCAGAAGCATTGGAGACGGCAGCAGCCAACAAGCACAAAGACGCAGCAACACCGATGACCGTAGCAGCCAAAACGATTCAGGAAGCCGTAGCATTGATGACAGCAGCAGCCAGCAAGCTGAAGGAGGCCGCTGCACTGAAGACTACAGGAGTCAACAAGCCCAAGGAGGAAACAGACAGCGAGTGCGAAGATGAAGGACCAAAGGCTGCAACGCCGGACAATAATATCAAAAACGCAAGAACACTACAGGCTGCAGTAGACAAGAGAGCAAAAACACTGGAGGCAGCAGCAGACAAAGATCTCAATAAAGCAAAAGCTCTACAGACGACAGCCGACAAACAGCTCAAGAAAGCAAAGGATCTGGAGAATGCAGCTGAGAAAGAGTTGAAGAAAGCTAAAGAGTTGGCGACTACAGCAGCCAAGAATCGCAAGGAGGCAGCAGCACTGAAGACTGCAGCATCCAACGAGGCAGCGGCGCTGAAGAAGGCAGCAGCCAAAGAGCTCAAGAAAGCTGAGGCACTGAAGGCTGCAGCCCAAAGGCTCCAGAAGGCAACATCTTTTGATGGTAGCAGTCAAAAAAACACCAGTGGAACATTCTATTAGTTTTTCACTACCGTAGTGCTATGCTACTTCAATATTACACAGAGTCTATAGAAATGCCATTCTGCTAACAGCAAATTTATAACAAGGACCACATCTTAATAGTTTAGTCTTAAAAAAAATCTAAAAAAGGAAATTGCAAGGGGGTAAACTGTTCCTATTGTTGTAGCCTCTTACTGCAGATGGGGTCGCCGGCGGGCCTATTCACTATTTGCTGAAAATACTAAACTACATCATGACAACATTTCTATGATGACAGTACCAAGAGCCTTAAGTAACAGATTATGACATAGCCATTACAATTTTGGTGACAGTAAAGTTATAACATTGGCTCTGCGCTAAGGGGTTAATAAAGAGAGTTTTTTTCAAACCATCTTAGCCTCATCTTATTGTGTATTTGGTAGGCCTACTCCTGCATGTTGTTTGTTTCTATAACATGAGGGGTTACATCCCATTGGACCGACAGCCCATTAGTCCGACCACACATGTAGGCCTGCTATGTCCAAACCTAAACAAATTCCTAACCCTAACCGTCATTAAAGGCATGTTCTGTCAGTATACAATTATTTTAGAGGCATAATTTTGTTAAGATAACTGAAAAGTTAAAACTATGCCCAACCCTAACCCTAACCGTCATTACAGGCATATAGCTTGTAGCCTGCTAGCCCAGTAGCCTGAACGTTATGCTCGTCTATGGCTTATTGTATGACTTATGGGCTGTCGGACTAATGGGCTGTCTGATCAATGGGCAGACCCCAACATATGGTGAGGGGTGTGAATACTCAGGCTCCGTGCTCGTAATGACGGAACACCTTCTGCCTTATGAAAATGAACCATGGTTTTACTACCGTTTATAGCTATTCATGAAATTACACTTAGCTGATTTTTTTTGTTTTTGTTTAATCCAATGCGCCTATTGGTGACAGTCCTTGGAGCAATATGGGGTTAGGTGCCTTGCTCAAGGGCAATTCAGCTATGGATGGAGGTGTGGGGAGAGGTAAGGGTGGGATTTGAACCTGCAACTCTTTGATTATTCAGTCCAACTCCCTAACCATTACACCACGGCTGCCCACAAGTAGTTATTCATGGTTATGAGTAGTTATTCAAGTTACAAGTAGTTACTCAAGCTAAGTGGACATTGGTTAGCTTGATTTTTACAGTGTTAGTTTTTTGTTTGCATGCAATTTCTGGTTCTTCACACACATCTCACCCATTTCCCAACTCCCAATGTCACTGAACTGTAAACACAAATTCCTTCTTTACACTCACATTTCAGTTTTAAAACATACTCTTTTCATGACACTACACACAATTCTCTGCCGTCGTTCTTCCTCTTCTCCTTTGGCCCCCACCGTATTGTAGTCTGGTAAAGCAGGGTTCAGCAGTGTCGGAAGAGTGGGGACAGTAGTACAGAGGCGGCGCCCCATCAACAGCTCCGCTGGGCTATATCCGTTCTGCAGGGGGGTTGCTCTGTAGGCCAGTAATGCGAGGTACGGGTCTGACGCTTTAGTTAACAGGCTTTTCACAGTTTGTACAGCTCGTTCGGCCTCCCCATTGCTCTGAGGAAAATTGGGGCTGCTTGTGGTGTGCACAAAGCCATACTTGACTGCAAACTCTTTAAAGTAGCTGCCTGAAAAGTGGGGCCCATTGTCACTTTTAAAGAATTCACAGATTCCATGGCGGACAAACATGGATTTCAGGTGTAGCACCACATCCAGAATTTTGAGATAAGACATTCATTTTTCAGGGGTAGTGAGGGGTTTTGCCCGTTGTGTGTGAGTTTTTGGACTTGTGTGTAGAGTTTTGAGAATTCAAGACATGATTCCAGAAATTGTGTAAGCAATCGAGAAAAAATGTAACTCATCAGCTATCTCGCTTTTACTGTAACACACATTATGTACTGCACTGATGCCAGTCATCAATCACGTGCATGTAGTGTGGCAGTCACACCAAAAGAGGGCGCAAGACTACAACAGAAGAGGATGTGTACCAAGCACAGTAGGATATGTCCTTTTTCACCGGAGTGCCAAACTCATGCTGGACCCAAATGTTATGTTACGCTATGAGGGCCGGACAGCAGCATGATATGCCGTGCTGTTAAGTGCCGTGTACATCCCACACGTACTGTATGTAACCAAGGTACAAGCAGTTTAACGTGCCACATGCTTAGCATTACTACAAGTGAAACATGCTGTGAAATTGTGAGCACTGTAGGACAATAGAATGTTACAATGAGGGGGAGCGCTGTAAGGACAACAGAATGTTACTTCATGAGGGTGAATACTATGATATGGTGTATGCAGTCAGGGCCGGTTCTAGTCAATTTGGTGCCCTAGATGAGCACCGATCTTTCCTCTTTGTGCAATTTGACATTGGCATCTGTAAACATGGTGTCATACATCTGATCAAGCACAGCTGATCTCATGCCATGTAAATGTGAGCACCTTTTAAAAATGATTAATGCTTTATTTTGCTTAATATTGTAATTCTGTGGGCCTTGGTGCCCCCTTGTCGACCGCCTAGTCTGCCTATGCTTAGCGCAAGCCCTGTATGCAGTATAGTCGAATGTGCTTTGTGCAACCAAGAATACAAGGACATTTATTTCATTTGCATAGAATTACTTAAAGTTAAACATACCGTGATATTAGAGTTGCCCGTCTAAACTGTGCATATGCGTGTGTGTGTGTGTGTGTGTGTGTGTGTGTGTGTGTGTGTGTGTGTGTGTGTGTGTGTGTGTGTGTGTGTGTGTGTGTGTGTGTGTGTGTGTGTGTGTGTGTGTGTGTGTGTGTGTGTGTGTGTGTGTGTTCATTCATAAATGCAGCAATCACACAAATCACTGTGAAAGTATGTTCTCTCTCTCTCTCTCTCTCTCTCTCTCTCTCTCTCTCTCTCTCTCTCTCTCTCTCTCTCTCTCTCAGGAGGAATGTATGAAATTTAGCATTGCCCTTGCAAACGTCACACACTCGTTGCCAGCTGTGAGGCAGCTGTCTTTATCAGCCATGTCAGATAAACAGCCCAAACCTCCATCCATAAGGCCATTTGAGTGGCATGTACCAGCTGTTTGCAATGTATTGTATCATTCATAATTGCACGCTCACATTTCAATGTGGTGAATGGGACGCTACATATGCCACTTATTCATTCTCTCTCTCTCCCTCTCTCTCTCTCTCTCTCTCTCTCTCTCTCTCTCTCTCTCTCTCTCTCTCTCTCTCTCTCTCGCTCTCTCTCTCTCTCTCTCTCACACACACACACACACACACACACACACACACACACACACACACACACGTCACTTGCACTGATTGCGAAATGAGAGGTGTTGTGTTTGCAGCTGGTTGCATAGAGAGCATGTTTATTAACCTCACTTTAAAACACACTCACACACACACACACACGCACGCACGCACGCACGCACGCACGCACACAATCACAGGAAAAGGGCATGGTGGCAGGGAGAGAGAGGGAGAGAGAAAGAGAGGACAGGTATTTTTAAACATGCACTACACTAAACTAATTGTTCTTGTTAATACCAGTACCCTCAAATGACTTCTGTCTTCCTTTTTCCTGAATGAAAATGACACACTCAAAAAAATGTCGTTTAAAAAACTCAGTCACTCACAAAAACGTCATTTACTGACTCCCACAGTCACACACAGTGATGACTGCTGACAATTTGTAACAGTTTTTAGTAGATAGTCATCCAATGTCACGATATGTCAAATAATAGTGATTGAGTGTTACCTCCTTTGCAGGTTCGAACCCTGAGTGGCAAACTAGTGCAGAGCTGACCTCTGTTACACTGGTGCTGTGGCCCGGATGGGAGGGAGGGTGAGCACAACGGTTGCCAACTAGCAGAGTTTGACGGTAGAACATTTGTAAACCTCTCTCCTGACGCCTCATACAGAGTTCGATTTTGTAAACCTCCCTCCTGAAGCCTCATACAGAGTTTGACGGTAGAACAATTGTAAACCTCCCTCCTAAAGCCTCATACAGAGTTCGATTTTGTAAACCTCCCTCCTGAAGCCTCATACAGAGTTTGATGGTAGAACAGTGGTGTAGTCTACGTAGAACGCGGGTATACGGAGTATACCGACTTCTAAATTTCAGGGATTTCAGTATACCCACTTAAAATTGATTGATCCATTGTTTTGAATAGCACAAATATATACAGTAAACCCACTTCAGAAAATGCTCAACTATACATTATACCCACCATAAAAAGTAGACTACATCACTGTGGTAGAACATTTGTAAACCTCCCTCCTGAAGCCTCGTACAAATCTGCTGGCAACTGAGCAAGCAGCCAGTCTGTTTAACTCACTTGTCACATTACATTAGGCTACATTTCACTTAGTGATGCTTTTATCCAAAGCGGCTGAGATGGTACTCGAGGGCTGTGGCAAGTTGCCAGGAAAAGTATAGCAAAACAAAATGTACAATTGAATAAATGTGCTCAAAAAAGTACAAAATGATAAGGTCAACAATATTCCAATTACTTAAGAGCCATGTTATCATAGTCTACTGCAACTATTGTTATTATTTTATATATACCCAGTGGGACTCACAGATCTAGACTATGGTTGTAATAGGTGGCGCACCAACAAAATAGTGTGGTATGACACATGTAAAACGGGCCTTGGAATCTACTGGTATGTGTCATGCACTGTAAATCAATGCGAGCCAGTTAAAAATAAAAAGGAAGTTGCCCTGCTGACTAAATGAACTCAACTTGAGAATTAACTCAGCTCAAGGCTTTCTCAAGTTGAGTTGACTTAAGGCAACAGGGCCACTTACTTTTTTAGGTTTAAGTGGCTGCAGTGTTTTACAGTGTAGTTAAGTTTGGGACCCCCTGCAATAGATGACATTGATTACTATAGAGGGCATTATTAGTATCTGGATAAATATGATATGGGTATTCAAATAAACGTCACTGAGGGTCCGTTTTTCAAATTCCTCTCAATGAAGGGGCCGAACATGGAATGCGTAACCGTCCAAGGTGAGGGTGAACAAGCGGATAACTTTCCAGACAGAACAGATATTCGCTTCTCTATTTCTTAGTATAGCCTTGTAATGGTCTACCATGGGACTATTTAAGATAAGGTATCACTCTCATGTGCATAGGAGAAATATCCCTAACCTGAAGTGTTACGTACGGACACTGATAGCGCACATATTTGTTTTCATTTTGGTCTGACCGCATCTGGCCCCAGGGCCGCCATTTGGATAGCCCTGAATACGGAGTAGAGGACATGGTTTGGTGAACAGGTTGCTGATGTCTTTGCAAGAGCTCACTTGAAAAACAGGCAACAGCCCGGATGTGAAATAGAACTAAATAAAAGTAGACATCCAAAGCTGTGCATCCTTTCATGGCCAGAGAGGAGAAAATCTTTTGGTCAATATAGGTGTGTGTGTGTGTGTGTGTGTGTGTGTGTGTGTGTGTGTGTGTGTGTGTGTGTGTGTGTGTGTGTGTGTGTGTGTGTGTGTGTGTGTGTGTGTGTGTGTGTGCGTGCGCGCGCGCGTGTGTGTGTGTGTGTGCGTGCGTGCGTGCGTGCGTGCGTGCGTGTGTGTGTGTGTGTGTGTGCATACACTGAGCCCTGCTGCCATTGAAATTAGATTTATTTAATTAATTAATTAATTCATTAATTAGTGTAGGGCTGCGTGAGAGAGACCTTATTGATGGGCTAATGCTCATTTGGACAAGGTAAACTGTTGTTTAAACAACGGGAAAATAAAAACAAAATGTGCATTTGTGTGCATTTACAAAGCTGCATTCAAAGCGTATAGGCCTAATACTGTAGGTTGCTGTTTATAACAAATAGAGACATTTTACAAGGACAAAGAAGGAACTGCATCTGCCGAGGTCCACACCAGTAATTTGAAACTGCTATCAGGGCTTTGGTTAAATAATCCGGCAGTAAATATTGTGCCCACAGCCTGTCTAGTGTGTGCTTATCTGAAGGAGGGCCATAAAACACTGGAAATACTTTAAGCGCAGCAAGACAACCGCATCTGGACTCGGGTAGCCTACATCATTTAGCATGAACCCTGATGCCTCTGCGTCACCCCAGAGAGCAATGAGGTAGTGATGAATCGAAAACGTTCCTCGTTTCCACCAGACATGTAGGCACACGTAATCTGCGCTGAGATCAGTGCCTCGGCGCGCGGAATTACCTGAAGGTTGGGAGTTCATTACGGGCTCTCGCAGAAAAGAAAGCAAATGCGGTCTGAGGAGGGCGCGAAATAAAGGCACCTTCGATGAAAGATTTATGGGTCTGTGATAAATTACGTTTAGTTGTGAGGCTTTAAGCATTAGAGGTGGTCTATGATGAATGCGTAATGGAGAAGACAGGGGAGAGAGGACAGAGGGGGAAACATGGAAGGGAATTGTTCACATGGGTAGGCCTAACATTTAAATCAATGTGAGTAACTCATACAGAATAGGCCCATTGATCCATTTAGCTGACCCTCAAAGTTTGAATTACTCGTTGCTTTGATACCAGACCTAAACGTAAACATGTAGGCTACTCTAGCTTGTGATGTAGACTTTTTTTTAACAAGAAACCAACAAACCAAAATCAAATGGAAGGGTGTAAAAGTTGCGATGTTCGACTGTTGAGTCATCCCATTTTTCAGTCAGTAGGTCTAACAAAAGTCAGCAAACGATTCTAAAGTTGATCTGTCTGCTGCTCGATTTGAAATCTGAAGACTAGCGGGCGTGTCGACCGGTCCATGTCGTGACGTTGCTGCATCATTCCTCGTTGCCCTCCAGCAGCTCATTCACAGCACGCCTGGTCCACGCGTCCATCCACCCTCTGCGATTCCTCAAGACGCGGGAGAGACATTAGGCTCGTGCGCACTTAATCCTGGACGCGGCTCGTGTTCTTTATAGCGTGGAGTTGTCCCAAGACCTGGAACTATATAGCAGGAGCGCACACAATGCCAGACCATGTGCTCTGAAGTAAGACGTTTTTCTGTCGCAAAGTTAGCCAAAGTCAACTCAGCCAGCCAGCACAAAGGGAGTCTAGAAGTGCTCAGTTCAGTGCTCTTTTTGCCACACCACCAGAGGATTTGAAATGACAGAAGCGCCGTGACTGAATTCCCCATTCTGAAGACACACAAGACAAACGCACAACTTAACCGGACACGGACAGATCCATATGGACGGGGAGAATGCCACCCCCGGACACGTACAGATCCAGGACGGGGAGAATGACACCTGTCACAGGAGACACGACGTGGAGCCCGGCAGCCCGCTCATCAGCGCGGTCATGTTCGCCGCGGGAGTCCTCGGCAACGTCGTAGCCCTGGTGCTCCTGGAGGTCCGGCGGAGGAAGGAGAAGAGCAGGCAGCGGCTCTCGCTGTTCCGCCTGCTGGTGACCACGCTGGTCATCACGGACCTCGCCGGGACATGCCTGGTCAGCCCTCTGGTGCTGACCTCCTACTCCATGAACACCTCCATGATTGGCATGGGCGACAACAGCGTCGTCTGTAACTATTTCGGCTTCACCATGACTTTTTTCAGCTTGGCAACTCTATCCATACTGTTGGCGATGGCTCTGGAGAGGTGCCTTTCCATCGGCTATCCTTACCTGTACGGGCGGTACATCAGCAAGCGTTGTGGGTACCTCACGCTGCCTGTAATATACCTGCTGTGCTTTCTGTTTTGCCTAATGCCTTTTTTTGGCTTCGGGAAGTACGTCCAGTACTGTCCCGGGACCTGGTGCTTTATTGACATGAATCCGCGGGGCGTGGAGGACCGCGTGTACTCGGAGGTCTACGCGACCGTCATGCTCGTGATTGTAGTGACTATAGTGGCCTGCAACGGCTTTGTGGTCTACCACTTGGTGTTGATGTACCGGCGGAGAAGCCGAATGAACGGTGGGTCCATTACCACGCGGAGCAAAAAGGACCGGCGGTACTTCTCCATGGCTGAGGAGTTCGAGCATCTCAGCCTCTTGGTGTTCATGACGGTCATATTCGTCATCTGTTCACTTCCGTTGATGGTAAGATATTTAGCCTATTATTATATAGGCCTTCTGATGAACTTGTTTACTAATTTAATGTTGTAAACTCTTGGGGAAACTCTTTTGAGCAGGCTATGGGAAGACAATTTGCATGCTGATATGTTTCCTCGAGTTTCGAACTTCCATTTTATGAATGGAGGGAATTAATTACTCTCATTAACTGTTGTGGGGAAAGGTTGTCACATGGGCTTCTCTCAATCAGATGCAATAAGCCGAGTAGTTAAGTGTGATTGTACAGTACTGTAGGGGTAGGCAAATATTTTGTTTTACACCCTGTGGTGCGCTCATTAGTGGCTATTCCACTTCACTATTTACGTTACACAGTAAAACACCCTCAAGTGTTAATAAAACTCTAAGAGAGTACACTGAGGCTAAATACATTCTGCATGTCGTTGAATCGTCTCTCAGTGCAGTGCTGACTGCATTTGTACTGTACACCCCAGATTTGTATTTTACCATTTTCAATGTAAACAAATACAGCACAGTATCTGAGAGCCAAGTCACAGAGGACTCTCAAGCTACAACATTGTCTCTCACTCTGCACTTGCTTTTTAGGAAAGCTGAAGGAAATTGCTTTTCCTAGACAAGAAAATGCATTCACTGACCCAGAGACAGAACCATTACTCCTTCTAAGATACTGACACAGAGACAGACACATTTCTCTTTCTAAGACACTGACCCAGAGACAGAAACATTACTCCTTCTAAGGACAGTGATTTTGCCAGCGCTGCCCTTCTAGTGACACGTCTGTGTCCTGGTTGTATACCAACCTGATTGTCCCTGTTGTCAATGGTGTGTCCTGGTCTATAAAATATTTTTTTCCATACACCAAATGGCACCATTGGTTACAAAACAAAGGATCGATTGGATTATGAAAGTCTTCTTTGTTTGTCTGTTTGTTTTATGCCAGAAGTGGCAAATTTACCTGTGACAGGGGGCAACTCTACTTGTGGAAGATGGTTTGTCTCAGTTCCTTTTAAGTTACATTTGTTTATATTTTTCCAGACATTTTTGACAGTTCTTTGTGACAGTTAATGAAATGCTTGAATGTAGGGTTCAAAAGGGGAACATAACATATTAATTAGTTTCTTAGCTTTGCCACAGCCTGAGGCTTCCTGTCCGGTAATGCCTGATGCATGCAAATACTGTTCATTACAATAAGCCATTAACTCACAATCACACTAGCCCATTGCATATGCTAATAGGACAGAGATTATGCAAATATTAATATCAAAATATATTGCATGAAGAACCTAATGAAACTCATATCTGTTAATGCCGAGGAAACCAATTACACACAGTGCTGCACAAGGCAGATAGGCCTACCCGCTGCTCAAGAGCTAATGCAAGACTTACAGAGTACTCTGAGACCAAATACAACATGGAAGTTGTTAAATTGACTCTCTAAGTGTCGATTTACCACAGATGTTTTTCTACTGTGTAAACATAATAAGCTTTAGAGCAAGTGGTGCTTGAACATTTGTGGAGAACAGAAACGGAGGTAGACAGAGAGGCATTTGAAGTTCCCTACAGTAAAAAAATACTAGTGTAAAAATACTTTTAATTTTAAAGACTTGAAATTAACTCTGTTTCCCGCTCAAAAATAATGCTCATTTTACTTTTTGGTCAGTGTAACATTTTCAGATTTCATCAGTGAACTCCTTTTAATACGTATTATATTACAGTATATTTACTATGTGTAGCCTACCACTTGAGTAAATATTAAGAGCTGTAGAGTTGAAGTTACTCTGGCCACCTGCAGAATTTGACTCCCCATAATGTTTTATTCCAGCAAGACACAGCCGCCGTTATGAACTAGCTGTTACTAACCTTTAAGAGTGTGGGTTTTTGAGCATTCTATAAAAAGAATGCGTTCTCTAACAATGCAAGATTCTACAATTTCATATTGTTTTGTATGACGCCCAGAATTCTATAGAACTTTCACTGCCCGAATATTCCCGTCACACCGGTGTGACGGTACACTCTTAAAGGCTAAAATTTCAATGACCAAGTCGTAATGTATTACGCCTAAAGGTCCTGTGTACTGTCATAGTGGTGTAGTACTAAGGTAGTAAAGGTATTTCAGTGACTATCCCAGTCCACTAGTGGAACTGTGCGTATTATGGTGCTACTTACTTTGAACTATGACATCCCCTTTTTCACAGTGCAACCAGTTACTGTATGACATAACCGAAAAGTGAAATGTCACCCGATGTGCATCTAACTTCAAAAGTGGTGTATGGTTGGCCTCCTTCCTTCCTTCCTTCTCATCAGAGATAACCCTGTGCCCTTTTAAGGAGCAAGCATATTATATATAGACTGGAGTGAGGGAGTGGTGATGTAACGAAACACAGGTTTGTGTCGTAAAGGCCCCTGTACGGTAGATAAAAGTGTTTCCTCGAAGAAGAGGGACAGCCAATGTATGGTGTTTGGGGAAGGAAACGAAGACAATGCAGAAGTGCAGTGGAGTGGAGAAAAGTGGGGAGTAAAAGGGGCTCCCTGGGTGGGTGTCCGTCCGCAGCACTCGTGCCTTTGGTGGGGGGGCTAGCAGCAGGCACTGCTGGACTGGCCATATGGCATACATGGCATTTGCTCGGTGGACTGTTGATGATTTTGGCCCTGCCCTTCCCCTAGTTCCACTCAGTTCCACTGAGCCCAATTACCACAGAATGTTGATGTGCACTTTATAATACCTAATGATCCATCAAGCCACCCTTGCAAAGTATTTCAGAATTCAGGCACGCTGGTTCAGACAGCATCGTTGCGTCCAGGGCTCTAAATTAACACACGCCAACACGCCAAACACGGGTGAAAATTCATTTTGGCTAGTAGAAAAAAATACCTACCCGCCAATTTGGCTAGTAGCGCCGGAGTACAGTAAATTATGAACGGTAAACCGCT
Organism: Engraulis encrasicolus; assembly: GCF_034702125.1. Lineage (NCBI taxonomy): Eukaryota > Metazoa > Chordata > Actinopteri > Clupeiformes > Engraulidae > Engraulis > Engraulis encrasicolus. The sequence goes on along the minus strand of NC_085875.1, from coordinate 50,619,403 downwards.
GCTCTGACGAACGTTAGACGGAGAGATTTCCTACATTACCCATGGACACTAGCGTCACGACGTAGCCTCCCACCGTGGGCTTTCCCGTGCAGGGAGCGGCAACTCCATGCTGTTGCTTGCGCGCGCCAGGATTGAAAACATTTCAGACGACCAGCCTTCTGTCAGCTACGCTGCGCTCACACTATTCTGACAGGCAGCTCTCCTCCTAAGCTCTCGTCGCTTTCGCTACAACCTTTTTTAACGTCACTACTGCTATTATTACTATATGAACCTTGCTGTAACCGTTTCAATGACAGGACTAACGCAGATTATGCATAGAGCTACTTCTGTTCTGTAGGCTATGTTTTGTGCGAGTGATGAATATGTTGCGGGGGTTAGAGCAAGGTTCTGTGTGTTGGTGAATGCTAGTAGTAATTGTAACCGTAATAATAGTGACGTTAAAAAATGAGTGGTTGTGGAACGAAATAGCGACAAGGGCAGAGGAGGAGAGCTGACTGTCAGAGTAGTGTGACCGTAGCTGTCAGTTCAGTTGTCTTCTGAAATGTTCCGAGTCCTGGCGCAACTAAGTTGGAAAGCCCACGCAATCGGAAAGAAAAAAAAGCAGCCAACGACGTAGCTGTGGAAGTAACAAAGGAAGCGAAGATTCCCGAGATATTATTTACTTTTAGTTAAACTAGGCTTCTTGTCATTTTGTTGCGCTCCTCCTCTCTCCTCTCCTTTTCCTTTCATCTCTTCTCCTTCCTTGGGGTGTGCGTCGTATGTGAGGTTTTGAAGTGTTTGGCTGTGTGCTTGGTTACTGTAGGCCTATGTTAAAGGTCTGTTATGTGAGTGGCTTGTGTGATGTGATTCAGCTGTTTCCAGAGGAATTTAACAAAAACTAATCAAATTGATTAGGCCTAAGTAATGAAAGTAAAAAATAAAGCAGAAGTTAAAAAATAATGAAAAAATATATAATATAATATGATATGCTTATTATGTAGGCATATAGTATCCTATGCAGGCCTATAGTGTATCTGTGTTGTAGAAATAGTTGAACAAAATGACCATAATTTAAACAAATAACTAGCCTAATGCATAGTCTATTTTGGCGAGATTAAACAAAAATGGCTAGTTGAACTTCTGTTTGGCTGGTAAGAAAAAAAAATCCACTAGCCAAATTGGCTGGTAGTGGAAAAAGTTAATTTAGAGCCCTGATTGCGTCCCTTTATCGTTTTAGTGGCCGCGTCTTGCCTGAAAATGCCCAGCCTGACTTTTTTTTACTCCAGTTCAGCCCCGGCAGCAGGGCTTACATGAAACACATCACACTGGACACTCCGAGCTGTGCAAGAGCTTTGAACACAACCAGACAAACAATCCTGCTGCAAGCATTGATGAGGAAAAACACAGAGGAGGAAGGAAGAGAGAGTGGCCCCATAAGTCACCGCAGAGCAGGGGTGAGTTTCTCAAAAGAGAAGTTGTTAGCCTGTTAGCAACTTCGGTAGTTGCCAATGGGAAAATGCATTGAAAACAACGAAGTAGCTAATTTAGTAAGCGACTTTGGTTTTGAGAAAGTCACCGCAGAGCAGAGCAGAGCAGAGCGGCGCAGCGTCACCCAACTCAACAACACATGTGTTTACAGTCCTCAGGAATCAAGGCTCTTACTGGTGTCGCAACAACACACACACACACACACACACACACACACACACACACACACACACACACACACACACACACACACACACACACACACACACACACACACACACACACACACACACACTCACTCTCTCTGTCACACTCACACACACACAAAAACACACTCCCTCGATCTCTCTCTTTCTCTCTCTCTCTCACACACACACACAGATACTTACACACAAAAACACACACTCTCTCTCTCTCTCTCTCTCTCTCTCTCTCTCTCTCTCTCTCTCTCTCACTCACTCACTCACTCACTCACTCACTCACTCACTCACTCACTCACTCACTCACTCACTCACTCACACACACACACACACACACACACAGTGTCAGAATTAGGGCCAAAACAGAGACAGTCATTTGTTAGAGCTGAGCCGCAACATCAGGAATGAAAACAGAAAGAAGTCTGTAAACAACAAGGCCATGCTCCCAGTAAAAGTTTTTAATAATGATGTAAGATCAATGGCGGGCATGAAAAATGGAATGATTGAGACATTTGAAAGTCTGCCTCGGAAACTCCCATTGTTATTTTGACACAGTGCTCTACAGCACACAGTGCTCACTGCACACAACAAACTTTTATTTATTGTGTCACCCGTGCAAGGGGGCAGCCCCAAATGGCGACCCAAGGGAGCAGTTCGGCGGGACAGCACCATGTTCAGGGTACCTCAGTCAAGGAGGAGGATGGGGGAGAGCACTGGTTAATCACTCCTCCCGCCAACCTGGCCGGTTGGGAATCGAACCGTCAACCTTTGGGCTGCAAGTCTGTTGCCCTAACCACTTACCAATGACTACACTAGTTTTAATGGACACTGGTATTGTGGACTTGTGACAAACATGTCCTATTCAGGCCTACACAGAGAACAGTACAGGGCTAAAACAGGGGCAGAGGACGTGAATGGGGGACACTGTGGCACAGCATGCCGTAGTGGCCTATATGAAGTATCGTCTGTTACTAGATGCATTGTTTGGTTCCTGAAATACACACTATTGAAATACACATGGACTTCACCCGGGGTTCCTAAACTCGGGGTCGGGGTCCTTAGGGGGGGTTGGTGCAGGTACTACATAGGGGTCGCGGACAGAAGGGACTTTGCATAAAAAGGGTTTCAATAAGGAATTGGTACAAATTTCATGAAAGTGATACAGGTGCCGGTTTGAGTTGGGAGTACTTGATCAAGGATGAAGGTTCAGAAAACACCACACCCTGATTACTATTAGGCCATTTTTTCTTTTATTTCCATGCTGTTTTCTGAACTTTTATTCTTCAGGGAATTTGTACATTTTTAGAGATAGAATTGACTCTTGAACCTTTAATCAAACCCTGAATTTGTATGCTCTTGCATTTTGTTGTGTAATGTTGTGTGGTTATCGTCAGCTATGATGTTCATCTTTCTTAGGCGACCTGCCTAACAAAAACTCATATTCGATCAAAAACAGTGTTACACACACACAAGCACACACACACACACACAAGCACACACACACACACAAGCACACACACACACACATACACACACCACTGACGTACTGCAGTCACACACATGATCATAAAAATGGTGTCCCAGTCACATCCTTGAGATATTGATACTGATCAATTTTCTATAATGTTCCGGTACATCAGTGAGTAGCCCAAAGCTGAGCAGATGATGTCAATAAATTCTCATATACGACAGCGAGCTACAGAAAATAGCGCACAGCCAACCGATGGATGATGATCACATGAACACATGACACTGCATAGGCATAGCTTCAGGTTAGGAATGGACTACAAACACATACAAACAAACAGTCACACATAACCTCCTTTCATCGCTGAAAAGCGCCTTAGCAATATTGTGAGGTTATACATTAACTGGAAAGTAATAAAACATGAACTCCGGTGGAATTCAAATTTGCACATACTCTGACTCTGTCTCTCTCTCTCACACACGCACGCACACATACACAAACACGCGCACACGCACACCGACACACACACACACACACACACACACACACACACACACACACACACACACACACACACACTATTCAGAACATAGTCATGCAAATGGTCCTTCAAATGGAGGAGACTGCGACACACCCATACACATACAGTAAACTGTACTGTACACAGTCAGAAAAACGTTAACCACAAAGTAGATATTTAACTCATTTTGACCAGGAGACACTCATGTGCTGTTTTACCTTTCACACCGGCTGTGCAGGGTTTTTTTTACCCTTAACGCTGTGAGTGACGTTCATTAGTTTACAGCAATGCAGGCATTTTGTAAGTATTTGGCCAATTTTATATTGTCTGATGGCCTGAAATACACATTGGGGAGGTAAAAGGGTGTGTGTGCGGTGTCCTTAGACTAACAAAATCTTTCCTGGTTGGTTTAAATGCATACAGAAAAAAACATCCAAGCCTTTTTGACAGCGTAGTTCTTCTCTGTTGGAGACTGGGGGGAAAAACTCACGGTAACGACTATAGTGACAGTAGCGATATCGAGAACATTGATTTAGATTTGATTGGAAATGAGGGTGAAGTTGAGAAAGAGATACATGCTGGTCCCATTGTTAGAGGTCAGTGGATGGGAGCAATGTTTGAAGCAGGAAAACTTGCCATAGTTTGTTGGCTTCCATGATGAACAAGTGTTTAGGTTTTACAAGTGTAAACCTTCTCTCTCATGCAAAGATACAGAACAAAGGGAAGCCAGGTGTCAAAAAAGATCATGAGGTCTGATGAAAGGCATGCTGCCCGAAACACATACTAAGAGAAACGGGAGCTTGGTTTCGCAGAATTTTTTCATTACCTTCGCCAAGACAAAGTTGGCGAAGGTTATGTTGTGATCGCTGTGTATTTATTTATTTATTTATTTATTTATTTATTTATTTATTTGTGAATATGTTTGTTTGTTTGTTTGTTTGTTTGTTTGTACTTCGTATAACTCAGTCAGAACTGAGCCGATTTTTATGAAATTTGGTGGGATGATTGGTCATGAACCAAGGAACAATCGATTAGTTTTTGGGAGTGATTGGGTCAAAGGTCAAAGGTCAAGGTCAAAATGTTTGTTTGTACTTCGTATAACTCAGACAGAACTGAGCCGATTTTTATGAAATTTAGTGGGATGATTGGTCATGACCCAAGGAACAATCGATTACTTTTTGGGAGTGATTGGGTCAAAGGTCAAGCTCAAGGTCACGAAAAGGTCGGAAACATAAATTAAGCCGATTTTTATGACATTTAGTGGGATGATTGGTCATGACCCAAGGAACAATCGATTACTTTTTGGGAGTGATTGGGTCAAAGGTCAAGGGTCAAGGTCAAGGTCACGAAAAGGTCAAAAACGTAAATTAAACCAATTTTTATGAAATTTACTGGGATGATTGGTCATGACCCAAGGAACAATCGATTAGTTTTTGGGAGTGATTGGGTCAAAGGTCAAGGTCAAGGTCACGAAAAGGTCAAAAACGTAAATTGAGCCGATTTTCATGAAATTTACTGGGATGATTGGTCATGACCCAAGGAACAATCGATTACTTTTTGGGAGAGATTGGGTCAAAGGTCAAGGTCAAGGTCACGAAAAGGTCAAAAACGTTTTTCTTTGCCAAGCACTATATGCCAGAACAACGTGTGCATGCTGAATTGAATAAGAGGCCAAGACTGGGCCAAAAATGTAATATTACGATATTCCGGTCCGATTTCAATGAAACTAACACCAAAATTTGGAGAATGTTATGCCCCACACTCTGAAGATGGCCATAAAAAAATAAGTGGCGTAGGCGAAGGTTTGCGCTCTACCGAGTGCCCATTCTAGTTTTTTTATGTTTCAATAAGCATACCTGAATGAAGTGTTAGCACACACCACCACCCCCCCCCCACACACACACACACACACACACACACACACACACTCTCTCTCTCTCTCTCTCTCTCTCTCTCTCTCTCTCTCTATCTCTCTCTCTCTCTATCTCTCTCTCTCTCCAATACAAAGGCCAAAGCTATCTTTTTTTAAATTGTATCTCGTATTGTATCTCTACTTGCTATAGAAATTAAGGTTTAAATAAGTGTTGACAATTTTGTTTAATTTTTTACACATAGGCATGTCACATAGGCATGAACTGGCCTTTTTATCAGGCACCTTCAGGTCAGAATGGGTTAAAATAATCTGACGTGAGGATTTCTTTTCTGCTACTGTACATCATCACATTGCACACTTAATTTCATTCAGTTTTCCTGTCCAATCTTTTGTCTAAATTGTAACCACAATGTTTATTTCATTTTAATGTTTCCCGAAGGGAGAAATAAGCAGTACTGTGGCTTGGTGAGCAATTAGAATGTTCCCTTTTTCTGCTATGCTACTGCTAATACAAGGGCGGCTATCACTGCCAAGCTTGCAATAGTAGCAATAGATCAAAGCAAACTGGCTGGTGATTATTGTGTATTAGCAATTTATCTCTTCAATTTGACATTCAATCTGCACGTTAATTAAAGGTGTAGGATACCCTTTGGTTAACCTTAAACCTGGGACCAATCTTATAAGCATCAGCGCTGTCAGCACAGGGCCAATTCCACACACACACACACACGCACACACACACGCACACACAAACGCACACACAGCTCAGGTCAATAGCCTTCGTGCCTACAGAGACAAATGATGGTGTTTTTGTGATCGAAAGAAATCGGTATGCCATAGTGCCTGGCCCAGCCCTCATCCTTAATGGAGCAGTACTTATCTTCTGTTGAGGGTGAGGCAACATGGTAGACCTGGAGATGGACAGAGATACACACACAGGCACGCACGCAGACACGCACACACACACACACACACGCACACGCACACACACACACACTTTCAGTACATGCACACACACACACACACACACACACACACACACACACACACACACACACACACACTTTCAGTACACACACACGCGTACACACACATAACATACTACATACACAAGGTATTGCTCCCTGTGGACCTCTTTGGGTCAACTACTTTGTACGTTATAAAATAATAATTCCACTTGGGCTAAATTGCAGTTTAATGCACCCAGTGAGGCACCTTACACATTTGAGAGGTATTCTTTTAATTGGTATTGAACCACTGCCTTTCAACAGATTGACAGACACCATACTTTTTTGATGTCATTGAAATCAGAGCAGTCTCACCGCTCCTGAGAGACAGCTGACTTAGGGTTCTTTCTAATATGTGGACTCCCATGCTCCCTTGCTCACTTGCCTGCTTATGGCCTCGTGATGACGTCACCAATGACAGAGGTTTAATTCAATATCTTGCAAAAGCGCAAATCTAATGTCATTTTCTCATTTGCAATCAGGAAAGTGAATGAGGAACAGTCTCCCAAAATCTGTTGTGGCTAGGCTGATGGCGGGGAAACTTCATTGTTTTCTCCACAGACGCGGGGCATCAGCAAAACACAAGGCCACAAGCATACGCCAAAGAGTGTATATTGGACAGCCCTCTTGGATATTTGCAGGCTGTGGCCAAGCGTCTAAAATAGAGTCGGAGAAACGTCTCCACAGACCTGTCCTAGGTCCTCTCAGCTGTCTCTCATCATGTCGAAAACAAACAGGAAAACTGAGTGCTTCTGGGTCGTCACCTTTTTTCCTTGGTGCTCAGTGTACCGTAGGGGCTCTTAAACTTGGTCCAGGTGGAGAAAACCTTAGCACTCAAGGTTACAATATTTTACTTATAAGT
>NC_085875.1:50582006-50602006 GCF_034702125.1 Engraulis encrasicolus | reverse complement strand
GAGCGCTACTAGTATCCCTCAAAATCAACCGGTGCTCATGGAGGGTGCAACGCTCAACAAAATGGGAGGAAAAATCCGTGGTGCAGGCACTTCAGTTGGTTGAAAAAGTCCAAAACAATCTTTATCTTGGTGGGCTTGTACATTTAAAATCACCAACGCGTTTCATCAGCGTGTGTCATCACAGGGTCTGCCATGCCATGCCATGGGCTGTGCTGCTAGACCGGACTGGACTCATGCACTCAGAACTGAGACATGTGGTGTGTTCCATTATTCACCCTCTGTACTGTGTACCTTGTTTGAGTGCAGTGAAGTACCCTTTCCACCCTCCGCGATTCACGAGGCGAGTACATTCCGATTCCCGTTCTGTCTGATACACTTAACGGAAATGACGGTTGGTCACGTGTCATCCGAGTTTACCAACCGCCAATATGCAATTCATCACGGAAGGCACTGTTCATTATGCTGACACTTTTTAAAGTTACCCCTGCCTCTGATACACATGGCGATTGTCTTTGGAATCAAAACTATGCTGTTATCACAGAGATTCAGCTGTTTGACAAATCTGACACAAACATGGCGGCCGTTGAGTGCGAAAAGTGTACAGTAACTCCACACTCCACAGGGCGGGTAGGGGGAAGAGGGAAGGACCATGGTGTGATTGCACGAGACTGGGGTGGCATAGGCACACACAGGGTTTTGGCATGGACTGGCAAATCTCCAGTGGCTATCCTACAATGACTGGTGATGACAAACAGAAGCTTGCTGTTTGTTTGAACAGTTGAACAGTTCACAGTCCAGTTCACAACAGAAAACTGACACGTTTGGCTATGGGCTATGCACGTACGGTAGCCTCCAGACTATCTCGCTTGTGAGTGTAGAGGTTGTGCCAAGCACACAGGAACATGGTGTGATAGTACAGGCTTTGCCAAAACCTCTGCCAAAAACATGTGAATGTAGCCGGAGCCCTAGTGGTTAAAGACATGGGCTTTAGATCAGAGTGTTGCCGGTTCAAATCCCACCCTTTCACTTCCACACTCCATGACTGAGGTGCCCTTTATAGCAAGGCACCTAACCCCAATACTCTGTAACTAAATACCATTGTAGAATAACTGTAAGTTGCTTTGGGAAAAAAGCGTCAGCTAAGTCTTATGTAATGTGATGTTATGTAATGGATGCTCTCTGATGTTGTGGAGTGCCTCTGCTGCTTCTGACACCGTCTCTCTCTAGACATCCTGGATGTACCTTAGAACAGTGTTTCTCAACTGGTGGGTCGCGACCCAAAAGTGGGTGGTGGAGGGGTCAAGGGTGGGTCGCGGAGCCTTGGTGTAAAAAAAACGTAATTAAAAAAAAAGGAGCCTTTTCCTGCAACAATTTACAACTTTTATTTTGATAGGCTAGTGAACTCTGTGTCATCTGTCGTCATAGATACAATCTGAATGTTTATGCAAGATCGAGTCTTGGTTACATTTTGAGAATTGCATTGAATTGACTTGAACGCTAAAAATTTTTTGTCGCGACCGAATGAGAGTGGAAAATGATGGGTCCCAAGACTGTTCCAGTTGAGAACCACTGCCTTAGAAGGCAGGCCTGGTGCATTGGTGGGAATGGGTATGTGATGTGTAGATAAGCTGTAAGTATGATGCGTAAGTGTGAATGACCTAAAAGACGTACAAGTAAAGCTGGTAAACAGTGTGCTGCTGTTGACGTGGTTTTTTTTCCACTGCAGTGAGTTTTGAGAAGGCAACAGTCATTCAGCCGCTTTGGAGTTCTTTGGAACTCACTCATAGAAATATAACAGTTACACATACCGTAATAAACATCCTACATGTGGAACTCTCTAAACTCCCAACGTTGCCAGATGTATGACGTTCATTATGTCTAACTGTTATAGTGAAACTTCTTTTCTTTTACTTCAGACATACATGTTAATGTTTTTATCTTTTACCTGACATGTTTTGATGGAAAATATAAAAGTTGAAAGATGAAAGTTAAAAGATGAAACTTTTATTCGTCTGAAGAAAACAGAAGAAGAAAAGAAAAACCTAAGTTTTACTCCAACGTTGCCGTGTCATTCCTCTTCGCACCACAGTATGCTGCTGTTATCTTTTGTTATTATCAGTTTATTTTTATATTTTTTGTGTGAGGAGGGCACATCTGTCTGTCTGTTTTATGTTTGTTTGTTTGCAGTGTTGTTTAAAGTGGAAGTAAGATTACTCTTACAGATGTAATTGGAGCACAAGTTAAAACCATGTGATATCATAAACTAGTAAGACAAAGGAAATGCGTACTCCGCACTTCTAAAGTAACAATCCGGTGCAACCAGAGCAGGACCAAATCACAAACAAAAAGGAAGAAAAATCTGGTGCCACACAGATGTCTATTTCCTGTAGTTTATTTTATCAGTGCAATCAGACTAACATTTCAACATGCGTCTTCATCAGAGTCTGATGAAGAAGTCTGAAGTCTGAAGAAGTCTGATTACTTGTGCTTCTACTTCATACCACTCTGTGTGTTTGTTTGTTTATTTGTTTGTTTTGTTGTTGTTTGGCTGTGGGCTCCGGTGGTCCCCTGAGGGCTCCTCTCTTGGCCTGATGTTCCAGCTAACTCCAGGCGGCGCAGGCAGGGAAAACAAGAATGCAAACACACACACACACACACACACACACACACACACACACACACACACACACACACACACACACACACACACACACACACACACACACACACACACACATACACACAAGCTCACACACACACAGAGAAGCCAGCCTAGAGAGGGAAGGGAAGAGTGATTCCCCTGGTCTCCAAATAGCCGTTCTTAGCTGGAAGCTGCCTCTTAGGAGAGCCTCAATTGCTCTTAGGAGGGTCTTCAATGCTTGTTTGTTTTTACTTAGCCACCCCCCACAAACACTACCCCATTGGGAGATGATTGATGTCATCAAACATTTACTCTGTGTGTGTGTGTGTGTGTGTGTGTGTGTGTGTGTGTGTGTGTGTGTGTGTGTGTGTGTGTGTGTGTGTGTGTGCTCGTGTGTTAGTTTGTGTGTGTGTGCGCGTGCAGGGCCGGTTTTTAGCATAGGCCGGCTAGGCGGTCGCCTAGAGCGCCATGTGAAGAAAGAGCGCCGAAATGGCGCTCTCCTATGCGTAATTTTGCGATATGAAGTTTTTTTATGAAGTCGCAATCAACAAAGAGTGGCGAAAGCGCTCCTCACGGCAAAGCGCCCCTCAGCCAATAGTAATATCGCTTCCAACTGTCTCTGGGAAGTCTGTGAACCAATAAACAGACAGTTCTGAGAAAGGGGGCGGGACGAGTGACAGCGTGCGGTCTATTTTGAATTTGAAGACTCACTCGAGAGACAGAGAGGGCAAGCGCAAACAGTAGCGCTGCTCTGCTGGATGGAGATTATTATGTTCTCATTAAACCACTCATTGCATGATGCAGGAGTTTCAGAGGGTGTTTTGGAACTACGTGATTTAATCAGCAACCGTTTGTGATTATGGAAAGCCTAATAGTTATGAGGTTACTATTTGGAATTAGAGAGAAAAAGAGCTTTGTTTTTGATCAGAGAAATCGCTAGTTAGCATGCTAACATTAGCCAAGTATGACAAGCAATGAAATCCAGTAAAGTAGCTGTTAGTAGCCTACTCACTACTCACTAACACCCACCTGATATCATAATACTTGCTTAGGTTGACAAGCAATGTAAAGTAAGACTGGTGCAATGTTTAAAACCATTTTAGCTGCCATATCTCCTTCCATCCACATGTTACCTGCTTGTTATAAGCTTAAAAAAACATTAATTTCCAGACCAGAATGACATAGCCTACATTACATTAATCATGTAACAGAACCATGCACAGCAGACAAGTGAGGCTATTTACTATATTTTGTATATTATGAAATTCAATAGCGTGACAGCTCTTCTCCCTTTCTCTCACCCTGTCCCTCCAGTTCAAACACATAGATAGCCCCCTTCTCATTCTCCTACTCACAAATGCACCACTATTTCCAGTCCAGAAATGAAATTGGTTTGGAAGACAGCACTCCTTGGTAGGCTTATTGTCTACACATGCATTTTACATGCAAATGTACTGTATCACTCTCCTGGCATTTCAATTTCACGTTACAATTCAAACATATTGATAACCTCCCTCTCATCTGGGGTTGGGGGCCCCACCACCATCACATCCAACACACCACACAGTGAAGCTACTTTCTTGCGACTCAATCTGATGTGTTGGTCGCCTGTCAAAAAGAACCACAAATCCATTTGATGAAAAATGGTTATTGTTCTTGATGCTATTTAGTTAAGCTTACTACGGATATCACTCTTGTGTTCTGTAAGGTAGGCTATAAGAAAGAGGTTGTTTTTTCTTTCAAAGGAAAGGCGGGGTGGGGGGGGTGGGGGGGGCGCCAGAACTCAAACTTGCCTAGGGCACCAAATAAGCCAGAACCGGCCCTGTGCGCGTGTGCATGCAATCGCGTGCATGTGTTTGTGTGTGTTTGTGTGTGTGAGAGAGAGCAGGGCTGCACATTTGGTGTGTGTGTGTGTGTGTGTGTGTGTGTGTGTGTGTGTGTGTGTGTGTGTGTGTGTGTGTGTTTATTGAGAGGGCTGACTATAAAGTAATTTCCCAGGCGGTTCGGCTGCTTTGGAGTCTCCCTGTTTCTGAGGAGGAGAGTAGGGAGGAGGTCAGGGCCTCCATTCCGCTGACCTCTTGACCTTTTGCCGTAGCTGATTAAAAAGAATGTAAAAGCTGCCACATCAAAAGGCATTCTTGCAAAGGCTTCTGGGAGATATCTGACTGCCACTCACACTGATCATTCACTCACTCACTCACTCACGCCACAGTCTTGCCACATGTTCAACCCCCAAACCCCACTCCAACAAACACACACTCACAGACACAAAAGTGAGTGCACACATCACACACACACACGCACACACACACACACAGACAAGCGTGCACACACACACACATACACACACACACACACACAAGCCCTCCTTAACTCCCGCGGCCCGAGACTTGACCTGAAGGCGAAAGGTCAAATCACAGGCCCAGCCAGACCAGTTGCAGCACGAAACAATGCCCTCTGGCCTGCTGATTGAGCCAGGGGATGAGGGGAAATGCATTGTGGGTATTTTTCCTGCCAAAGTCCATTATTTTTTCAACAGAAGCAGCCTAAGGGTCAACTGGTTTAGGAGTCTTGTTGCCCAACATTTAAATTAGATAACCACTTTGGTTGTTTTGTAATGCCATTGATAATGAGATAAACAGGACCTGGACATGATGCATTAAATGAGTCATTCCACATGATTAAATGAAGCAAGAGGTTCTGGGTTGAAGTGGGTTGTTTTTTTGTTGCCCGGAGGCTTGGGCTTCAGGGCCCCCTTGGCTCACGGGCCCCTGGGCCCTACAGAAATCTGCGCTTGCAACCATCCCTGAGTTTGAGTGCACCTTCGATTGAAACTTGTAATGCAATTGGTCATTGAGAATAAACTAAATTGTTAACAGGCCAACAGACTTGGTGGAATATGCAGCGCTGAAAATGTTAGCTTCTAATACATGTCTAGACATCTGTATCAATGAGTTACATGACTTGTGTTGAGCCAAATCAATCATATGCTATATCCTTCGTGTATTCACAAATATCTTTTGCAATGTCCATATCCAATAAGACCTTTATTATTGATAGAAGTATCTAGTAAGGACCTTGTAGGCCTTTGGTTTTGCTTACCACATCTCTTACAACGTATACAGACACAGTAATTAGGCATGTATTCCTGACCAACATGTGAACCCTGCTCTAAAGTATTACCGTTATCTTACCGCTATCTCTGAGTGCTGCCAAGGGAGTTTTGAGTGTTTGCAAGTTGGTAGATGCAGCTTGTTGTGAAATGCAAACGAGACTGTGTGTGCGTGTGCGCATGCATGTGTGTGTGTGTGTGTGTGTGTATGTGTATGTGTGTGTGTGTGTGTGTGTGTGTGTGTGCGTGTGTGTGTGTGTGTGTGTGTTTGGCTTCAATGCAACATGAGGTCAACCTAAAGCTCTGACTTATTTAAAAAGTGCAGATTTCCCTGCATTGGTTGGTAATGTGCATATGATTGTGTGTGTGTGTGTGTGTGCATTTATGCTACAATGAGTACAGTAGTGTTCATATGTGTCTGGGTGTGTGCATGTTGGAGCTCAATGTAAATGTATTTGCAGCTGATTGTTGTAAGCACAGTACACATTAGCAATGTAACGTGAGGGGTGATCGATGGTGAACTGACTTAGTACAGTACATACTGTCTTAGACACTGATTGCACTCGGATCTGTCAAGCTTGTTCTGTCATTAAATGTGCAGCTTATGTGATGTTTGAGAAATAAATTGTTGTGGAATGACTCAATGTGAGCTAATGTTGTGTACATTTTGGTATTATTTTGTTCTGCGGAAATCCATATGTGTCATTGAGCGCATGTGAAAATAACAGTCTCGTAATTAAAACCACGTGGTGAAACCGACTCCTTGTTATCCTGTCAGTGATTCTGTTTGAGTAACATCACCCCCATGCTTACTTCATCTCAGCAGGACTATCAATCATCCCCACAATGCAGCCCCGCAGGCCAGGGCTGGGCTCAAGCAAACAGTCGGGCCGGGCATTTGCAGCCACTGTAATTTCTATAAAGCGTCACAGCGCTGCGTGCCTGAATACTTGATGGACCATTATTATTATATATATATAATAAATGAATATAATAATAATAATGTATTGTTATTTTTATTATTATTAGTATTATTATTATTATTATTATGTATCAATAAATACCCCCAGGGGTCTTCAAGGAACCTTTCAAAAGGGTTCCTCAAGGAACCTTTCTATAAGGGTTCCTTGAGGAACCTCTCTGAATCAAAAAGGTTCCTCCCCAGTGGCAATGGTGAGGAACCCTAAAAGGTTCCTCGAGGAACCTGCTATTCTAAGAGTGTAGGGTAACCGCCCTGCCCCCCCCCCGCCCCCAAACATTCCTGAACTAATTTGGCTCATTGAAACAGCCAAAATGTTAGAGTAGACTGCTTCAGAGTAACTGACCGTTACTAGGGGGAGGGCAAAAATAATCAACTGGCAACCGGGCAAATGCCTTGTATGCCATATGGCCGATCCAGCAGTGCTGCAGGCTCTTAACCAGGGGTGTAAAACATAAGGCCCAAGGGACGGATTCGCCCCAAGACTTGTAGAGAGAGAGAGAGAGAAGAAATAAATAAATTAGAATCTCGAAAAAAGATGTAAATCTCTAGCCCATTTCAAAGTTACTGCAGCTCTCTGGGATTTCAGGTTTTCAATGCATGAGAACAAATTTGTCATCATTTACAGTGTCTGACTATAACAACAATAATAATAGCAGCATAATAAACCATTTTAGCAGCACAGTAAGTAAGCATATGTACACACTGTGTACAGTACATCAGTGGTTCTCAACCTTTTTTGAACAAACACCATTTTGACATCATCATAAGCCTCCCAACAATAAAAACTATATATTTTTAATTATTATTTATTATTAATAATATTACTTACTATTATTACCTATTTACTGTTGCCACTATATACAAATGACCCCACCCCCAACTGTGTCCTGTACAACCCCCATTGAGAAACACTAGTGTACACCAATCATTCCCACAATGCACTCTGGCAGGCTGTAAATGTTTCCATATGTAGAAACAGCACAGCATGTGGCCCTCCCTCCCCCATCATCATGCTTAGGGCTTCACTTACAAGGTTAAAGGAGAAAAAGAGGAACCATATCCATCACGAGCTGTGATCAACACCACATGACCTACCATACCAGGGATCGGGAACCTACTTTATGTCTCGAGGGCTGTTTTATGGCTCTTGAGGCTGTATTATACGTCCCCCGATGCAAAGCTCATACATTGGCTACATACAAGTACAATAGCCTACACCAGGGGTGTCAAACTCAAATTCGCAGGGGTCTGAAATTCAAATCTGCGATGAAGTCGTGGGCCAAACTCATTCTTTCAAAAATGCGTCTAAAATTGTTCAAGCACACGCATAAAACTAAACGGCATATATTAGAGTGTTGTTTGTTTGTTAGTCTTTCCGTTCTGTCATTTCACTGCAAGCTAGCCTACAAGGTTGTGACCTTGTAAACAGTTGTATGTGACACATAAATAACTCTTACTTCCTCTTACTCTTACGTTGTCAAAAGGGCCCAATTGCAAAAAAAAGTAAGTATGTCCGTTGTCAAAAGGGTAATGTGAATGGGTGTGAAAAACGTTTCTAGGAAGAGGTGCAGTGAAGGAAATGACACAGACACCAGTGTGTTATGATAAGACCAAGACCAGCCCTGTTGTTACGGGGAAGAGCAGTGAGCTGTAGCTCTGTGTGTGTGTGTGTGTGTGTGTGTGTGTGTGTGTGTGTGTGTGTGTGTGTGTGTGTGTGTGTGTGTGTGTGTGTGTGTGTGTGTATGTGTGTGTGTGTGTGTGTGTGTGTGTGTGTGTGTGTGTGTGTGTGTGTGTGTGTGTGTGTGTGTGTGTGGCGTCGGTGCAGAGAGGATGATTTAGAGAAACAGACAAACTTAGATTGGCACAATCACCCAGCACTCCCTCTTGAAGGAAGGGAGGTTGCTTCTGTGTGTGTGCGTGTGTGAGTGTGCGTGCGTGCGTGCGTGCGTGCGTGCGTGCGTGCGTGCGTGCGTGCGTGCGTGCGTGCGTGCGTGCGTGCGTGCGTGCGTGCGTGCGTGCGTGTGTGTGTGTGTGTGTGTGTGTGTACATACAGTATGTGAGTGTCCTTGTGAGAGTGTTTGCATGTGTGTGTGTGGATGGTAGGGGTTGGGAGTGTGTATGTCTGTAAGTATGTGTGTGTCTGCAAATATGTGGGAGTGTCTGCATGCATGTGTGTGTGGTGAGTAGCGGGTTAACATAAGCAGGGCTGGACTGGCCGACTGGCATAGCGGGCTTTTCCCGGTGGGCCCTGCACCCTCATGGGCCCCTATTTTCATAAATGTAATAGGGGCCCCGAGGGTGCGGGGCCCAACGGTGTGTCAGTTCTGCGCCGCTAATTTTGAGGGGCCCTTTAGGCCAAAAGTGCCCGGGCCCTATTTCTCCCCCAGTCCAGCCATGAACATAAACAATGACTGATGGCTGTTCTCTGGTTCCACTAAAAACTGCATTCTTCAACTCCTCAGCACTGACTGCTGTTTGTGGAAACATACTTCAAGAGGACTCCAGTGCCGGGTTGAAAAAGTTATTTGTCTTCGGCAAATGAATCAATAGCAGGAGGCAATGTATCCTTTATTTTTTTATTTTTTTTATCTAACTTCACAGGACTTTTCAATACAATAACCCAGAACAGCCATGATGTCACATGAGTATTTGTACAGTATGTGTTGTGTGTCACATGAAACTGTTCATAACTCTGAGTACTGGTTATTGCCACTATTGTGAGGACCACATATTGACATTTGACCTTTGCTGAGGAGACATTCTGCTCAGTCCTCACAGTCATTAAATATGTTTTTCTCAGTTGTGCGTGCGTGTGCGTGTGCGCGTGAGCGTGCGCGTGTGTGTGTGCTTCCCATTCAGATAAGTATGTGCTCTGGATGCTCCCCAGACATGTCATTGCTATCTGCTGAAGTGTGTGTGTGTGTGTGTGTGTGTGTGTGTGTGTGTGTGTGTGTGTGTGTGTGTGTGTGTGTGTGTGTGTGTGCGCGCGCGCGCGCGTGTGTGTCATCAGGCCTGCATCAAGCTTTAATAGGAGACTCTTAGGATAACATGAGCTGGGTGAAGAAGGATCTTCACATGCCTATCCCATCACAGTGCCTCATCCAATAGGGTTCAAGAGAAGGCCTGCTAAATGCCTGGATTCGGGGCACTTGGGTTCTGGGTATGTGTGCAGGAACCAAAAACGGTTATCTCATCTTTTGTGTGTTTGCGTGTGTGCATGTGCGTGTGTGTGTGTGCTTCCCATTCAGATAAGTGTGTGCTCTGGATGCTCCCCAGACATGTCATTGCTATCTGCTGAAGTGCGTGTGTGCGTGTGCGTGTGTGTGTGTGTGTGTGTGTGCGTGTGCGCGTGCGTGCATGTGTATGTCTGTATGTGACGGGTACAGGTCTTTTCGTCGAATGGATTCTTGAGAGGGGACCATTCGAACAAAACGTTGGACCATTCGTATAAGGCAGGGGATCTTTCGTCGAGGACGTTCCGTCTACCGCAAAAGCCTACGAAACGTCTTTAAAATTGAACTAAAGATCCTTTGGTTTGAACTAAACGTCCCTTCAGCCTGCCTATATTAGAAATGTAAATCAGCTTTTTTAATGCTCATTTTAACAGGTTTTCTTCGGCCTGCCTATATTAGAAATGTAAATCAGCTTTTTTAATGCTCATTTTAACGGGTTTTGTTTATTTAAATATGTAAATCAGCTGTTAAGTTTTTGTTTTTTTGTTGATTTAAACATGTAAATCTATAAATAAAATGTACCGGTACTTACTCATTTTAACTGGTATGTTGTTGTTTTTTTACGTTTACGTCGTTGTTTACGCCCTTACATTTTTTGACAATTATCTAGACAATATTTGAGAAGCTTTTTTTCACTTTTACGCCGTTACTTTACTCCGTTACATGTTTTGACAAATATCTGTAGGCCTATGTTACTTTCTACTCCTTACATTTCTGGAACAGTATTTGAGTAGCCCCAGCTGCGGCAGAGAGGCGGGACCAAGCACAGCCTGCTCTTAGAATCAGAGCAGTGCGGTTTAATGCGTCTAGAAGTGGACTATTGACCCTTGTGCTCGCTTTGAATCAGACAGAGCGCGCGTCTATGCTATTAGACTAATCTAGAATAATCTAGAAGTATTGACCATTGAGCACATTGTCATGCAGCGAGTTTTCTGACTTTCCGGTAACTTTTTAGATGCGAAGCACCAGCAACAAGAGAATGCTGTCTGCCGACACTTTGATGTTTCTGATTCTGAATGACAACAAAGTTCGCGCATGAGCCAGAACACTATATAACAGTGTTGAAAACATTACAGAACCCATGCACCTGTGTTAAGTCCATGGCTACAGTAAAGAGAGAGAGAGAAGTTAAATCGCTACATTAACACTGCATAGGAGCGCTCTCTCTCTCTCTCTCTCTCTCTCTCTCTCTCTCTCTCTCTCTCTCTCTCTCTCTCTCTCTGCCCGGCGAGGCAATGTTCTTGAGCAATAGTTTTATTCATTGAATAAGCTGGTAGCTGCCTATTTTGTTTCATATGTCTTTTATTGTTGGAAATCGTCCATCGATCCAGTCAGGCTGCCTATTTTAGGCTATAGGCCTATTATTCCCGTGTGTCCTATTTCTTTTGTTCGAAGTCTAAATATGTGGTAAAACTGATTTACCCGCGATTCATATAGGCCTAATAATGGCACAAATTGAATGACAATAAATAGTTCGCGCATGAGGCAGAAAAAATAACAGTGTCGGAAAACATTATAGAACCCCTGCACCCGTGTTAAGTCCATGGCAACAGTAAAACAAAAAACAAAAAAACAAAAGAGGGAGAGAGAGAGAGAAAGAGAGAAAGAGAGAGAGAGAGAGAGAGAGAGAGAGAGAGAGAGAGAGAAGTGAAATCGCTATGTTAACACTGCATAGGAGCGCGTTCTCTCTCTCTCTCTCTCTCTCTCTCTCTCTCTCTCTCTCTGCCCGGGTTTTTTGTTTGTTTTGTTTTTAAACGACAAAGCTGGTCTCATAAACACTCGTTTGCTTCTGATTTCTGTGGCAGTTGATTATTAGCCAACTGTAGGCTGTGCATTGTTGGTGGATGCAATATTGTCTGTGCAGGTCACTGTTGGTCAGTTCTGGGAAGGTCTATGCCTACATAGGCCTACTACCAATGTCAGATTTTAATGGAATGACATGTCTCACCCCTCTTCCAAACTGACACCAGACAGAAAAGATAGGCTACTTTATAGGCTAAGTTAAGTTACACACTCAACCACTGCTGCCGGACGTGGGCTCGTCAATTACTTAATTCAACGATAACACGCGCAATAGCCTACCCAAATGCAACTTACCCACAGTTCCCAAAGCGACCGGCCGCACGCAATGGATACCTACAGCCCACGTCCCGGCACGACAGCTTGTAGCAGACAGCTCAGCAGCCCTGTCCCATGGCAGCCAGCACGGCTGAGCCCAACCCAGCGCTTAGCGCACCTGTCTACACTATTGTCCGAGTGTTGTTATTTCAAGAAAGCTAACTGTCACTGTCCGCCGGCCGCTGTCGTGACATCTTTTATTAACACTATTATTTTTTTAACAAGTGGGGAGTTCGTTGATAGTTTCCTTAAGGGTGAAGTAGCCTACTATTTAGACTAGAGTTGCCTCCTCCAGCCAACCATCAGGCGCACAGTGTTCTGCCTACAGGTAGCAGGATCGATAGGCTAATGATGATGGTCAGGGCGCACATCAGTGCTTGGGTTGTCTATGTTTTTTTCTGGAATACTGTCGCTGATCAGATAGAAATGATCCTGTTATGAACCCGAGTTTAGTAGATATCGCGCAGTGAACGAGGCAGCCTGCAAACAGTTTGAAGCGCAATGTGGCTGTAACAAGTTAGAAAGTAGCCAAACTCTGTTGCTTGTTAACCTTTTTAAATTATGTGCGTAATGGTGGGGTGACGTCCGCGCCAATGTCTTATCCGGAGCGTATCGCTCGGTGCTTAATTCCAAGAGCAGTATAATGAAAAGGAAGAGAAGGAAGATGATGGGCTAGACCCGAAACTTTTGTCCCCTGTCTGTTGGTTTTATTTACTTTTTTCGGCTTTGTTTAATACAGTTTTTGATTCTGCATTCAGCTCCAGTGTGCGACTCCTTTCTTTCTTTTTATATTATGAGCGTTCCACGAACTATCTTTCTTTGCGCACGCTATAAAATGGCAATAAACCTGTTACTATAAACTACTGGTTAACTATGTATTCTATGCTTTCTAATGTTGATAAAGGCGGGATAAGCGGGATAATGTATTGTCCACACATTAAAATTACTGTTGTAAGCCTACATTTTAAAACATTTCGTCGATATTGTAGCGGTGCAACCGACTGTTTTAAGTTATGAGATGGGCGCCAGCCAGGCAACAATAAGACTGCCGTTACCTTTCCAAAAATGAATACAAATCAGTGACCAACACATTAGAAATAACTCAGATCAACACAACGAATATCTTTTCTTATTTTTAGTAGTGCACTTTTGCAAAACCCTTGTTTGCAGACTTGTGCGTTTGGTCTCAATTTGGAACAGCTCACATCAATGTCTGGCTTAGCATTCTTGCGAATGCTGATCTTCTCGGCGCACACTTCATGGTTCCCTCTCTCTTGCTATCTCAGCTTGTTGCTTCCTGAAAGTCTCACCCGCCATTTGAAATTAACCCCATTTTATAGACAGCACATAGTGCACAGGGGGTAACGCTGCGGATCTCAGGGGGATCTCAGGGGGTAATCTCGCTCCGGAGGAGGCAGAGCCAGTCCGTTACGATATAGTATAATTATAAAATAGGCTATAAAATAGGCCTAATGATAAAAACAGCAGCCTGAACTAAAATGAAAAATGAATTTAAAAAACGCACTTTCTACATGGTTCGATTTTGGTTTTCATTGCATTGTACACTGAAAGAAAATATTCGTTGGATTTACATGATTTAAATGTGTACATCGGTCCCACACAATCCAATTGTGTAAGGTCAACATGATTTCTTCCCCTATTTTTATTGTGTAAGGTTTAAGTGATTTTATCACCTTAAACGGAGGTGATTGGATCACCTCAACCTAACACAACTTATTCATGTTCCAGCATCATAAAAATGTGTTGGAACAATGTGATTTTTTAAAATAGTCACAAAATGTTTTTTTCACCTAAATCAGAGGTGATGAAATCACTTTCATCCTAAACAATTAATTGGTATTCCATTAAGCAGAAAATATGTTGGAAAAACACAAAACCTTGACATAGTTTGAAAGTATTTTTTTCATGTTTATTGAAGGTGATGGAATCACCTAAATCATGCATACAGCTACATTTCAGTAACATGATTCTTTAGTCTCAATCCACCCCCCCACCAAAAAAATAAATAAATAAAAAACATACGGTAAACATATTAGGTCTAGGCTGGCTATACAAATGCATTGCAGACAATTTGATGTACAGGCATGTGCAAACAAAAACAAAAAGAGTCAGAATTCTGTGATTAAATGTATTGACTTTCACTGTTCGCATGTAAAATGCACACAGATATACAAAACATAAGCACAGTCACAAATAACTGCTACTCTTTGACCAATCAACAAGCAGGAAATACAACGAGCATGGTCTGTGAACAAAAAGAAAGTCCAATTCGCTTTAAAGGTGCACTGTGTATTATTTTTAGTACTTTATTTTGAGATTTCATGCTGCCCATGCACAAATGTTGCATTTTTCATGAATATTTACCACCACCAAACTTTAAGTTGTCGTTATGACTGGGGAAATCGCTCTTTCCATACATGAAAGGGGGAGGGGGAAAGAGAGGAATCTTCTCCACTGGCTGTCATTTTGAATTTCTAGAAATACAGATTTTTAGTAAACTTACTGACCTTTGGTCATACTAATACATTTTCGTTCATTACTAAGTAAATATTCATGAAAAGGACACAGTTGGTAATAGGCAGCACCATTTCAATGTGCAGCATAGTTGCCTACTCTGGTCACCATCCTACACAGTGCACCTTTAAGAAAATACTTTGTTTGGTTGCTGTGAAAAAGTGCTCTCTGGCTGGATTATCATTCATGTGAACACATCGGACACAAATTAAATTCACTCTACATACAGTTCTTTTAGCTCATTGACTAAGTGCATTAGTCCACACTTGTAGGTGTGCGTGTGTGTGCTCTTGCGCGTATAGTGTATGCATGTGCACGTATGCATGTGCGCGTGCATCTGGCAGTCCACCATTCATTCGGTTGTCCTCTTTGGTGACCACATTTGTGTTATTACCCAGTCTTATTTAAGTCTAGTCTTGGTATTTTGTTTGTCTTTAGTTTGGGTCAAAATCAACACAGTATGTACAAAACATATGCACACTCAAGTGCTATTCTTAAAACCAGCAAGGAGCTGGAAGGGCATACAAGCAAATAGATCTCTAGAAAAAAGGTACATTTCACTTAAAGAAACAAAAATAACTGCTGTTTTTTAGTTGCTGAAAAAAAGTCCTTTCCGATTGGGTGTCACGTGTGTGACTGACATACACTAAAACTGCAAAAAGTCAAAAAATGCGCGCACATCAGTAGGCACAGGTGCTGGACCAAACGTAAGATAACTGAAAAGAAAGTAAAGGTCCGCAACACTGTAGAATGCTCCCAAAATATTTATTCGCACACGGTGCGAATAAATATTTTGGGAGCATTCTACAGTGTTGCGGACCTTTACTTTCTTTTCATACACTAAAACTGACAATGTCCAAAGGTTGGGATGCCCAATCTTCTGTCAGAGCAGATTCCAATAGTGATGTCTTCAATTGCTTCGTCTACGGCAACTTCATCCATGACCTATTCAACACAGACAAAAGTAAATAAACACAAATTAACCAAGCCATTTGAATTAACAAATAAATCAACATTAAGCTGGACAGTAGGTTACTGCAAAGTCCAAAGCATGTCCTCTGTTCCACTGTCAAGATTTCCTCAGTTCTAATTCTGATGTGGGACCTGGATGATGATTTAACGCTGGTGTGAATTGGCCTGAGGTTGTCAAATACCAGAACCAAAGCTGTGTAGTTGCCTTCATTCTGCAGGGATGTCAAACTCAAACCCAGGGCCAATTGTTACCCATGAAGTAATTTTATGTGGCCTGCAAGATGATTGCATAGCATGACAAGACTTTGACATGAAACTTGGTGTGTCACAGGAATACCAGTGGGCCCAGGCCAATGAAAAAGCTCACTCATATGGAACAACACCCCAGGTCTACTGTGTCTCCTTGGCTGGGACCTACAAGGAGTTTGTAGTAGACAACCAGTGATGCCAATCCTCTGTTTAAGGTGTTTCAGAGCACAGAGATGTAAGGGTCAGCTCGTCTCAATTAAGAGAAGATCAAGTTTCATTATGCATGTACAGGTACGGTATATACTGTTCCTTGCGAGGAGATTTTGAAGGAAAAGTCTACTGCATTTCTCTGCTGTCTGATATTCTCTGATCTGAGATGAATTGAGAACCTCCCTGGCGTTTGTGCATGCGTGCAGTAATATGGCATGCAGGGCTCGTCTGTCAAGGGGCTGAAATAAGAAGTTCTTACAGTTTTCCCCCATCTCAATAAGTTTCCCTGATAACTTAAGATGATTAAAAATAAACCTTCAATATTCTAGGCAGACATACAACGGGCAATATAATGAAAAGCGTAACACAGCTGGTGCACGTTGTCGACTCTGATTCCACCCCCCATCAGAGCGAAAAACATGTGTCAACAAAGTGCTCTCAGATATTATACCCTTCATTGTAGTGCTCATTTTGTTTCTACATAGAAGATATTAATATTTCTTTTTGTTTAGCTGCACATTGATTGTGTAGCAAGTGCATTGAAATAACGAAACCGTGGGATAGCTTGCTCACGTTCAACTGAAGCCTCTCAATGTCATGTTGAGCATAGCACAATGCATACAAACTAGTGTCACACTCCACACTGAGCGTGGGAACACCAGGGAGGTAGTCATCAGCACTTCTCAGATCAGATCATCTTGTCTCAGATAACTCCAATTCTAGTACTAAGCAATAATCTAATATTCACTGGTCAGAGTACGACAAAATTTAGATATAAAAATTCGAGAAGCAGCTCCTTATACCACTGGAATATTTAGTCACCCCCATTCAGGTAACAGCTAATTTAAAGCAGGAGTCAAGTTGTTAAGGTGCACTGGGTAGGGTTGTGGCCAAAGTGAATGCTTTACCTTGTGGACTTCGAACAGTGCAGGCCATTGCACTGGGACTGTGGTGATTCTTTTCAATTCAGCACTGATCTGAAAAGACATAAAGAGCCCAAAGGATTTAACAATCAAATAATAAACATTAGGAGAAAGCCACGCACGCATTCAAGAAAGGAGATAAAACGCTGTAATTCACAAATAAAAACATTAAAGACAATCCAAATTGAATGTCTTACCTTGCGAACTTTGAACAGAGCAGGCCACTGTGCCAGAAGTCCTCAGAAATGGTGCGTCTTGTACAACTTAATGAAAGAAAGAAAGAAAGAAAGAAAGAAAGAAAGAAAGAAAGAAAGAAAGAAAGAAAGAAAGAAAGAATAAAAAAGGAGAACATTTGTAACCTGTGCAGCATGAGTTCTGGAAATAAACTACTTAAAAATCACTCTCTGCACCTTTAAAATCGCAGACTGTATCATGATCTGCTTCAATTGCCATGGTACATGTTGGTGAAATTCAGATTTCCAATATTGACGCCATGCATCCAGCCTAAAACCATGTCTGTCCCACTACCACTACTTGACCATGAGCATGGGACAGTTTACTTTGTACTACTCACTTGGTTAACACCACACATGCTTGACACCATGCGAAAAAATGTGATCATGTTGGTGTCATCAGACAAGAGGACATGGTTCCAGCAATCCATATCTGAAGTCTGTTTGTCTCTGATGAAACCATGAACAAATTTGCTTTAGATTGTTTCAAGCATGTGTGATAGTAGCCAAGGGAGAAGTATAAAGAAAATAGTCCCATGTTTACGGTCAAAAATGGTGGTGGGACTGATTTGTTTTGGGATTCTATGAATGGCATAAACATTGGGAAGCTGACTACCACCAAAAGAAACATGCATATGAATGTACTGGTACCATGACTACTAAGGCAGATAATGATCCTCTCTATGGGGTTTTAACATGCAGGGGTGCAACTCAATAGTAAAAGGCTTTCTGCTCAGGAACCATCAAGTAGACAGGCGAAAAAGACAGAAACTTACATCAGCCAATTCAGAAACAGTTGCTTGGATTGCAGGGGAACAGTGGTGATTCTTTTGAATTCAGCAATGATCTGGAAAGACATAAAGAGCCCAAAGGATTGACATTAGGGAAAAGCCACACACACACACACAATATAAAAACCTTAAAGACAATCAGCATTGAATGTCTTACCTTACAGACTTCGAACAGTGCAGGCAATTGTGCAAGAAGTCCTTAAAGAAAGAAAGAAAGAAAGAAAGAAAGAAAGAAAGAATGAATTGGTGAGGTTAAGCTTTTATAAACAGCACAGGATTCCTGAATGAGGAGCTTGCATTCTGTAAACTAGGCTACTTGTAAACAATGCTCCACTTAAAAGAGGAAGATATAGGCCAAGTAAAACGAGATAACAAGGCAGTGCATGCTTTGCATTGCACCATAAGTGCAAGTAAAAAAAGTGCTATGCACTTCAATAAATAGGATACTATTCTGACATGTTTCATCCAATTCCCTGTGCAAAGTTTATTAGGAGAAAGCCACACACACATTCAAGAAAGGAGATAAAACGCTGTAATTCACAAATAAAAACATTAAAGACAGTCCAAATTGAATGTCTTACCTTGCGAACTTTGAACAGTGCAGGCCACTGTGCCAGAAGTCCTCAGAAATGGTGCATCTTGTACAACTTAATGAAATGAAGAAAGAAAGAAAGAAACAAAGAATAAAAAAGGAGAACATTTGTAACCTGTGCAGAATGAGTTCTGGAAATACACTACTTTAAAAAAAAATCACACTCTCTTTCCAATATTGACGCCATGCATCCAGCCTAAAACCATGTCTGTCCCACTACCACTACTTGACCATGAGCATGGGACAGTTTACTTTGTACTATTCACTTGGTTAACACCACACATGCTTGACACCATCCGAAAAAATGTGTTCATGTTGGTGTCATCACACCAGAGGACATGGTTCCAGCAATCCATATCTGAAGTCTGTTTGTCTCTGATGAAACCATGATGAACACATTTGCTTTAGATTGTTTCAAGCATGTGTGATAGTAGCCAAGGGAGAAGTATAAAGAAAATAGTCCCATGTTTACGGTCAAAAATGGTGGTGGGACTG
The DNA here is from genome assembly GCF_034702125.1 of Engraulis encrasicolus. NCBI lineage: Eukaryota > Metazoa > Chordata > Actinopteri > Clupeiformes > Engraulidae > Engraulis > Engraulis encrasicolus. The sequence goes on along the minus strand of NC_085875.1, from coordinate 50,582,920 downwards.
ATTTGTTTTGGGATTCTATGAATGGCATCAACATTGGGAAGCTGACTGCCACCAAAAGAAACATGCATATGAATGTACTGGTACCATGACTACTAAGGCAGGTCATGATTCTCTCTATGGGGTTTTAACACGCAGGGGTGTAACTCAATAGTAAAAGGCTTTCTGCTCAGGAACCATCAAGTAGACAGGCGAAAAAGACAGAAACTTACATCAGCCAATTCAGCAACAGTTGCTTGGATTGCAGGGGAAGGTGATTCTTTTGAATTCAGCACTGATCTGAAAAGACAAAGAGCCCAAAGGATTGACAAATCATAAACATTAGGGAAAAGCCACACACACACACACACACACACACACACACACACACACACACACACACACACACACACACACACACACACACACACACACACACACACACATATAAAAACCTTAAAGACAATCAGCATTGAATGTCTTACCTTACAGACTTTGAACAGTGCAGGCCATTGTGCCAGAAGTCCTTAAAGAAAGAAGGAATTGGTGAGGTTAAGCATTTACTGTATAAACAGCACAGGATTCCTGAATGAGGAGCATGCATTCTGTAAACTAGGCTACTTGTAAACAATGCTCCACTTAAAAGAGGAAGATATATGCTAAGTAAAACGAGATAACAAGGCAGTGCATGCTTTGCATTGCACCATAAGTGCAAGTAAAAAAAAAAGTGCTATGCACTTCAATAAATAGGATACTATTCCCACATGTTTCATCCAATTCCCTGTGCAAAGTTTAAATTCAGTTTATATGCACTCCATCTAGGTCGGTTGTTCTTTGACTTCGTGTGCAGGAAAGCTTACATTTGATTAATCTTCGGTTAAGACCACAAGTGCATGTGTGCATTAAACACCTGGGTTGGGTCAAAAAAGAAAACTTTA
>NC_085875.1:50574506-50577006 GCF_034702125.1 Engraulis encrasicolus | reverse complement strand
TGTGTGTGTGTGTGTGTGTGTGTGTGTGTGTTACTCTGGAGTGTTATTCCTCATAGGTGACTGACTGCACTAGAAAGGGGGTTGCTGTCCATTTTTGCTGTTCAAGGAGAATTGCTGCCAATTTCAACTGCAGTTTATTGCTTTCGCTACCCTTGACCTGTCAGTACCTGACCGGTCCACATGCTTTTCTACTGTCCTTTCCAAGATCATTCTCATGGGGGCATGCCTCATGTTTTAAAGTCGTATTTAAAGGTACACTGTGCAGGAAATGGTCAAAAAAGGTACTGCAACTATGCTGCTCATTGAAACTGGGCTGCCTATTGCCAAATTTGATCTTTACATGAAAGTTTACTAAGTAATAAACAAATGTTTTCTAGTAAGATCCAAGTACAGTCATTTTTGCAGCTAAAAATGGCTATTTTTGGAAATTCAAAATGGCGGACCATGGAGAAGATCCCCCTTTTCATGTATGAAAAGCGCAATTTTTCCAGTCATAATGAATACTTGGAATTTGATGGTGTTGGTCAGTATTTATTAAAAAGGTAACGTTAGTGAATGGGCAGCATGGAAATAAATAACTAAAAATATCACACAGTGTCCCTTTAAAGTCTTTTTAAGGCCTAAACATTCCCCAACTATCTTCCCAGAAGTTACACAACATCAACACAGCAATAGCGTTTGGGGTGGCATGTCCATGGGGACCCGAGTTCGAGTGCGGCCTGGGTCGTTTCCCGACCCCTACCCCATATCGCTCTTCTGCTCATTTCCTGCCTCCTTCTCACACTCTTCCTGTCTCTCCTCCTGTCGCAATAAAGGTCCAACCCCCACCCCGACCTCCCAATATTTATATGCATTAAAAGAAATTGGCAGAAATTCTCTTTTAATGTGAATAAGGTGCCTCTTCATTGTGTTTGTGATCATGTGTGGCAATAAACTGTTTTTCAATTGTATCCCTAATTTCCTTTGGAATGTATATAGCATCTCTACTGTACTCTATTGCATACTATTGTATTGAATTCAATTCTATTCTACTGCTTTGTATTCTATTGTAATTGACTATATCATGCATTGTGTTCTCCTCTATTCTGCTCTGCCATTGAGCCATTGTGTCGAGGTGAGCGACCAAGCCTGGTGATTTGTGTATCCGCTACATTGACATGATACCCAATAGCGCTAGTTAACGCGACACCCGGGACCCATTCATCACAATATCTCTCCTCTGCAAGATCCATCAACAGCATTTCCTTTGTTAGTACTCCCTGTGTTAGTCCAATCATAACCAAATGACGCAGCGGCTCTGGCCGAATCAGAATGTCCCATGAGTCCCTTCCTTTAACTCGATTGGCTGGCGTGTTAGTCATTAGAGCTGCCTGTTTTAACATGGTTACGGTGGAGAGAGGGTCGTATAGATAGCCTAATGGGCACAGGGGGAGGAAGCCTCTGTTTGCAGCCTGTGCATTTATTGCATTGACCTGGGCAGGGAAGCTGACAGGGTGGTGGGCAAAAGGGGTCAGCTATCCAGGGCCCAGGGAAGGTAGGGGTGGCGTTGGCGGGGTGCTCTCAGAAACGGCTCCTCATTACATTGTGTGTATTGGGTGAGGTGAGGGAGGTGGTGGGTAGCTTACTAATGACTTTGTCCCGGGCCTAGTCAGAGCTGTCAACTGCCCTGGACCTGGGTAGTATCTGTGTGCCCAGCCCGGGCCCCAGCGGACGGCTGAACGACGGCAGGAAACAGATGCTCCTGGCTGGGGAGATAGAGGAGGCCATGTGGCCTGGGAGTGGAAGCCTGGGGCCTCATTTATAACCGCCTCTATGCAAGAATATGTGAACTGGGCATGGATGGAAGGGGAGGTCATGTGACCTGGGCATGGATGGAAGGGGAGGTCATGTCACAGGGCAGTCATGGGTAAGCGCTTAGGGCGTCAGACTTGTAGCCCAAAGGTTGCCGGTTCGTCTCCCGACCCGCTATGTTGGTTGGTGGGTGGAGTAATTAACCAGTGCTCTCCCCCATCCTCCTCCATGACTGAGGTACCCTGAGCATGGTGCCTGCTCCCTTTGGGGCACCATAGAGGGCTGCCCCTTGCACGGGTCAGGCATGAATGCAATTTCTTTGGGTGCAGTCTACACTTGTGTGCTGTGGAGTGCTGTGTCACAATGACAATGGGAGTTGGGAGTTTCTCAGTTGGGCTGGCACATTTCTGTGCATGTGACTTGGGCAAGAATGGAAGAGGAAGTCATATGATAGGAGCTAGGCAAGAAAATGTGACCTGAGCCTGAATGGAGACCGGCAGGAGAGGTCATGTGACCCGTGGAGAGGGGGAGGAGAGGATGGCATTTCTCAAAACCTAGTGCAGTGCACTTCCAAGTGTATCAGCCTAATTAGTCACGCCCAGTGATTGGATACTCTTTATTAGTCACACCCAGTGATTGGATATTGCGTAGAGTTCACCAAAGAGTATCCAATCACTGGGCGTGAGTAATTAGGCTGATACACTTGGAA
>NC_085875.1:50549506-50562006 GCF_034702125.1 Engraulis encrasicolus | reverse complement strand
GGTCATTGTTAAATCCGAACTACATGGGCGGAAATTAGCCATAGCCTCTGTTTATGCTCCAAATAAATTTGATAAATTCTTCTATGATTCATTAACCACCTCTATGTTACAACTGACTGGTTATTCTCTGGTGGTAGGGGCTGATATGAACTCTGTGTGGGACACAGCCGTCGATCGTTCCCACTCTACATCAACCAGTGAACAAGAACAGGCATCTGCTGCCCTGCGTGGCTGGGCCGATAGTATCGCGTTAGTAGATGTCTGGCGGTCACTGAACCCGTCGGTCAAAGATTATTCTTTCTTTTCGCACAGGCACAAAACATTTTCAAGAATAGACTTTCTGTTTGCTTCTCCTAATCTGTTTCAAAGAATTGATGCCTCAGTGTTGCTCCCCATCGCGCTCTCTGATCACAAAGCGGTGTTTAGTCGGGTCACCTTAAAAAGTCTAACCAAACGTGCCACTAGATGGCGGTTCAACTCCTCACTGCTGAAGAATGAGGCTTTCAGAGACCAATTCTTATCTGGTTTGGACGAATTTCTCTCTTTCAATGTGGATTCAATAGATGCCCCCCTAATGTTATGGGCCACAGTGAAATGTTTTAGCAGAAGAAATGTTACTTTTTTCAGTTCAACTATGCGTAAAGCTAAATCTGCCAGGCTACAAGCTCTTGAATTAGAATTTTCAAGACTTGACAACCTTCTACAGAATAATTACTCTTTAGACACTGAAACAAAACGTGATCTCATTAAAAAGGAAATAAATGACATTTTGAAACTACAATCAGAATTTTTAATTCATAGGTCTAGACAGCGGTATTATTTTCACGGGTCAAGACCCAGCCATTTGTTGGCCTTGAGACTAAGATCTAATGAGCGTTTTGCTGACATTCCATCCATAAGGTCACTGGATGGCCTAGTCACTACAGAGCCAAAACACATAAATAACATTTTTTGTAGTTTCTATTCTTCTTTGTATCAATCTGATGGTCAGTTAAATGAATGTGATTATGAGAATTATCTAAGGAAATTAAATCTTTCACGCTTGTCTGAAGAAGATGCTTCATCCCTTGACAATCCTTTAACGCTAGACGAATTGGAAATGGCAGCACGATCTATGCAATCAAATAAATCCCCTGGCTTAGACGGAATACCCCCCGAGTTTTATCTTTTATTTTGGGAGAAATTAGGCCCTCTACTTCTTGATATGATCCAAGCATCACTTGAGGCCGGCATGTTTCCTAGAGATGTCAATACTGCGCTCATTACATTGCTCTTAAAGAAAGACCGTGACCCCATTGAGTGTACTAGTTACAGACCTTTGAGTCTGTTAAATGCAGACTTGAAAATATATGCAAAGCTTTTGGCACGCCGTATCGAGAAGTTTATGCCCCACTTGGTTCATTGTGATCAAACTGGTTTTATAAAGGGCAGACTTGCTTCTGATAATATGAGGCGGCTTCTTCATGTTATTGATGCTGCAAAGGATGCAAAAGTCCCACAAGCCGTCCTGTCTGTTGATGCGCTTCGTGCGTTTGACCGCCTCGAGTGGCCTTTCTTGTGGTCTGTTTTACAAAGTATGGGTTTTGGCAAGGATTTCATACATATGGTTCAAGTTTTGTATTCCAGCCCCTCTGCCCAAGTACTAACAGGGCAACTATTTTCTAGTCCATTCCCTGTTACGAGATCATCTAGACAGGGCTGCCCTTTGAGCCCCTCACTTTTTGCACTCTCAATGGAACCCCTGGCACAAATGATACGTCTGTCTGTCTCTATAAACCCCATTCTATTTTAGGCACAGAACACAAAGTATCTCTCTTTGCAGATGATGTTTTGGTTTTTATGGAAAACCCCATTCAATCACTGCCATCTTTATTGTCTGTTTGTGAGGAGTTTGGCTTGCTCTCTGGATTTAGGATAAATTGGACCAAATCTGCTCTCCTTCCCTTGAATCCCTCAGCCAATTTGCTAACATTCCCTGCTACTATTTCTGTTGTTCAGTATTTTAAATATCTAGGAATTAGGATTTTTCCCTCTCTGCACCGTACTACTACCTACAACTTTGTGGAAATGCACACAGCTGTTAGAAAAGATATGGATCAATGGGCTACGCTACCTGCTTCCCTACAGGCCCGAATTGCTATTGTAAAGATGAATGTCTTGCCTAGAATTAATTTTGTCAGTTCAATGATTCCACTCTGCCCTCCCTCAGACTATTGGAAAAAACTACACGCGGACGTGTCAAAGTTCATATGGAACAAAAAGCGCCCCAGACTGAAGCTTTCCACATTACAAAGAAGTAAGGGGGACGGGGGATTAGCAGTGCCTAATTTTAAATATTATTTTTGGTCCTTCATCCTCCGTCCTATTGTTGTTTGGAATGATCCAGATACACCAGTATCGTGGAGGAGCTTGGAGGACAGAATAGTGCAACCATGGAGCTTGCGGGATGTTCTCTTTGCTAATATTTCTGACAGACAAACCATGTTGCGTTTTGGGCCCTTAATATCCAATGTTTTTCATATTTGGCGGCTGGTTGAAAAAGAATGCAAGATATCCTGTAAATGGCATACTCTTTCTCCTTTGTTTCATAATAAAGCTTTGCTGATTGGGGGGAGACCTATTTCTCCATCAAACTGGAGTAATACAGGTGTTCACTATATAAACGACCTTTACATTGACTCCTGCCTTGGCTCCTTTCAGGGCATTAGAATGTTGTTTAATCTCCCAGGGTCTTCCTTCTTTTTCTACTTGCAGATAAGGTCAGCAATGAAGGCGTATGGAGTCCCCTGGCAGCAACCGCTACCCACACATCCACTAGCTAATGTGTTCTCAAGATGTAATGGTACTAAGGGTATGGTGTCCACATTATACAGTTTCATTCTTCAATCCTCATACTCTGCATTAGTTGTAGATAGATTGTGGAGACAAGACTATCCTGCTCTTGACCCAGAGTTTGACTGGGATGATGTTTGGGAAAATATACAGGTGGCATCACGTAACCCAAACCATCAACAAATACACTTCAACTTCATTCATAGAACATATTTAACCCCACGCAAGCTTTTCTATATGAAACTGGTAAACTCACCTATGTGTTCATTTTGTAGCCTTAACTGTCAGGGTACATTCGTGCATATGGTCTGGGAGTGCCCACCAGTTGCACGGTTCTGGAACGGAGTGGCTTTGGCTCTGGCAGAGCTGGTGGGCACCCCTACACCTGTTACTTTACCTGTTCTGATCCTCAACGACTTCTCTGAGTTAAACATACCTGCTCTGACTAAACGAATCGTGCTGGCTGGTTTGACGGCTGCCAAAAAGCTAGTAGCCACAAGGTGGAAACCACCCCACAAACTTACCACCAGGCAGTGGGTTCTTTCCTTTTTAGATGTGGTCTATATGGAGTTATCCACTGCCCGGATTCATGCCGCCTCAGAGAGAACATTATCCTCGTGGCAGTCAGCTGCATCATCTCTTAGAGAGCTGTTGGGGTAACCCAGTGTGTAATTTCCCCCTTGGTGTGTAGGTGTGTGTATGTGTCTTTGTGATTGTCTGTGTCCTTGTCTTGATGTTACATGTTGTTTCTTTGGTTTTCTGTATGTGTTGCGTGTGTGTGTGTGTGTGTGTGTGTGGGGTGGGGGGGGGGGGGTTGGTGGGCTGAGGGCTTTGTGTTGATTATGTTGGTGTACATGTGTTATTCCACTATTTTGATGTTGTTGAATAAATAAAAATTGATCACAAAAAAAAAGAAAACGTCCTGCTTGATCACACACACGCATGCAGGCGCGCACACACACATTTTTTTTTAATTGATGGTTTTCTTTAATAGGGATGGAAATGGTGTGCACCAAGGGTTACAATGTAAAGTGTCAGTAGGTGCACAGAACAGTACAGCCCACTATCATATCCACATCACACAGGGGGGAGACGCAACTGGTTACCTATAAAAGGTTCAGAGTTCACGGGGGACCTCCGGAGCGAGACCTCAGGAGTGGCGGCTCTCGCATGCTGGCCGGGCCTGCTAGGCCGTGAGCAGAAAATTGGAGAAAACACCTGCCGGAAGGGTTTCTTAGGACTCACCGGATATTTAGAGACTGTCTCGCACAACCTGTTGAAGATATGAAGACTTTTGGATCTTAAGGACTATACACTGAAGAGGAGCGCATGAGAGGAAGCGCTGGGCTTGTATTGGTCGCCTACCGAGGGCCTGGAGATTGTGGTGGCCCAGCTGTCGCGTGAACGCTTGGACCCGAGGTAAACGCTGTGTTCTCTCCCTACAGACATGCATACATTTAGATCGTACACTCATACTGACACGTTAATGCACACATAAAAGTTAGGAGTTGGTCAGGGGCAACTAACTACCTTACACAAGCAAAAGCAATATAAAGAGAGGTGATCAACAGTTAGATATGGGAGAATTCTTTATTACCTCTGCCAAGCAGGTTTTGTTTTCGGTCGCGTTATGTGTGTCTCTGCGTGCATGTGTCTTTGTGCATGTGCACGTGGGTAAGTGCATATTATGTTCTTCCGAAGGGCCCAATTTATCAGCTCTGGCCCTGACAGGAGTGGTTCTGGTAAGTGTGTGTGTGTGTGTGTGTGTGTGTGTGTGTGTGTGTGTGTGTGTGTGTGTGTGTGTGTGTGTGTGTGTGTGTGTGTGTGTGTGTGTGTGTGTGTGTGTGTGTGTGTGTGTGTGTGTGTGTGTGTGTGTGTGTGTGAGAGAGAGAGAGAGAGTCTACTAAGTGCATCGGGGAGTCTGTTCTGCTTCAGGGCATGTTTGTGAACTGGCGACTGCTGCAAGTGAAGTTACTGTTTAACAATTCATCATTATTAGACAACGTCCTGCTCAATCACACACACACACACGCACATGCAGGTGCACACACAAACACACACACAAACACACACACACAGACACGCACATGCAGGCACACACACGCACATGCAGGCACACACACAAACATACACGCACATGCAGGTGCACACACAAACACACACATACACACGCAAGCATGCAGGCGCGCGCACGTACACACACACACACACGCAAGCACACACACACATGCACACACGCACACACCCGTGCACACAAACACACACATGCAAGCGTGCACACACACACGCACACACACACACATGCAGGTACGCACACACACACACGTCCCCACACACGTCCCCACACACACACACACACACACACACACACACACACACACACACACACACACACACACACACACACACACACACACACACACACACACACACACACACACTTACTACAGTACACATCAAGCATGTGGACTGAATGGATCAGCAAGCATCATTTATCAACCGTGTTTGTTGTTAAAAGAAATAGGTACTATGATAGGATTTGTATTTAATCTCATGTGACACTAATAAGTTATTAGTAATCTCACATCCTATATGGTTGTGAAAAGGGGTGCAGAGGAAAAAAATGTGTGTCATGACCCATGTAAGGAGGGCCTTGGCTGGAATCTATTGGCATATGGGAGGCCTTGTCATGGTTAAGTTTGGGAGCCCCTGCTATAGTTAATTGTGGCTCACTTGGGTCAAAGTAATAAACAACAATGCGTTATGTTGACGTGAGTCATGATATGATATCAATTTATACAGGAAGGTACCATTTATTTGAAAGGGACGGATTCCGTAAACATAGGCAATTACATAATTACATTCGGTCGTTAGATCCGGTCGATAAATGTTGCTTTATCTGATTGGAGGAGAGGCATTCTACGGGCATTCTATGTATCACTCAATAGGATGGAGCCTGTGTGCATATACATAGCAAACAATACACTGAACAGTCAAAAGATCTCGATCATTTATGATGAACCGTTTTTTTTTAATGATGGTTTTATTTGACAGGGATGGAAACGGTATACACCAAACACAAACAATACAAAGAGAGATTAGCAGTCCACAAGTTTCAATTGGTGAGAACTCTACATATTAGTCAAAGAATACACTTACAGTCATGGTCAGTAATGCTTACAGTCCATCGTAGTCAGCCGTGTGAGGTTCCCTCTTCATTGTTCTGCTCTCTGACACCACTGTCTCTTTCATATGTCATTATTCATCCTTTTCCCTTTTAACCCATTTTAGCCTAAGGCACCTGCAAAAAACGCCTGCTGAATACTCCAAGCCCTTTTTTTGGAAAAGCTCCCCTCTGTCGATTAAAACCTAAATATCTCAGTCACCGAAGCACATAAAAACATGAAATAAGTTGCATTTAAAAGCCACGACCCTCATCTTGCATTAGAATGTTTTCATTAAGCTCTAACATACCCACATTTTTAATAATAAACTCAAATCTCAAGAGCCTGAATGCATCGTATATGTCGTTCTAGCCGCCAACGGTCAAACAGCGTATAGCCTACACAGCATCAGGCTAAAATAAGTTAAGACACACTCTCAACTTCAGGCCAATATTGGTAAAGGTAAAGAAAATGTAAATATTCTCAGGTATTGGCTTCAACTACCAGGCAGTTTTCATGCTCCACGAATCTGTATACACTTTCATAAAGGTTGGAGCAGGCCTCACCGAAATATTGTTAAACTTTAAAGTAAGAAAATGCACAACTTCCTTTTTATCATTACACAGGGCGTTCTGTCTTCCTCAGTGTGTGTAACAATAAAAAGAAAGTTCATGCATGGTGCAACCTTTTCTTACTTTTCTACTTACAAATGCAATGTACTCACTCCAGCAAGCTTAGAGCAGTAGCAATCCTTGGAGGATAGCGGAGCAGATTTAGAGGTGCCTTTCGCCCCTTCATAGATTTATTAACCGCTAAATATTATTTTAACCGTCAAGCTCTCATGTTTTATCATATTAATGTGTGATTTACATGGCAGTGCTACATAGCCCTGATAAGGAAGACAAGGTTGTTTGATTTATGGCAGCACCCGTTAGCAGCCGTTTACCACTGTGGGGAACATCTCACATTTTTAACCCGTTAAAACACGGCATTATAAACTTGCTGTTACCAGAATCGTAATGACCGAGTCATGGTGCATTACTAAAGGCCCTCTGTTATGTCATAGTAGAGTAGTACAGCGTGCTACTGGTGGAATGGCGTGCATTAAAGGTGCGTGATTCCGTTGCTATGGGCACAACGCCAACAAATTACTGCCTAAGATGCTGCCACTTGTTAGGGACTGACACTTGATGAAAACTTGAGAATGTTGAAATGCTGTCAATGCAATAGCAATACAGGTCTGGCCTGATGGATAAGGTGTTGCTTCTGGGATCAGAAGGTTGCAGGTCAAGTCCCATACCATGGGTGCATCCCAATATGTGACCTTGCCTCCTCCACTTGTGCTTGTCTCCTCGTCCCGCCTCCTGGCCCCTCCTCCGTGGAGAAAACGATAAAGTTTCCCAGCTGTCAGCCTCGCCACAACAACTTTTGAGGGACTGTTTTTCATTCACCATCCCAATTGCAAATGAGAAAAAGACTTTACAATTGAGCTTTTGCAAGATATTGAAATATAATGCTATTGTCAGTGATGTCATCATGACGAGAAGCAAGTGGAGGAGGCAAGTGGAGGAGGCAAGGTCGCATATTAAAACGCACTCCACATATAGAGGTGTCATGTCCACTGGGGACAGTGGGAAAGTGTCCCCAGCACTTTAGGCAATTCTATCCTCATTATTTACTAACTTACATAGCTAGGAACCAAATCCATGGGTGCCCGCAGAGGTTGACAAAAAAATCTGTAAACTAAAGTAATTAAAGCAATTGAAATGATGGTCCGACTGCAATATGGCAGCAGTGCCCTTCAGCAAGGCACCTATAGCCTTACTAACTGTAACCTCACATTGCTCCAGAGACTACAACAAATACCCCATGCCTATAACTATAAGCCAATTTTGGAGAAAAACCCAGCTAGGAACAATGCTAAACATCTGGGCAAACATGTAAGAGAAAAATATTGCAGCGTTTGTTTGATGTGCTTGAACTGCAAAGTCATCTTCAACTGAAAGCACGGGGACTGTAACCAATACCCTGTAAAATACGGTACTGTAACTGCTTTCCATGGAATGGCTTAAATGATTTGGAAGAAATGCCACTTTTAATACGCAAAGGGAAGCTTAGTTGTATAGCAGTGCATTTCATACCTGTAGGCAGTTCAAAGCGCTACACAGAAATTAAATCATAAAAAAACAATGCTGATAGATAAAAATGTTGGAGTAAAATGATAAAAGTAAACAGACAGCACAGTTTTGTCAATGTTACAGAACAATTTAATAGACAAAGGTATCAGCTTGTACATACTACAGAAATTATTATTGTTATTTTTATTATTATTATTATTATTATTATTATTATTATTATTATTTATGTTAAAACACCTGAGAGGACAGCTGCAAAGGGGGAAAAAACCCTCTTTATCGGTGTGATTGACACGACTGCGGTGCATCCATGTAACACACAACTAACAGCAGTGGTGGACAAAGTAAAAGTAAAAGTTTCACACAGTTTCTTTCCAATACAGGTAACTTATCTGAGTAAAAAGTAGACCAATGTACTAGTCTTATGATAAGCTGATTCTGCACAGGTTGGGTTGAGTTTGTGGTGGGTCCTTGTTAGGTTTTTATTGTTTTTCAGTAATAACAAAGTCTATCTCAAAAGGTAGGTAAAATGGAGTAAACAGTGTAACAGCTATGTAATATCATGTGCTACTGTTGTAATTACACCACAAAAGTACTTTTACTTTTACTTCATCCACCACTGACTAACAGGGAACAAAGTGATAAGTCAAACTTTTCCACTTTACTCTACTGAGCCATGTCAAAGATAGCAGCTTCCAAGCCATGGGCAGCTAAATTGTGCTTTTAAAAAATACATCTCTTGGGACTTTTTCACCTTTATTATAATAGTACTTAAAAGTGAAGAGTGGGGCAGGGAAAAAGTGGGAGAGAGATGGGGGAAGATCAGGAAATGATCTCAGGTCAAAATCGAACCTGGGTCCCCGACGTAACATTAAGTGCCTTAGCCATTGGAGCTATGGCCCCTATTATTTCCACTGACGTAGTTTTGTTTTTACTTTAGCTTACAAACGTTCCCCAAGAAGGTGAGCTTAGACTGTACAGTAGGTAAGAGGAGAGGGAAGGGAACCATGACGTAAATTACGACAGTGTAGCAAATACCAGGGACCCTCCATTACAAACACATGACGAAGCAGTTTAGGCTTGCCTTTATAAACAGAGGGCAGTGTCTCATCTCCACTCCCAGGGCCAGATTAAGATGGGCTGCGGTCCCTCGAGTACAGGTTACCGGAGGCCCCTGCAGAGGGCAAATTTTGCGTCAAAATTACATAGGCAGCATCCAAGTTAGGAATTAAGAATGACCAACTTGCAAACATTTTTTTTCAATACTGCAGGTATCGTTAACTGCCTCCATTAACCAACCGGGGGGCCCTTGGCAGGTGGGGGGCCCTAGGCTGTAGCCATATCTAGCCTGTGCGTTAATCTGCCTCTGTCAACGTCATCCACTTCACCACACTGAGTATACATCAAAGGACAGCAGCAGCCAGTCAGCCACATAAGGCACTTCCCAGCAGCAGACGACAAAATGTTCCTCTTATGTTATATTCTGTTCACTTCAGCAAACTAGTATCTTCCAAGAAATGTAGGTTGCATCATCAAGTTACATCATAGAGTTGTAAATAACTGAGAAACTTCACCATTGACATAGAGTACTGTAAGGCAAACACATTCCAAGATCCCAAACCACCCCCACCCCGCCTCCCCCATCACAAGCTCATGACAGAGCAGTGCGCTAGTAAACACAGGAAGTACTAACACTCTACTCCACTCCACTTTTATTTGTCCACTTTAGCCTACTGGCTGCTGTCAATGAAGACAGGCGTGGGTGCCTCTTCACCCGACTGGCTGCGTCACTGAAGGCTTCCCAAGAGCACTGACTGGCTGCCAAAATGTTTGCTGTAGCCTTTGATGTTACAGTATGGGTCAACTCTACTCTGCTAACATTTTCCAAGAAGAGGTGGACTTGGCAAACCTAGGCAATTGCCTTGGGCCCTGACCAAATAGCCCTCCATAGGGTCCCCCAACTGTCACACCAGTCGTGATACACACAAAAAAGCAGGTCTGATTTTATTTTTACATTTTCACTAAGATTTTCACTTGGTGACGTGTTTAAGGAATTACTTTTGTGGGCATACATTTCACCCAGGGCCCCATAATGGCTAGACCCCCCCCCTGCTTCCAAGGAGAGGTGCTTGGACTGTGGACCTCACCCAACTGGTTGTGTAAACGAAGGCTTCCCAACAGCTGGGTGTCAAAATGTTTCTTTGATGTTATGTGTCCCCGTAAGGCACACGCCGAAATGTGTTTGTGCAATAAAAAAGTTAAAAAACATTAGGTGCAGGCGCTTTCTTGGCACATACCGAAACCTGTTTGTGCAATAAAAAAAACACAATTTCCAAGGTGTGGCATTTTTCTCGATAAATTGAGTTGAGCATTTGAGCATCTTATGCAATGTATGTTATACAAAAGGAGTTACTCTACAATAAGAGCCACTTGTTTTTTTTGTCCTGTTCCATGTGCACACTATGCGACTCCCGTGGTGTTTGGAAGGAGCAATCTAATCAGTGACTCTGGTGACTCAGTCAAGAGAGGTTACTGTACTTTGTAAGCAGCTGGACAACGTCTTCTTGGTGTTTGAAACATGACCAGACACCAGACACGACCTGACCTGGCCTGCCCGTGACACAACTTGGCCGTGACATAACATGACCTGGGTGAATCATGATTGGCACAGATGTACAAGGGGTCTTTCCCAATGACAAATCCTTACACAGATTTAACAACAAGTCTTCCCCACTACAAACATATGGTGTAGGACACACACTGCATGACTAAGGAGTTTCCCCAAGTAATACTTGTATCTTGACAGAACACAGAGCGCAAGCTGGACTCTTACTGTCTGAAACTTGTCCCCTTTACCCCCATTGGCCGTGTCATGCAGACAGGAAGTGGCTGGTTTCCCAGCCACTACACTATGGAGTAGAGTTCCTCTGAACTCACTTATCCAAATTACCCTGATAACTTCTAATTAACCTTACTGAGTGTGTCCTGTCTTGTCATTGTGTTTTGTTTGATGCTGACCTCTATCTCCAAGCAATGAGATCAAAAATGTCACTCAGCTTTGCATCGCTCCATGCGGGACTCTAGATACACAGCGGAGCCCCTCCGTACAGAACATATCCTACTGGAGACGGTACTTGGAGGACATATTTTTCATATGGGAGGGTGATGAGAACCAGCTACAAGCATTCCATAAATACATGGGTAAAAAGCAGGCCCGCCGACGGGGGGGGAAGGCAAAGGGGTATGTTGCCCAGGAAGATAGAGGGGCAGATAATTGGGTCCCCATTACATTGTTTTGGGTAGGGGGCTCTTTCAGCTGACTTTGTACTGGGCCCAGCAAAAGCTGTCAGTGGCCCTGATTATAAGAGCAATCAACATTTCAGACCACGCCGAGACAAGAAGTTCCCAGCAGTAGCCCACAACACTACACTATCTAGCAGAAGTGCTCCTCTGAACTCTGAACTCATTTATCTACTGATATACCCTGATGACATCTATCCAGAGGACACAGAGAGGGCAGCCAACGGAAATGACTGTGGACAAACTACTTTTTTGGGTTGTTTTTGTTTTGTGTTGCTGTACAGCACATGCACATGGTCTCTAACCTCTCCTCCAGATCATGCAGTCAGTGGACATAAGTGCAGTGGTGGACGAAGTAAAAGTAAAAGTACTTTTGTGGTGTAATTACAACAGTAGCACATTATATTACATAGCTGTTACACTGTTTACTCCATTTTACCTACCTATTGAGATAGACTTTGCCATTAGGCCTACTGAAAAACAATAAAAACCTAACAAGGACCCACCACAAACTCAACCCAACCTGTGCAGAATCAGCTTATCGTAAAACAAGTACATTGGTCTACTTTTCACTCAGATAAGTTACCTGTGTTGGGAAGAAACTATGTTTCTTTTTTTAACTTTTACTTTTACTTTGTTCACCACTGCAAAAGTGATGCAATGTATAGAGATGGGATTTATGGCTCTTTATGGCTTTGACGGGATCCGGATCTTAGTGGCTCTTTCCTTTCAAAGAACCAATTAAAAAAAAAAATCTTTTGAACATTTTTTAATTATTTATTCAGTGTTCAGAAGAAGTTCAGAAGTTTTTTTGACTCCACCTCGAGGTCATTTCGTCCAAACACCAACTGTTTTTTCTCTTTGACTTCTAAAGACTGCTTCTGTCACTCTCTGAGGTAGACACGTGTGTGATTTTTTTCACAAATTAGAGTACTCACCTGAAGGTTACATGCTTAAAACAAATGACAAATGAACGAAAAAAGGGAAGAGTGGCTCCCCCAGCTGTGATTCAGTTCCCATCGTTCACTTCTAGGAGCCGTGCAAAAGAGGTGAATCGTTCACGAATGCC
>NC_085875.1:50542006-50544506 GCF_034702125.1 Engraulis encrasicolus | reverse complement strand
AAAAAGCATTTAGAAAAGTTTCAACCACAAGCGCTGAGAGATGAGAAACAGCTCTATGCAGGGCCCGGATTAAGGTGGCCTGGGGCCCCTAGGCTACAGGTTACGGTGGGGCCCACCAGCAGGCAAATTTGGTGAAAAAGCTACGTAGACAGTGTCATAATTGCAAGATAGGAATTCCACATAACATGTCTACCAACGTTACTCAACACGATAAGGTGAAATTTTCAATATTGCATCTTTTTTATAATTGAAGAGTTCAGATGCAAAACCCCCTAACTCCATTTCTGAAGACCTGCACTTCTATATTTTCAGAGAACCCCGTTGTTGGTTTGGTTTACATTGATGTACTCGATAATACATATAAATAGTTAAATTACATAAATAAAAAGAAAAAGAATTTTGATAGCTTTGTATTAAATAAAAATGAATTTTAGGGGGTTTTGCATCTGAACTCTTCAATTGCACTTTTTTTTTTTTTTACTTTTGGACAATCAGTGGCCCCCTGACAGGTGTGGGCCCATAGGCTGCAGCCATATTCAGCCTGTGCGTTAATCCATCCCTGGCTCTATGGACCCAAATCCAATTCAACAGACCATTAAAAGGTGATAGGAAGGAAAGAATAATACTCTGGTCTTGGTACATTTGCCTTTGCAGTTCAGCGTATCCTTTGATTATTTCCATATGTCTATTTGGTGTGGTAGGACTTTGCAGAGTAGCTGGTAAGGAGTTGGCCATGGAGCTGGTAACATGTAAAGAGAGGCATTTGTTTATTTTGTTTCTTAATCCCTCAGTTTCAGACTGAAGTCTGTCCAGATACTAATGGATACTGCTCTTAAATGTGAGCTAGTGTTCAAATGAGTGGAAAGCGCCTTTCTGAGTGCAAACCTGGTGACTCGATGACCTGGCTCTCAACAGATGAATGTGGTGAGACAGTACTTGGAGTAATGTGGGGTTAGGTGCCTTGCTCAAGGGCACCTCAGCCATGGAGTGAGATAGGGAGTGGAAGGGTGGGATTTGAACAGGCAACCCTCTGATCCAAAACCCATCTTCTTGAAGGTGCACTGTGCAGAAAATGGTAGAAAAAAAAAAAGGTATTACAACTATGCTGCTCATTGAAACTGGGTTGCCCATTGTCAATTTTTTTCTAGTATGGCCCAAGAACAGTCATTTTTGCAGCTAAAAATGGCTATTTCTGGAAATTCAAAATGGCGGTCCATGGAGAAGATCCTCCTTTTCATGTATGAAAAATGCAATTTTCCCAGTAATCATGAAAGTTAGAATTTGATGGTGGTGGTAAGTATTCATGTAAAAGGTAACATTAGTGAATGGGTAGCATGGATTCTGGAAATAAACAAGTACAAATCTTACACAGTGCACCTTTAACCACTAAGCCATGACTCCCCCAAAACATTTACTTCATTTACTGTGATATGGAAACAGAAGAAACCCCTACAGCAGGGGTCAGGAACCTTTTTGGTGGAGAGAGCCATAAACGCCACAATTTTTAAAAGAAATTTTCATGAGAGCCATACCATTTTTAAAAAACACTGAATAAAGCATGTATTTCAATTAAGCCCAACAATTTTACTGTGTGTACTGTGAAGTTATTGCTTTTATTGATAACAGGTAAGTATAGGGTTGCCAACTGTCAACTTCATTATGGCAAGGGTCTGGGAGAATTTAATATTCCTTAGATGTAATTTCCTGCATTTTAACACTTTTTGACCCCCCCTTGTCCCGTTTCAACTCTATATGAAACCCGTACTTTTATTTATAAATACAGAACGATTCCATATTTCATATGGTTGGCAACCCTAGATAAATAAGAGCCATATACAGTTCCCAAAAGAGCCACATGTGGCTCTAGAGCCATAGGTATCTGACCCCTGCCCTAGAGCTACTGTAGCTGTACCGCAGGCTGTTGTAGTTGGGGATATGCTGACTTAATTGAGCTTACCGTTAACACCATAACAACAATTCTGACCATGGTGCAATGAAATGGTTGAGTGGATTCCGTGGTGATAACTCAGCACAGCATGAATACAACCTCATATGAGTTTTTAGGGAAATTTCATTCACTTTACCACAGCATAACAAAAGCAAGAACTTTCCTACACCATGCCCAGCAACAAGCAGTTAGACCAGTGTTTCTCAATGGGGGCTCTACAGCCCCCCCAGGGGGCGTTGGTGGAGACCTAGGGGGACATTGAGAAGGATCCAGCTGAGAGGGGTTAAGTTAGGTTTCTTTATTGGTCTCCACAAATGAGAAATTTGTCTCTGGAGGTGCTTAGTTGCCATTGGGTTGCATTAGTCCATTTTGTTTTTTAATACTAAGGGGGTCATTGGCAGGCTTATGGTGAGGTCAAGGGGGTGTTGGTATGCTTATGATGATGTCCATCAGGCTTTTGGTCAAAAAAGGTTGAGAAACACTGAGTTAGCCCAATGTACGGTAAGAGCGTTTTCTTTCTCAAATAAAAATCCTGTTCAGGTTAACTTCTCA
>NC_085875.1:50512006-50537006 GCF_034702125.1 Engraulis encrasicolus | reverse complement strand
GGCTGGACTGGTCATCTGGCATCTGGCCCGGGCTATTATTTGGTCCCAGTCCAGCACTGATGCGGACCAAACAAAGTCAGAAGGCTGGGCAGTCCACTCAATCACAGCCATGGATTCTGTACCTATGACTCTAGAGCCACATGTGGCTCTTTTGGGAACTGTATATGGCTCTTATTTATCTGGGGTTGGCAACCATCCCTTGAAATACGGAATGCTCCTATATTTATAAATAAAAGTACAGGTTCCATATTGAATTGAAACGGGACATGGGACGTTAAAATGCAGGAAATTACATCTTAGAAATACAAGATTTTCGGGGGGAGGACTCCCAGACCCTCACCATAATGATGTTGACAGTTGGCAACCCTCTACTTACATGTTATCAATTAAATTAATGACTTGACAGTACACTCTAAGATTGTTGGGCTTAATTGAAATACGTGCTTTTAATTGTATTCAGTGTTTTTAAAATAGTTTGGCTCTCATGAAATTTTCTTTTAAAAAATTTGGCGTTTATGGCTCTCTCCACCAAAAAGGTTCCTGACCCCTGCCCTACACAGTGACGGCAGGTTGAGGACAGAGATGACGCGTACCAGGGCTGATGCGGACCAAACAAAGTCAGAGGGCTGGGGAGTCCACTCCATCACAGCCACAGCTTCCGTATGCTGTACGCAAGCAACATACGCAGTCTGCCACCGCTGAGGTCATAAAACAGGAACCAGACACCGTTATTATTAATTGTTTATAGAGGAACCCAGGGGCCATTATTATTATTAATTGTATTTCAAAGTCATGGAGTTAATATGTGAGGCACTTGGGAGTCTAGATTGCGAGATGCTGTCAGTCCAGAGGGAATAAAGCTTACGTTTGTGTGAGAGTGAGAAGTGGACTTTCCCGCCCAAAATGCTTTTAACCAATCTCCAATGTGCAATTAAACTAAACAGATAAACATAGAAATGAGACATTGACTGTAACCCCCCTCCACACACACACTCTCTCTCTCTCTCTCTCTCTCTCTCTCTCTCTCTCTCTCTCTCTCTCTCTTTCTCTCTCTCCTCTCTCTCTCTCTCTCTCTCTCTCTCTCTCTCTCTCTCTCTCTCTCTCTCTCTCTCTCACACACACACACACACACACACACACACACACACACACACATGGGCGTAATTTATGGTGGGGACGGTAGGGACACGTCCCCACCAATATTTAGCCCCCTACTGTGTAATCACGACCGGTGTTGCCGGTAACGTAGTCGCACTATTTTTTTTTCAGTAACGTGTAGTCTAACTACCATTTCAAAACGTCAGATTAAAGTTATTTAAGACACCGTGCGTTACTATTTCTGGTACATAGGCCCGCCTACTTTTTGTTTCAAGCGAGGAGTTTGTGGCGACGCCTGAGGATATGATATGAAAAAAACCCTTTTATGATAGGCCTATGAAACTTTTATGAAAGACGATAGAGGGATAACTTCGCCCTGCCATTAAATCAGATTGTGGGGAAATGTAGTAGCCTAGCCCTACGTATAGGCCTACAAACGGTTCTGAATCTTAGTTAGCCTATTCTAACAGTTGTGCCGACATCATCGGCAATTTCTAATTCACTATTTGGGTGCAGGGAACGGAGCTCTGCAGATGCGTAATAGTTGCGTGACAAGCAGAGAGAGGCGGAGAAAGGTGAAGGATAAAGTGGCCTATTTAAGAAGAAATGTGGTCTCTGCGCAGCGTAGATAATAACGAATTGAAATGCACATTTGATCTACTGATACGGGTGTAGCCTATTTTAACTATCATCGAAAGGACGGGCAGGCTTCAGAATCTTCAGTCTTCCTTTTAAAAAAAACTGTCAATGACGGACAAACCTCTGTTAACGCGACCCATGTGGTAAATGAAAGAGTTCCCTAAAGGTACACTTCGGCAAAACATTTCCCTTCTTTCATATTAAATTAACCTGGCTTTGTTTTACAGTCTATTTAACTGTAGGACTACTTGAGTAGCCTAGACTAATTGCTGCGACTAGGTTCTGATCTCGCTGAACATCCAACGCGACTGAAATGGAAGCCTTCTTCCATGACGAGTAGGCTATGTAACCAACATCATTCAAAAATCGCAGATAGGGCCTACACCTAACCATTGTATTGTATTGCATGTAGAAGGGCTACAAAGCTAACTGGTATGTTGTAACATTAAAATTCGCCTACAACGTGACACAGTTGGTGCGTAACTATGCGGTGACATCGCTGGGATTTCTGTCAAGACGCGCTGCGCAAAGACACTTGCACGCACATGTGTGTTGCCTGTAGGCTGCTATGATGCAAACACAGCTACAGGCAGGAAGAAAGCGAGATATAGGGAGTTAGCCTATGAGAATGAAGAAGTGTGTTGTTTTGTATGTAGGCTACAACAGTCCACACAGCATCGCTAATTTTGGAGGATAAAAAGGGTCAGTCGGCACCGGAACCAAAACATTTTTTTTTTAGGCCCCGTCTTATTTATTTTTTATTTCAAGAAAAGGTTTGCAAATGTCAGTGTCATTTTTGTTGCTGTTAAAATAGGCCTAAATGTCAATAAAGTGAGTAGGCTAGGCCTATTGGCAGAACTGGTGATCATTTTCATGTTAGGCAATACCACTTTGCTGACATTTGAACACAAAGCGACTTATATGTTATTTGGTAAAAGTCTCTGGAGCAATGTTGTATCAGAACTAGCTGCTTTGGTCAATTTCACTCCAGTCATGGATGGAGGTGTAAACAGAGGTAGCCTAAGGGTGGGATTTAAGCCTGCAACCGTGTGATTGAAAGACCAACTTCCTAAGGAACGCTCGTTGACATATCATCTGCTCATTGATATAACATCTGTGTGCCATGAACTTATGATTGATAATCAGCCCCCCACACACACACACACACACACACAATGAAAATTGTCAAAAATCATCCCCCTCTAAAACCATTGAGCTACATTCATTCATAGGCTAATACATTCACATATTGCGTTAAAATTGTACTTTTAACAACTGTATTTTCTAAATTTTCTCGGGGGAGAAACCCCCGAACCCCCACCAATTTTATGTCCCTACCAATGTCAAAGTCAAAGTTACTCCCTTGCACACACACAATGCAATAAGAAGACTAACATACTGATGGACAATTAATACACAAACAAGCACACAGAATACACACAGTCATATCTGGCAACCCTAAGTGAGACACTCAGAGGAGACGTACACGGAGACACTGGAGACACATTATTTGTGTCGCCTCAAGGGGGTGACGCTTGGTGCCCGTCTTGGCATGACTAACGGGAAGGAACGCTCGTCACTCGTGTCACATCAACTGGCCACTGGCACCGTCTGTCCCACGGGGACAAAGTACACAATTGCATTTGTTTGGCCTCTTTACGATGTGCGTATTGTGTGCGTGCATGTGTGTGTGTGTGTGTGTGTGTGTGTGTGTGTGTGTGTGTGTGTGTGTGTGTGTGTGTGTGTGTGTGTGTGTGTGTGTGTCCATGGCCTCTAGAAGGTGGGAAAGTCTGCTCTGTGTGTGTGTGTGTGTGTGTGTGTGTGTGTGTGTGTGTGTGTGTGTGTGTGTGTGTGTGTGTGTGTGTGTGTGTGTGTGTGTGTGTGTCTGTGTGTGTGTGTGTGTGTGTGTGTGTGTGTGTGTCCATGGCCTCTAGAAGGTGGGAAAGTCTGCTCTGCTGTCAGACTGTGCAAATGGAACATGGAATGCCTCGCACATGGAAATGTTCCCGCTGTGATAATGGATCAAGGTAACACCAGAAACACACACATCTACACACAAGTATGCATGCGTTCACACACACATGCGCACGTACACATGCAGACACTCATGCACGCACACACGCAGGCACGCACGCATGCAGGCACGCACGCAGGCACGCAGGCAGGCATGCACGCATGCACGCCTCAAATCAACTCTAACAAGATACAAGACAGCTGCTGGATCAAGGCCTATTTTCCATCCATAGGTCCAAAAAAAAGAGTAGAATGCAGGAGTCTACTGGCCTGGAATCGTCTCTACAAATAGAATGTTACCTATGGCAACCACAATGCACAGCCAGCTCTATGTTATGGCTTGCTTAGCACAGAACATTCCACAGGCTAGTTAGCTGAGATTTTGTGGTAATTGTACTGTAATAGATCTTTTATCTTTATAGCATTTGTGCTTGTTTTGCCAGAGGCGAAAGAAGTCTTTGAACACATTAGTTGCGGCTGCTGGCACGCAAACGTGTTTGCATATTACAAAACGAGAAAGTAACGTTTTCTTTGTGACTGGAAGAGTTGGTTACCAAGTGCACTGACATGAAGCCTGAACCACACTAAGCTAGCAAACCCACATTCTCAGTGCATGCTAAGCCAAGACAATTATAATCAGCCCAGAAGTTAAGCCATTTCCTGATGTTTGTGTGGGATGAGGCTTCATCGTCATAAGTTCTGCATTATTTGGCCATTAACAGAAATGTACCACACTTCCTGGTCTAATTAATGTGATTGTTTGTGATGGGGACATGCCCAAAGAGTCAAGCGCGTATAATCCAAACACTCCCAGCTCTTCTCCAAACAAACCTCATCATCGTGGACAGGTCCCCACGCACTCCGGGAATCATTGGTGCTGATCATGATTGTGTTTGGTGTACTCATTATGGTTGTTATGGTACTGGCAACAGCTTTAAACCATAACACAGCATACATGGCCTACATAGCCTACATGGTAACAGCTGCCATGACTGACAGATGTCACACAAACATGTGCTGTAAAACCATTCTGGATAGAAAGCAACTGTCCTTCCAAATAAATTAGTTCTGAAATATTTTGTTTTAGCAAGCAGAATGGACCTGAATAGTTTCCAAGATCTCGCCTGACAGTACGTCATGGGACACTAGTGTACTGTGGCACAATGGTTGAACAAGATTGTCCTTAAGTGGCCCTGCCATGGCCTAACGGTAGGGCACTGGGTTACTTTACTATTTTGCCTTCCCATAATATTGGTTATGACAGAGTAGATAAGAGAGAGGTGGGCCATTGTTTCCGGGTTCTACTGTCGCAAGCGGGAGGGGGGGGGATCCCCCTTTAGGCAGACCTAAGGACTGTTCTATTCATTATAGGACCATTATGACACGCCCCTTTAGGCAGACCGGAACCTGGTCACGTTAGGTGCCCATAGAATCCTATTATGTTGGCATATCTCTATATATTTAAAGAATCTCTGCCTATAGTATACTATGCGTGTCACAGGGATGCTATGGCACTTTTTAAATATGCTGATGACATTGCTTTAGTGGCACATTTGTCTGACCCTGATGCTTGCTACCAGGAGGTAGTTTAACAACTTGAGCCAGACTTTTGTAGAACTTTCCTTAGAGCTGTCTCAAAGACAAAGGAGCTATGCTGTGGGGGCAGAGACAATACATCAACTCTGTTCCAGCCACTCTCCATCGAAGGGCAGGCAGTGGAGCAAGTGGAAGTTTTCTCGGCACCGAAATGGACACCTCCCTTTCTCACAGCATGTGGTCTCGATATTTAAAAAGCACAGCATCTCCTTCACCTTCTCAGGAAACTCAGGACCCTAGTACCCTTCTTTCATTGAATCAGTCCTCGTCTTCAATATCCTCCTGGTACAACTTAATTGGCATTAGACAAAACTCTGGCGAATTTTAACATGCCCACATTTTCCTTGGACTTTTCAGTACCTTTGAAAGCACGTTTTGTGCAGACAAAATTGTGAAGCCCCTTCTGTGAATATCCTAATAACATTATATATGTATATATGCCTACTGTATTTTATATATATAAATATTGTCTAACTCCTAAAGTGTGCTGATGCCTAGCTCCACACCTGTCCTGCCATGACCAGTCATACACTACACTTAGTTGAGGCTTTTATCCAAAGTGACTTACAGATATCACAGGGTATTGGTTACAGTCCCTAGAGAGCAATGTGGGGTTAGGTGCCTTGCTCAAGGGCACTTCAGCCATGGAGGGAGGAAGGGATTGGTAAGGGTGGAAATTGAACCTGCTACCCTGTGATCTACAGTCCAACTCCCTAAAGTTACACCACGGCTGCCCTATATACACATAATACAGACTACTTGACTCACTTGACTTCTTAGTACCTGATGATGGGGCATTTGTTTTTGTGATCAAATGTTAGTACCTGATGATGGGGCATTTTGTCTCTGAGATCCTGCCTATGGAATGGTGGCATGGTTTTTGTTTAAATTAGTTTGAAATGTCTTAGGATAGTCCGATACAATCAAATACCTGAACGTTACTGCTACATCGGTAGGTGTCTGCTGATGTTTTTGGAATGATATTTGTAGCACTGTATATTTAGATGTTTCAAACTGTAATTGTAAATAAACCTCTTACCCATTAGCTGGCAGGATTCCCGAAATGGATGAACAACAACAATTGCCACTTCTTTGAGGACTGGAAAGTCAGTGTGGGCATGTTGAAATTTGCCAGTTTTCTCCTTTAAGATGGCCCAGTCATCCCTTGGAGAGGTCACTGAGATATCCACGTGTCTCCTGTCAGTGTAATTCGGTTGCTTCCATAAATGACGCTGTCATAGTATTAACAGGCATTAAAGCCATCTCTTTCCCTTCGTAAAACCAGCCTTTAAATACCACAGCGATCACAGTATGCTGTGTGAGATGTCTTATCCAGACAGGTCAGGCACAAGCTATCCAGGAAGGTCGGGCAAGATCTGCTGTTTCAGTTGAAGGTGAAGATTGTGCACATCCCAGGAAAAGGTGCAGGACAGAGGCTGACTGTAGTTTTAGAGTAAGGATTTCACACACTTAAAATCCTTTTTTCTTTTTTTCATTCCAAGCATTCCAAAGGATTTTAATTGTGCAGACTCCTCAATCCAAAATTGTGGTCAATTTCGGCGACAATGACACTACACAAAATTGATGAGTTTCTTTGAGAGCGTCTACTTTGGAGGGAATACTACAACCTCTATTCTTCTATCCCCAGAATACCTCTGATACCAAGGCATTTAAAGAAAATGTCCATTTGAATTTGTCTTTCAGCACTCCAGTGCTTGAAAACCCTTGTATGATCCCTGCATTTCTATTTTATGAATGAATACAAAATGCATACAAAAACATTAACCTAAAATTTGTCATTCAGGCCTGCGTCGGAGAGTAGATTCCATTTCATTTGACAACATAACCATCGTCAAGGGCAGATGACAGCTTTAGCAGAGAACGGGACAACAAAGCCATCTGAAAGGCCCCCTCACAAAACACATACAATGTGATGAGGACCCAGTTCTAGGCCTGTCTTCTCCCTCGGCCCGGGACAACCAACCCCTTTTTTCCACCCCTTTTTGGCTTACCTATCGTACCATTATCAATGTGCATGCCGAGACAGACATACGGTAAATACACACAATGTATAACATTGCAATCACATCTTCAGAAGACTTTTGACTTGAGCATACTGAATGTGATGATGCCTTGGTCCTGATTGTCCTCTCTCTCACTCACTCACACACAAACGCACACACACACATACACACACACACACTGTGCTAAAGAATGTGCTATATATATCTTCAGAGCAATTGTATCCTCTGACCAACCAGGCCTGCCTGTCTGTAAACAAATGCCCCTGAATCAATATTGGAATTCTCATACCTCCTCTCAGGGCTGGACTGGGGTACAAAAAATCTTGGTCAGGCATTTTTCAGCAGAAACAAGTGCCATTGACAGCTTTGCCTGAGCCCAGGACAAAGCCATTCGAAATATGAGCTATTTTGACTGATACTTAATTCATATATCTCACTGTCTTGGACAGGCCTCTGTAGTGGCATGAGGACTGATACCATCAGTGCTTGAAGTGGGGGTAGCTCAGGGGAACACAGCTACCTTCCTCATAATTTTCATCATCAGGGTTCCTGTAGAACTAATCTCGTGCACTGCATTTTATAAGCGCAAAACAAGTTTCTCAAAAAGCGTGCAGGCAATAGGCCTACAAAAACTTGACTTGTACTGATTTGGTACTGATGAGACTGTCGGAAAATCAGGGTTCCTGCACTTCTTTTTGGATGGTATTTTCGGACAATTAGGGTTCCTGCACCTCTATTTTTCCACTTCAAGCACTGGATACCATTGAGGGGGAGGCCAGGCCAAAAATCACAAGCAGTCCACCAGACAAATGCCCTGTATGCCATATGGCCAGTCCAATAGCCATGTCTCCACTCCCCTCCAGTATTTACAACCCGGGGCCATTAAAGGCCACTCACTGCTGTTCCCATAGTAGAGAGATGGATCAGCCTCTGATAAGTGAGATAGTGGCTACTACTGTATTTAATCAGGAAGATTGATGTTGAGAGGTCAGACATGCTGCAGCTACGGGCTTAATCTCACGATCAACTTCAATAAATAAATCAGAATTTGAAATTAAAATAATAAAAGAACATGGCGTTTCTTGTTCTTCTCAAGGGGTCCAAGCGTCCGCGTCTCCTAGTGGAAAGAGGAATGGCCGTGTGCCCAGTTACAGCATCAGAACGCAGCGAGCGGCTGCGACCTCTGACCCCTGGCAAATGAATAAAACATCCCAGAGTTCAGTTCGGCTATGGCACACACACGCACAAGCGCACACACATTTGCGCACAAACACACACACACACACACACGTACATGCACATACATGCGTGTGCGCGCGTGCATGCACATTTGCATGCACACGTGCATACACACGCACACACGTGCATACACACACACGTGCAAACACACACACGTGCAAACACACACACACACACACACACACACACACACACACACACACACACACACACACACACACACACACACACACACACACACACACACACACACACACACCACGCCAGTGGGCAGGAGAGCAGAGGGGAGTGTGTGTGTGTGTGTGTGTACGTGTGTATGTGACCAAATGTGCATGCACGCGCGCACACGCATGTATGTGCATGTACGTGTGTGTGTGTGTGTGTGTTTGTGCGCAAATGTGTGTGCGCTTGTGCGTGTCTGTGTGCCATAGCCAAACTTAACTCTGGGAGGTCGCAGCCGCACGCACACACACACACACACACACACACACACACACACACACACACACACACACACACACACACACACACACACACACACACACACACACACACACACACACACACACACACACACACACACACACACACACACACGTGGGAGTTCAATTTGCTGATTAGCTCCCATAATCACACTGAGCTAAAGTCTTAGTCGTCATTTAAACTCTGCCATTTATACTGTACAGTAACATCATCCGTCTGCCCTGGAGCTTTGCTGAGCTCGGCAAACCCAAACACATCAGCAGAGTGCCCATACAGAAAACAGCACAGTCAAATACCATAAAACGTACAAAACACAGCACAGTAAAATATCTATAAAACTTACAAAACCATTGATAGATGGAATACACCAATATGGCACATACTATTGTCCCGTACAGAGAAGAGCACAGTTAGGCCAAAATATCTATAAAACTTAGAAAAATGATTAATAGATTGAAAATATGGCACATACTGGCCCATACAGGAAAAAAGCGCAGTTAAATATCTATAAAACTTACAAAACGGCTCATGAAATATAGCAATATGGCACATACTATGTAAGTGTCCCATACGGAACAGAGCTCAGATAAATATCTATAAAACTTAACGATTCATATAGTAGATGGAATATACAAATATGTCACATACGTATAGTAGGCCTACTATAAAAGAGGCCCATCAGAAAAGAGCACAGTTGAATATCTATAAAACTTACAAACTAATTAATAGATGGATTCTACAAATATGTCAGACACTATAAAAGGGGAGCATACAGAAAAGTGAAAAATATCTAGAAAACACACACAATGGTTCTGTATATGGAATACAATCGTCATATGACACATACTACTGTATAGAAGTGACCCAATCCTCATTTTTTCTCAAAAGCAGTATGAGTGCTTACTTATACACATACTATAAAAGGGACATTTCTTATATTAGAGTTTATAATACAGGCCCTGCCGTGGCTCTAACAATAGGGCACTGGGCTGCTATGCCAGCCACTCGGGTTCGATTCTGGCCCGGGTCCTTTGCTGACCCTTCCCTATCTCTCTCTCCCCACTCATTTCCTGTCCAATCTCTCACTGTCCTGTCATAACTAAAGCCTGAGAATAAGAAATACCAAAAAATATTAAAGAAAAAATATCTCTTTGTAAGTCGTTTTGTATATCTTTTGTATGGGTCTGCAGTCCTGTTTCGCTCGGCAAACCCAAACATGAGTGGAACTGCAGAACAGGAATGCAAACATCATATCATTTTTCTCTGCCAGAGTCGGCTGCTTTTGCTGCATGGCTCCAATTACATAGACGGGGGAAGTTCAATCGATGGGAGGGGGAAACTGTGTTTAGCTCAAAGAATTGGTGTGTGTGTGTGTGTGTGTGTGTGTGTGTGTGTGTGTGTGTGTGTGTGTGTGTGTGTGTGTGTGTGTGTGTGTGTGTGTGTGTGTGTGTGTGTGTGTGTGTGTGTGTGTGTGTGTGTGTGTGTGTGTGTGTGTGTGTGTGTGTGTGTTGCAAGACAACAGAGACAAAGCAGTTAAGTTGCATTGCTGTGTGTGTGTGTGTGTGTGTGTGTGTGTGTGTGTGTGTGTGTGTGTGTGTGTGTGTGTGTGTGTGTGTGTGTGTGTGTGTGTGTGTGTGTGTGTGTGTGTGTGTGTGTGTGTGTGTGTGTGTGTGTGTGTGTGTGTGTGTGTGTGTGTGTGCGCGCACGCGTGTATTACAAGTCATCAGAGACAAAATGTGCATTGACAGCAAACTACAGCATCAACTAGTATTGATACTAAACAGGCACTATAGCTAAACACGAGCTGTCCTTGCACGCAACCATAGCAGAGACTCATGCAGTGGTGCAGACGCACACGGACGTGCGCATGCAAACACGCACACACTTGCAGTAACGTGTACACACACACACACACTTACTGTGGCTTATTGCTGTAAAACTGCATTGTGTGACAATGCTTTGCTAACACTGTTTCTAAACAATCACTCAAGTTATAATGGGCACTCTTTTTTGAGACCAGGGATGGGGATGGGGAGGGGGGCATGGAGTGTGAGAGAGAGAGATACAGGAAGAGAGGGGGAAACGTGCCCATGGTCAATTGATGCTTCACAGCCCATGGCCTGCAACAGTCAAGTACTCCTATGCCAAACAATGCCAACCTATGCCAAACAAGGCCAAACAATGCCAAGCAATCCCAAACAATGCCAAACAATGCCATGCACGATTACGATACGTTTTCGTTCTCGCCACATTCCAATCTTGAAAAGGAAAAATGTCTGCATCAACAAGGGTTTCTTGGTTTGTCTATATATCTGTACTACTTCAATCTGGGCCCAAATATGGGATGTAGAGGCCTTAGCTATTTTAGTAATTTAAAAGTCAGAGGAATAAGGTACGGGTAAGGTAACACCAGAGCTCTAGTGGATTAAATAACCGGACAGGCGAGCATGCAAGCATGCAAGAGACAGACACAGACGCACAGAGAGACATGTACCGGATGCCAACTAGCAGAGTTTGGCGTAGAACAGTGGTTCCCAAACTTTTCCCCCTGTGCACCCCCTTGTACATTTCAATGTGGTTCGCACACCACCTAAGCCAATATTTTGGTGTGCTGATGTCCATGAAAGTATGGATTCACTGCACATTTTGCACAATAGTTTTTGGGAATCCTCTTTTTACAATAGTCTAGGAGTTAAACTACTGTACAATTCACATGGACCCTTCAGCATACAATTCACCATACAATTAAAAACTACTTAATGTTCATTAATGCTGGAGAACCTCACATATCCACCATTGCTCTATTCAGCTCATGCACCCCCTTCTGGCAGGCCGCGCACCCCCAGGGGTGCACGCACCCCAGTTTGGGAAACCCTGGCGTAGAACGTTGGCAAACCTCCCCTCCTGAAGCCTCATAAAGTGTATTGGTAGCACTGAGCTATTGGTCTGGACCTTTAGATCTGGGGTATTGTGCTGTGCCTGAACTGGAGCGTTGGCTGGCAAAGCTCTCGGGTTCGAGCCTCAAGTCTCGAAGTAGCGCAGCTGACCTCAGCTACAGACGCTTTGGCGACACTATATGTCAACAATCAGCCTATTTGACTTAAAGAGCCAGAGAGAAAGACATGGGAGAACAAGAGATCGGTTATTTCCCCCATCATTGCATTTCCTGTTATGTCCATGAGATAAATGAAATTTGTCATTCAAATCAAAACAAATTAATCTGGGCGGATATTTATAGAGACGGGGGGAAGGCAAAAATGTTTTGCAGTTTAGGTAGATAGATTAACTGATGCAAAAATGTGCACGCACGCACGCACGCACGCACGCACGCATGCACGCATGCACGCATGCACGCACGCACGCACGCACGCACACACACAGTAGGGGAATTCGGTGCAGACAGAGGGAATAGGTGATAGGAACAAATTCTCTGGCAGTGTAGCATTATGATTTGGCATGTCAATAAAGCAAATAAAGTTGAAAGGACATTTACTGTGGAGAACAGAAATGCTTTGATGCTGAGGTGAGGTAGATAGTGGAAAGCACCTGGGCACACACACACACACACACACACAAAAACACACACACACACACACACACACACACACACACACACACACACACACACACACACACACACACACACACACACACACACACACACACACACACACACACACACACACACACACACACACACACACACACACACACACACACACACACAGCGGGGGAATGCGAGACAGATCAAGAGGGAAGGGTGAGATTGATTGGAGCAGAGTCCTGGAGAGTGCATATCTGAGATACCCAGAAGAGAGATGGAGAGACTGTGAGAGACGGCGGGAGTATGATAGAGACTGCACGGGTGCGATATGAGCTCTCATAACTTCAGAGAGATGGAAGAACCGGAGGTGGGGGTGATAGAGAAAAGCAAATGACAACAAGCTGTTGATCAATCAGCAAGCTGATAAAACCAGAGCTAGATATAAAGCTGTAAAGATGAAGAAAGTGTAAGAAGACAAGATGTGGAGAGGGCATGATAGTGTGTGTGTGTGTGTGTGTGTGTGTGTGTGTGTGTGTGTGTGTGTGTGTGTGTGTGTGTGTGTGTGTGTGTGTGTGTGTGTGTGTGTGTGTGTGTGTGTGTGTGTGTGTGTGTGTGAGAGAGAGAGAGAGAGAGAGAGAGAGAGAGAGAGAGAGAGAGAGAGAGAGAGAGAGAGAGAGAAAGAGAGAGAGAGAGAGAGAGAGAGAGAGAGAGAGAGAGAGAGAGAGAGAGAGAGAGGGACAGAGAGTGTGTCTGTGTGTGTGCGTACATGCCTGCGTGCGTGTGTGTGTGCGTGCGTGCGTGCGTGCGTGTGTGTGTGTTTACAGTGAACATCTAATTTCAGAGCCCCAGTGCATTTGCTCATTTGCTTGGTAGAGTGTTCGTTTGCTTTGGTCTGCAGCCTCAGTCTCAGGTCCTGTGGCTGATATCTTTGATATGACATTATGAAAATAACTGCGGAAGTTATGATTTAGCCTAGAGCGATAAATAAAGATAGCTAAGATAACATCATATCAGGCCAGGTCACAAAGGCAATAGCCTACCTAGAGTATAACACACATGTGCAGTGACTGGATTTTTGCAATCAAAGTTTGTACCACTGATTGTAGCCCCTTAACACACACCGTTCCACCTTTGAAATGTTGTAATAGTGAAAAAAATGTAACTCCCATAGTACGACATCATTATGACAGTGCACAGTGTCATCACAACTTGGTCATTGCCATTCTGGTAACAGCTAATTTATAACAGGGGCCGTATCTTGAGCGGTTCATTGTGTAAGTGAGATGACGTGAGTGTGTGGCCAATCCCATGGTGGACTTTTAAACAGTATACACAGTATAGTATGTAAATAAACGTAGCTAATGCACCATTATGTCACACTACATACCATAGCAAGGAAGTGATCTTCGGCTGAATTGTGAAGAACATGTGGGGGAGTGTGTTTATGCGAGACAGCGAGAGAATGACAGATTATGTGAGTTAGCGAGAACATGAAGGTTTACGTGAGCAAATGATTTATTGAACGAGTGAGAGAGTGTACATAGGCTAAGGTGCAGATGTGTTTACTCCAATGGATGATAGGGCTAGCAAGCTGGAGGGCAAGGGAGATTGAGTAAAAGGCGGTGCGAGTGAGTGCAAGAGAGTTTATGTAAAAGGATGTGTGAGTGAGAGAGTGTTTAGTCTGGAGTGCATGGGTTTGCAGGTAATGTGAAATAAGTATGTGAGAAGAGAAGAGAAGAGAAGAGAAGAGGACTGGGACACAACTTCAACAGGAACTCCAACAGGAAATGGGCATTCAGCCCAGCCACTCAGGACTCCCCCCACAGAGAACTGTACTCAGATCAGGTACTTCAGCTCAGTCGCTCAGGTCTTCCTCCCAGACAGGGCCGCTCATGACAGCTTTTGCCGGGCCCGGGACAAAACCATCTGGAAATACCCCCTTCTCAAAACATATAATACAATGGGGGTTCCAATTCTGGGCGACTTTTTTCTCTGGGCCCAGGACAACTGACCCCTTTGTCCCCTGCCCCTGTCACAGGGAACTGCACTGAGATCAGTCAGTTCAGTGCTTTCACTAAAGAGCTCCCACAAAGAGAAAGGTATAAAAATAAAGTACTTCAATGCTATCACTCAGGGGGCAGGTTCAAAAGGGTCAGTTGTCCCCTGTCCAGAGAACGATGGGGGTGGCGGAGGGTGGGCGGTACGTAGTGGAGTCAACAATGATCGATTCTGCGATCCAATCCAATGCGGGGCATGGACGATCCGATTCAATGTGGCAAGTTCCAGAATCAATGCGGCATTTTTTTTACGTTTCAATTACTTCCGTGGATATTTCGGGAGCAAATGCATGTTGAATTAAATAAACGTACTTCAAAGCATTGCAAGACTGATACAGACTGATCCAGACTGATACAGAAAACAGCCAATAAATTGTTGTTCAGTATCTCTCCCTCCTGAAAGTTGCAAAAACGACTCTTTCCTAAGTGATTCTTTTAAGACAATGAGGAAATAGTTTTAAGGGAATTTATTGGTGACCAATGGTAGATAAAGTCATCTCTTCTGAAAACAAATCCTATACATACCCTCCCACACCTAGCAAGTAGAGCTCACAAAGCTGTGTGGAACTACACAGGTCTGGCGAGAGTCAAGGGAACTGAAAGGAGATCAGGTACACATGGTCATGGTGCATGTCCAAACGGCTTGGGAACACCCTATCACATATAGAATAGAATAGAATAGAATAGAATAGAATAGAATAGAATAGAATAGAATAGAACATAATCGAATACCTAATGGACAAAATGGACTCATTAGTTTCAATGTAGGGCTACATATTCCCAAATCACCTTGTATCACCTGTCCAATTCAATCAGGTGTTCATTCAACTAGCCAAGGACCTGGTTGAATTGAACAGCTATAACCAAGTCATTTGGAATATACGGAAACGAATTGCAACTGAAGAATCTATTTTTAAAGATCTTCCCCTGGCCTAACCGTATCGCGGACACTGGATTACTATGCCGGCGACCCGGGTTTGATTCTGGCCCAGGTCATTTGCCGATCCTTCCAATTTTGCCATCACTGCCTGTTACTGTCACATACAGTGAAATGGGAAGCATCTCCTCATCCCCTGCAGACAGCACCATGGAACTACGTAAATAAAAAGTTGTGCAAGAAAAGAATTGTGAAAATGGGGGTAGGGTGCACAGTACTGAGGCATTACGCGTGTACCCACAATGCACACATCCCAAAAGAGGATGTAGGCTGGATTTCCTCTCTCACACACACTCTATCCTTGTCTGTCTCACTTTCTCTTCCTCATCGACTATGTGCACACACGTGTGTGTGTGTGTGTGTGTGTGTGTGTGTGTGTGTGTGTGTGTGTGTGTGTGTGTGTGTGTGTGTGTGTGTGTGTGTGTGTGTGTGTGTGTGTGTGTGTGTGTGTGTGAGAGAGAGTGACAGAGATAGAGTATTTCCCACAGATGGTCCATGGTGTTGTGCAATGCTGTTGGCTGGGAACATGTACTCTAAAGCTCTGCAATTGAAAAAGCTTTCAATTAGATGAGGACCAGACCAGGCCCACATTGCAGCAGTATAGGAGCAGGTCACACAGTGGTGAAGAGAAAATTATGTGTGTGTGTGTGTGTGAATGTGTGTGTGTGTGTGACAGCTTTGGCCGGGCTGATACCTCTGTCCCCCCTCCATGTCGGCTTCCCAGTGTGTGTGTGTGTGTGTGTGTGTGTGTGTGTGTGTGTGTGTGTGTGTGTGTGTGTGTGTGTGTGTGTGTGTGTGTGTGTGTGTGTTGCTTAGTCTTGGCAGAGATGGTTGATGGTTGTTGGTTCTTCATGATATTTGGCTTTGGCATCTCTGAACCCACAATGAACCCAGTGCAGTGTCTCAATGTCTATGTGCAAGTACATGCTATAAATCAGAGCTTCACATGCGAAGACCACTCCTCCTATTAACAAAATAGCTTGACAACAGGACCTCTCCTTGGATGAGTGTAGCATCACAAGACTCGTAATATATATATATATATACATATATACAGTACCAATTGCTGCGATCCCAACATTTTTTCTTGTTAGTATGTTTATTTTGCTTTATTTATTATTATTATTTTTTTAAATTGTGGGGGAGGGGGCTTTTTGGGCTTTATTATTACAGGACAGTGTGAGAGTAGACAGGAAATGATTGGGGGAGAGAGAC
This sequence comes from Engraulis encrasicolus, assembly GCF_034702125.1. Classification (NCBI taxonomy): domain Eukaryota; kingdom Metazoa; phylum Chordata; class Actinopteri; order Clupeiformes; family Engraulidae; genus Engraulis; species Engraulis encrasicolus. The sequence continues at coordinate 50,520,161 of NC_085875.1, read as the reverse complement.
AGGGCAGGACCGAGAAATGACCCCGGCCGGACTCGAACCGGGGTCCCCGTGGGCAATGTAAGCACAAATGTGGGGTCTGCGCCACATCATTCCCTATTTTGCTTTGTTTTTTTACGGCTGATAGATTAGATAGATTGAGTTCAGATTCTGTGGGCAGACCTAAATGATCCACACATCTACGCACAATCTCAAAAAGGTTTGTGTGTGTGCTTGTGTGTGTGTATGTGAGGCAGAGATAGAGAGAGAGAGAGAGAGAGAGAGAGAGAGAGAGAGAGAGAGAGAGAGAAACTGACATGCATGGTTATACTGTATGTAAATGCATAGATAAACAGACAAATAACCACACATTGCATAGCTGGAGCTGTTTGGCAACCAGAAGTTACAGGTTCGAGCCCTGCTCTGCCACCGGTGTGTGAATGATAATGTGAATGTGTGGCATACAATGTAAAGCACGTTGAGTGCTCAAAGGAGTGGAAAAGCGCTATATAAATGCAGTCCATTTACCGTTACAGTATATTGACGTCAGAAGTCCACATTAGCGATGTGGTCGGCAAACATCTCACTGCTATCCTGCATCTGCTACTGTCAACATTAATAATTCAACCGCCATCATTTCTCCTAAACCACAGTAGCACTGCTGGGAACTGGGAAACAGACCAACCGACCAACACACACACGTCATCGTGACGTTATTAGAACACTTATCTATGTAAGTGGAGAGAGGTCAGCATCCCCACAGGGGCGGACCAAAATGGCCCAGGGCCCCTATAGGCTACAGGTTGCTATGGGAGCCCCGGAAGGCAAATTTCGCATAATTAATATAATTAAAGAGTGTCATAATTATGAGCTAGGAATTAAGGATAACGTGTCCGCAGCGCCAACTATGGAGAGGAGTATTAACAAGATTTCAAACTGACACGACAGATTCATTTTTCAATATTGCATCTTGTCATAATTCTCCCTTTTTTTAACTTTTGGCCAATCGGTGCCCCTGTGGCAGGTGGGGGTGCCTAGGCTGCAGCCATATCTAGCCTCCCCCACCCCACTGTTCTGTTTTTGTGATGTTTTTTTGCTGGGGGCATGGCCACGGCTACAGAAGGGGGGTTGGTTGCCCGAGTACTGTGTAACGATGTATTATTTTGTGTAAATTACGGTCTGTAGTCTTTGTAATGGAATGTACAGTACGGCAAGAGATACATGGGTGGTTCGTTCTGGTTTCCTCCTCTCCAGACCCGATTGCGGCTTGATATACTGAAACAATGCAGGCCAAGACCACACTATAGTGGATCCATATGGACAATCATCATGTAATGCTGAAAATGACGTTACCCATAATGTCCCCTCCCTCCCCATAGTGATTGCCAGACATACTCTTACACATATGTAAAGCCCCTACACTGTATGAACTCACGTCCCATACAGTCTCCACATCTATGCCAGACATACAAGCTTCCAGTGTAAAGCCTCTGAGCTTTATGAACTCATGTCCCAATCTCTACATCCATTGCTGAAAATGACGCCTGCCATTATGTGCCCCCCTGCCCTCCTTAGTGACTGGGCAGGCATACTCTTATGTGTAAAGCCCCTGAGTTATATTAACTCGCATCCAAATCTCTGTCTGTCCTTGCCACCAAGGAGTCTGATGAAGAGCGTGTAGCTAAAAAATGTTCACTTAGGAAAAAATAAAAGAAAAAGCAAAACGGGAGCAAGTGTGTGGACACTCAACTTTATTTTTAATAGCCATCTGTCCTTGCCACCAGCGATTTCCTTTAAATGTGTTCTACAAACTGTACATATGAGGTAAAGTCTACAACACAGTTGACTCCTTGATGCAATTCGGTCATTGTTGTTGAAACAACAATCACATCAGCGGCAAGTTCCAGGAAGCTTCCCGAATCCTACAGGATCAGATCAGCGTCAAAGAATGTACATCTCTAACAAGGAGTGAAACTCAGGTCTTTTATGGGAAACAGTCAATAGGGGGCGGTTTGAGTCAGTTTTGAGTCAAAGTTGAAGAATTTCCGATAGTTACATCAGTGTAGTTTTACCGTATTATGTAGAAATCCTATACACATTTCCAATGCATTCCAATGTAATTTGTCTCATATTCATTCCAGAATGGCGGCCGAAAATCATGGGGCGGCAGAGTGTTGCTATGGGACGTTGTACTAGCTGTCGTTTCTTGTTAGATCCACCTTCTTTGCCAGCGTGCGTAGCCAAGTCGTCGGATCGAGTTTTAAAGTGGTGCATTTTTTCCCCTTTCATTCTTTATTTCTTAACCATGTTACTGCTGCAGTAAACGTTGAAGGAGCCTAATTTAGGGACCCCAAAAGTGGGGGTGCAAATGCACCGGTGCATCCCCTTTTCCAATACCTATGTGCATAGCTCATGGAGCTGAGCGAAACCACACAGCTCTGGAGAGAGTCATTTTTATTTTATTTTTCTTATTCCTTTTGATAACTTAGTCTGCCATGTCAGGTAAAGTTTGAAATCTTATTAATAATGGTTTGGAATTATGACACCATCTATGTACTTTTTGTTAAGAAATGTGCACTCCAAGCCGTAGCCTAGGGGGCCTGCCCCAGTCTTCTTAATCTGGCCTTGGGGATGATTGGTTGGCATTAACTTCCCCCCGCCCCCTTATGTGTAAGTGTTCCAATTTGTCACTGCTGGGCAGAATTCCTGCATTAGCCACAGGAGTGTGTTAGCAATTAACACTGAGGTCGAACTCCTCAGTGTTTTCAGATGCCAAAAACTGAACCACCCAATCAGGCGCTCAGAGGACAAAAAAACAAACAAACACCCAATCAGACAAACGCTCACCGGCGGCAGCCATTTATTTTTAACCAATTTACAATTTGGTGCTCCGCATACGTACCCTCATACGGGAAAACTGCACGCTTAATGACAACTGTACTTCCATCCAACCAGTGAAGCGAAACCTTCTGTCCTGAGTATGTGGTGTGTGTGTGTGTGTGTGTGTGTGTGTGTGTGTGTGTGAGAGAGAGAGAGAGAGTGTGAGTGTGTGTGTGTGTGTGTGTGTGTGTGTGTGTGTGTGTGTGTGTGTGTGTGTGTGTGTGTGTGTGTGTGTGTGTATGAGATTGTGTGTGTGTGTGTGTGTGTGTGTGTGTGTGTGTGTGTGTGTGTGTGAGAGAGTGTGTCTGAATGTGTGTGTGAGATTGTGTGTCTTGTGTGTGAGAGAGAGTGTGTCTTGTGTGTGAGAGAGAGTGTGTCTTGTGTGTGAGAGAGAGTGTGTCTTGTGTGTGTGTGTGTGTGTGTGTGTGTGTGTGTGTGTGTGTGTGTGTGTGTGTGTGTGTGTGTGTGTGTGTGTGTGTGTGTATGAGATTGTGTGTGTGTGTGTGTGAGAGAGTGTGTGTGTGTGTGTGTGTGTGTGAGAGAGTGTGTCTGAATGTGTGTGTGTGTGTGTGTGTGTGAGAGAGAGTGTGTCTTGTGTGTGTGAGAGAGAGTGTGTCTTGTGTGTGTGAGAGAGAGTGTGTCTTGTGTGTGTGTGTGTGTGTCTTGTGTGTGTGTGTGTGTGTGTGTGTGTGTGTGTGTGTGTGTGTGGTGTGTGTGTGTGTGTGTGTGTGTGTGTGTGTGTGTGTGTGTGTGTGTGTGTGTGTGTGTGTTTGTGTGTGTGTGTGTGTGAGGGTGTGTGTCTGAATGTGTGTGTGAGATTGTGTGTGTGTGTCTGTGTCTGTGTGATAGTGTGTGCGTGTTTTGAGACGTTCTGCTTAGACTCTGCTTCCAACCAGTGAAGTGAAACGTCCTGTCCCGAGTATGCGGTTGGCGTGTGCGTGTGCGTGTGCGTGCCTGCGTGTGTGTTGAGATGTTCTGCTTATTAGCCTTTAACAGTGTGTGGCCTGAAGCTTTCCCCACATGCTGCAGGTTCTGGCTGGAACAGGAACGGATTATGACTTCATGGGCTCCTGGACCAATCAACAAGAAAGCCCCCCCCCCGCATGAGCATTGTAAGTTTACAGAAAAGGTAGGCCCATGCAGTAAATCCATCCTGGGGTTGGGACTAGGTCATCAGGTCAGGGACAAAGTCATCTGAACGGGCCCTTCTCTCAATACATACAATGGAATTGGCACCCAACTCTGGCCCCCTTCTATCTCCCTGGGCCCAGGACAACTGACCCATTTGTCCGACCCGTTGGTGGGCCTGGGGTTAGGGTTAGAGAACGAGATGGCGCCTGACGTGAGCTTTCCATCACGCAGCGCTTGTGGAATGACGGGGCGAGTGTGTGTGTGTGTGTGTGTGTGTGTTTGTGTGTGTAATGATGGGGTGAATGATGGGAATCTCGTCAGGACATTATGGAGACCATCAGGAGTAAAAAACACATGGTAACAGGAAAACAAGCACGAAACACCCATGCATGCACGTATGCGCACACCCACACACACCCACCCACCATGCTCCACTCCAGCGCACCATTAAGACATTACTACTACTCTGGGGTGAATTTCTCGAAACCAAAGTTGCTTACTACATTAGCTACTTTGTTGCTTTCAATGCATTTTCCCATTGGCAACTACCGAAGTTGCTAACAGGCTAACAACTTCTCTTTTGAGAAACTCACCCCTGGTCTTTTACGAGGCTTCTGGAAACAATGCAGCTAGGACGTGCTGTGGAGCCAGGAGGCTTCAGTTCGTGACAACGGGGTGACACGCATGGCAAGGGACCAGGGGGAAGAAGGCACCTCATCATACGAAGTCTGGTTCGTATGGCAAGAGCACAGGGCGAAGAAGGCAGCTCATCATATGAAGTCTGGTTCACTGAGAAAAGGGAAAACAACAGGAGGGAGGAAGAGGAGGAGGAGAAGGAGGAAGAGGTGAGGGCGAAGGCACCTCATACGCAATTTGGTTTACTGAGAAAGGGGAAAACATATAGCAGGCAGAAAAGGGGGAGGAAGAAGAAGAGGAGTAGGAGGAAGAAGAGGAGGAGGAGGAAGAGGAGGAGGAGGAGGAGGAGGAGGAGGAGGAAGATGACGAAGAAGAGGTGAGGGGGAAAGCATCCATATACAGTTTGGTTTACTGACAAAAGGGGAAAACGGACTGACATTTAACAGGAGGGAGGAAGAGGAGGATGAGGAAGAGCAGCAGGATCAGGAGAAGGGGGGAGGAAGAGGAGGAGGAGAAGAGGAGGAAGAGGAAGAGGGGAAGAAAGAGAGGAGAGGAGGAAATGGGAGCAGTGCGAGAAGGAGGATGTAAATTGGACAAAAAAAAAAGATAAGAAAATACTTTCAAATGTTTAAATTCCAGGAAAAGTGTTTTTTTTTATGGGTAACATAAAAGACAAATGAAATACCAACATTATGCTCTGCTGGGTTTTTTACAGATAAAGGTATGAAAAACAATAAATAGGCCTCTGCAGGAAAGAGCAGATAAGAAAAACAATAGCATTCAATGACATGGCATTTAGACATGGCCCATTAAGACCCATTCCTGAGCAAAACGTGCAGGCACGCGCGTGTGTCTGTGAGCACATTGTGTAGGCCAGAGTGAGTGTGAGTGTGAGAGCATGTGTGTGAACGTTATGTATGTTAGTGTGTGTGTGTGTGTACATTGTTTATGACAGTGTGTGTGTGTATGTCCAGGGCTGTGAGATGGATGTCTTTGTTTGAGACTGGGGAGTAGAGTTTCCTCTCTCTCTCTCTCTCTCTCTCTCTCTCTCTCTCTCTCTCTCAGAGTTCAGAGTGTGTGAGAGGTGAGGGGGTGTTTGCAGGCGTCCTAGAGCCTCGTCTTTCATCAGGGTCCTTCTCTCCCTCTTTCCTCCTCTCCTCCTTCCTCCTCCTCCTCCTCCCTCTCTCCTCCACCTCTTTTGTCCTCTGCTTCTCCCCCTCCAGGCGTTTCTCTCCAGCGCTGCTTGTGGTATCTGTGGCAGCCATCTTATTTCTGGGGCTCTTCTGGGCTGCATAGCCTGGTGGCATCTCTTTGTCCCTCATGGAGCTCCTCTGGGCTGCGTACCCTGGCATCTCCTGGTCCATCACCGACAGGAAGTCAAAGAAAGGCCTGGAGGGAGGCCACTTTTCATCTGGAACCAAACCTGAGGGAAGAGGAGATCAGGGTAAGGTAGGGTACAGTACAGTCAAAGTTCTTGTAGTTTAAGTTACCTCACTCGGCTAGCCAGGCCGCACCCTACTAAGTGATGCAACACCTTCTGCGTTACTTCTTGTAAGGCCACGAGCAACATACATATTGTTTCTGAGCTCCGTAAAAATTGTGAATTACACCAACGGCCATGGGTGCATGTTCGAGGCAGTGACGTGATTTAATTGGGACTAAGAAAATCTTTGGTTTAAGCTTCGGCACAGCCTTTTCTGGCTTCGACCCATAGCAAGCCAAGGGAGTCGCGTCAACCATGTCATTAGGCAAACGTTAATAGTTATGCAAGGGATCAGACCAAGTCTTGAACAGAGATTTGCAAGTGGATGGTAATCAGGCAATCATTTGGCGGCTATCTTGGCGACACCTTCGGGGGGTTATTTCACAGCTTAGAAAGACCAGACCCTCTGAAAATGAATGCCAAACCATGAGCTTAGGACTGTCATCATCATCATTTGGATAAAAAAAGTGTATTAAGCTGGTGTGTTCAGTTGCATGCTGTGAATCAAAATAAAGCTTTTTAAGGCACCTTTCTCACTTGTTGTTTTGACACTGTTCAAGCAAACTACAGTTTTGGGTTGAAGGGGAAGAATGAGGAGGTGTGGTATGAGGTGGGACTGGATGGAGATGGGTTGAAAGAGCAGAAAAGGTGGGGAAGTGTGTGTGTGTGTGTGTGTGTGTGTGTGTGTGTGTGTGTGTGTGTGTGTGTGTGTGTGTGTGTGTGTGTGGTGCAGGGGGGTGGAGAAGGAGAGGGAAGAAAAACAACACAGGCCTCATCAATCATGCTTCACCCATCAGCCTCAGGACAGGACCCAAATAACATTCAAAACGCCCACATCAGGGGGAGAGGGTGGTGCCCAGGCTCAACTGTCTTTAAAACAACATATTTGTCCGCAATCAAGTGCTCGAGAATGGATCCGGATGTCAAATTTGTGCATTTGATGTGCAAATGTTTCATTACCGCTTTGCACGAACCCAGAAGAAAGACGCCTCTAAAACTATGGTGGTGGTACTCCTCCATGCTGTGAGTTGTAATCCAATATAGCGTGACGATGCACAGCGTTGGCTATCACAGCATTGCAGGGCCAACCGCTTGACGGTACATGCACACCAACGGCGCGGACATCCACAGTACGTCCACAGACCGTGTCCGTTATCAGTTATCAACGGTTAAAATGCATGAAAACAAATCATGCCTTGCACACAGGAATGCGGTGTAAGCGTGGTGCATGTCCATCCCGACCGGACATGTCCGCGTTGCTCCTTGAAAATAGAACTCGAGTCTATTTTCCTGCGCGGACGTCCGCGTTCAATGCGCGGCTCCCATTGAAAATGAATGGCTGCTGCCCGCGGATAGAACGTGGACGTTAACGGAGCAGTGTGAAAGGCAGCCCGCGAACCTCTCGGACTCGCACTGCTCACGGAGACGTTTAGGAAACGTGCCGTCTGTGTGTGCATTTACTGTGACTCTGCATACATGCCGTTGGCGATCAAAGCATTGTAGGTGAAGACTGTAACCAGAGCTGGACTGGTAATCTGGCAAAGAGGGCATTTTCCCGGTAGGTTTGACAGTCCTCAGGGGCCGATGCTGTTGCTGTTGTTGTTGTTGTTGATTTCCTGGGAATTGGACCACAAATTAGAGGGGGAGGCCCATTGTTCCATTGTCAATATAGACAGTGGATTTAGCCAGTCAAGATATTAAAGTGGCCTTTGGATGTGTTAGGGGCCAGTCTATGCCAAAAGTTGTTCGGGTCATTTTTTGATCCCAGTCCAACCCTGAGTGTGACTGTGCGCAACATTGGCTATCACAATATTGGCTATCACTGCACTGGCGATGGACATCACAGCATGGGTGTTCAGTGGGAGCTCGACCGGGAACGTGAGATTATGGACAGCCAAGGCAATGCATACCGTATTCCCTGCTGTTCCCACTACAATCATCAGAACATATGAAAGCAGAGATGAGAAGAGTAGAGAGGGTAGGTGAGGAGAGAAAAGGAAAGGGGGGGGGGGGGTTGTCTGGACCAGGCACGTGAGATTAAGTCAAAGG